>NW_020664419.1:66386636-66521425 GCF_002925995.2 Terrapene triunguis | reverse complement strand
ACGTATGGTAACCCTATTATTTATATTGATTCAGGAACTGGGTGTCTCAGGGTATTGGTAATGTGATACAGGCCCAGATTAACCCATGTGCACTTGCATAAGTCCCCATCTCAGGGAAAAAACATGAGACAACTGGGGCAACGGGGGGGGGGGGGGGACTAATTGGCACAACAATGCAACACCACTTGCTCAAATTTGGCCGAGCCACATCTCTGTCATGACAGAGCCAAAGCTCAGCAGCACTGCAGCCTAGTGCGGTGGATCACACCCTACTCACTGAAGTTTGGCGTGGCCACCTCTCTGAGCACCACACCCAACTGATCAGCCCTGAAACCCTGTGTCTCTCAACACTTACTGAACTTTGACAGCCAATCAAACCTGAGCAGAGTGGGGCCGAGTGACTGTGAAGTGACTGGAGCTGGACAGCCAGGATCAGGAGGAGCCACCCTAGCCCAGGATGGGAGTGGAGGGCTGAGCCATGGGGGAGAGGAGTGGAGGGGAGGGGAAGGAAGGGCAACTTTGAGTGGCTAGGAAAATCCCAGAGGAGAAGGGTGGGGTTGAGTTGTTGGTTGGCTGTGGGGTGAGTGAGGAGTGTTGGGGGACTGCAGGGTGATATGGATTGTGGCAAGTAGGGGGCAATGGGGCATGGTGAGGTTGGGGCAAGTGGGGAATATTGAGTGGTGGTAGGATGAGTTGTTTCTTCGGGTTTAAGAATTCTTTGTTAAGAATGTATTAAATCCAGTTTCTTTCAAGATTTCCTTTTCCAATATATGACATAAACATGGATCTTGAAGCAGTTAGGCCCTGATTCTGAATTAAGAACCACACAGGCATAGGGGTCTGCTCATACATTTCTACTAGCAGGATCAGGGCCTGAGTGAGTCAAAGATTAAACACTTAATACCAAAACCTACCAAGAGCCTGACGGTGTGGGCAGGATTTCCGCAGGCTGGAAACTTCTGCCTTTGTAATAGCAACGACAGCTAGATCTGTGAAAACAAAGCTTATGCATATGGGTATAAAAACTATATGAAATAGGCTATAAGGATATTTACTCTTCAAATCCTAACTAAGTAGGATAAACACGCAGTTTAATTCTCCAATTTATCTGCTTATTTATATTTACAGTGCAAGCTTAACCTAAGGCAAGACTTAAAGGGTGAAATGCTGGCCCTATTGAAGTCAATGGGTATTTTGCCATTGACTTCAATTGGGCCAGGATTTCACTCATATCCTGTAATGATCTTCAAATTACTTATTTGCTGTTTCTGTGTGTTGCAGCCTCACAGAAAGCAGCTTTTCTTCCTGGTTACAGGTTGAGTATGGCAGGATGCAGCCTGATTTAGGAACATAGGAATTGCCATACTGAATCAGACCCGAGTTTCATCTGGTGTAGTATCCTGTCAGACACTGGCCAGAACGAGACACTTCAGAAGACGGGATAAGAACCCCGCAGAAAGTAGCTGTGGGGTAATCAGCTTCCCACATTGATTTCTAATAGCTAGAGACTGGCTAAAACCATGAAAAATGAGGTTTGCTATCCTTTCCAAAATAGTTATTGTCATTAATTGTAACAACTCTGGATATTCTTGATAACCATATAAACATCCAGTCCTTTTTTTAAATCTTATTAAGTTCTTGGCCTCAATGACTTCCTGTGGCAATGAGTTCCACAGTTAATTACATGCTGTGTAAAAAGCTATTTCCTTTTTTCATTGTGAACTTCCCACCTTATAATTCAATTGAATGTCTGCTTGGGCTTCTGTTATGTGTAATGGAGAACAGAAGTTAAAGATCCACCTTCTCTGTTATTTGATACACCTCTATCATGTCACCTCTCATTTGTCTCCTTTCTACAGTAAACAATCACAATCTTTTCAATCTCTCTTCATATGAGAATTTTTACATGACCGTGTACATTCTCATCACTCTTCTCTGAACCACCTACAGATCTGCAATATCTTTTTTTAAGACTGGGTGACCAGTACTGCAAACAGTATTCCAGGAGAGGCTGCACCATTGATTTATATAAGGGCATTATGATAGTTTTATATTATTTGCTATCCCTTTCCTTATGTATCCTAACATTTTGTTAGCTTTTTTTGACTGCTGCTGTGCATTGAACAGAGATCTTCAATGAGCTGTCTACAGTGACTCTGAGGTCTCTTCCTTGAGCCGATATCATGAATTTAAAATCTTGTAAAGTGTACGAGTAGTTTAAATGTTTCCCTCAAATGTGCATTACTTTACATTTTCTGATACTGAATCAGTAAATCACTTGTCTTGTTGGCCATCAGTCACCAATTACACTATCAGCCAATAACTGGTATAGTAACAGTGGTGGAGAAAGGGGAACACAAAATGAGATGCAAGAAAGAGTTCGATTTTAAAGGGTTGCTGCAAAGCGACAAACACGGTATATTCAAAACAATGTAATATAACTTACATTGGCACACAAAAGTTGATTGATTCTTCAAAGTATTTGCCATCAGGACAATTGCATCCTTCAGCACAGTCATCATTACACACATGCGGGGCAGAAAGGGAAGAACAGGAGTGTTTGCAAAAAGAAGAGCACCGATGATACAGCATACCACTTCGGCACACTAGAGCTAGGGAGGAAACATCATCATCTTATGAAGTTGCAATAAATACACTGACATTCATGACAGTGTGAGCTAACACAGTAAGATGTACTGTCCCAAATTGCCACAGAGATGTGCTGGGGTTTAGTCATGTGATTCTCAGCTAAACCTGAGGCCAACTCTGATTTCAAGTGTGTTAGAAATTTCTTGGCTTCAGGGCCGGCTCCAGGCACCAGGCAACCAAGCACATGCTTGGGACGGCGCCTGGTAAGGGGCGGCCAATCTTGGGGTGGCAGGGGGCAGTGCGGCGCGGCATTCCGCGGGGGGGGCACTCCGACGGTGCGGCGGCGCGGGGCGCGGCGCTCGGGGGGGTTCCGGCGGCGTGGCGCTCGGAAGGGGGGCGGCGTGGGGCGCGGCGCTCAGGGGGGTGGTGCAGCGCGACGCTTGGCAGGGGGGCGGCGCCGGGCGCGGCGCTCGGGGGGGGGCGGCGCTTTTTTTTGCTGCTTGGGGCAGCAAAAAAGTTAGAGCCGGCCCTGCTTGGCTTCACCCATTTTGAGGCTTTAAATGATTAAATTCAAGATGCCTTTTTGTTAAGAAAAACCCTTGAAAAAGTATGTGTGTTTCAAAGTATATTCGATATATTTCTAGTAACTCAGTTTCTAGGGGAGAGGAAGAATGATGCAGTGGTTAGGGCATTAGCTAACGATTTGAAAGATCTGGATTCAAGTCCCTGCTCTACCTTCCAAATCACACTGTGACCGCTTTCCCCTCCTTCCAAAAAATGACACCCTCAGCACTGCAGCTGCATCTACTGTGTATTATGTTCATATTTGAACATCCCAAAGCAGAATTCTCGCTTCTGATGCAAAGCAAAGATTTATTCTGTTTCAAAGAATTTCTCATCATTCCCCATTTCTAAAACTATTCTTCTTTTGCAAATGTTACTCACCACAGTATGAAACTTGAGATCTGAAATCAATAGCAATTCCATGCTTGCTACAGATATAGGCATAGTGTGCAAGTGCATTACACAAACAGCTGCTTCCACATTTACAGGCATCAAACCGGCACAGCTGGTAGTATAATCCTGGACTGATGTATGGGTGACATGGAGCAAAAAGTTCTTGATTGATGATATCACAGTGGGATGCATAGCCAACTAAGGGAAGGCAACATTTTCTTTTTTGGCAGTACCCATGATAATATATCAATCAAAAATAAATAGCAAAGAGTATCAACAACACACCAATTCATACAACTGTGCAATAAAAGCTTCTACATAAAGTAGTTCCATAAAATACTGTTCTTTGTAACGGACATAAATATTTCAGCAATGAACTTTGCTTCAATAAAAATATGTAACTAAATAAAAATCTATATTGAGGTGAAGGAAACATGTAAATGGAAACAGAATACATTTCAAAAGCATAAGGAAAGTCATTGAGAATTTGGGGGGTTTGCAATGGCCAAACTTTTCTTGGCACGCAGGCTGGGCAGTTATTACAAATTGGAGTTTTGGGACCCAAGCATCTCAAGCCTACTGCTCTCTCCACGCGCCACATAGTGCTTCCTGGAGTTACTGACTTTTTGCTAGCCTGCCCACTGAAATTCTTATCTGGCACAAAATACTCCATTATTTCTGCTTTGGTGCTGAGCCCATTTCATGCTTTTGTTCATTTTATCTCCTGGCATTAAAAGAAGCAGAGGGGGGAGGGATAGCTCAGTGGCTTGAGCATTGGCCTGCTAAGCCCAGGGTTGTGAGCTCAATCCTTGAGGGGGCCATTTAGGGATCTGGGGCAAAAGTCTGTCTGGGGATTAGTCCTGCTTTGAGCAGGGGGTTGGACTAGATGACCTCCTAAGGTCCCTTCCAACCCTGAGAAGCAGGTGACTGAATGCTTGGCTATTACATGATGGAATAGCTGCCACAGATGACCATTCCAACTGCATGGCTGATACCTATGCCAGCCCACCATAGGAATGCTGAAGGGCCACATGTGGCTTATTGCTGCACTTGGACCTCTTCTACAGTACTTTGATCCTTGGATTCCTAAAGATGACCATACTTAGCCTTTATATTTGAGTTCAAAGGACAAGAGCAGAGCAAACTCAGATTTTGCTATCTCTTGCCACCAACCACACCTCTCCCTGAGCCAGCCCTCCTGTAGTCTCTCCTGGAGCTGCCAGGAAGGCTCAGCTCTCTGATAACAAACTTCCGGTTTTCCAGCTACCACCTCCCCAGCCAGCCACATCAACACCGCTGTCCTTCTGTGTGCTATATGAGATGACATCCATCGCCATCCACCACTGCTGCTCTGCATCATCTACCCATGCTGCTTTCCTGTATGAAACAGGGGGCGGAACTTGACAGCAGAGGGAGGCAGGGCAATCTTTCAGGCAGGCCAGAGGAAGGAAGAGGGTATATCTTGGGGGGAATTGGGGAGATGACTCTACACAAAAGTCCTAAAGTGGCCCCCTTGCATTGGCCACAGACAACCACAGCATTCTAGAAAACTGCCCAGCCCTGAAGATATAAAACTCCTTGGGATTCACTAGCTTCCTAAAAGTTAAAGATTATTCTGGGCTCAGTCCTGTAGTCTTTAGTCAGGATTCAATCCCATTGGCTTCAGTGGAGGTAAGGCCTGATTAAGGACTTGAAGATTATACCCAAAAACATTAAAAATACTAAATCCAAATTATATCTGGGGATAAGGCACAATCACTGTGAGCTACACATGCATATCAGAGAGGAGACCTAACAGCCTTCAAATCTGCAAAACATGTTTATATTTCTTAAAAGGAAACATAAGCACATCTAAAACTAAGTAATCACCTTTGCATTTGCCAACAGTTATTTCAGTTTGTATATTAAGGACATTAAACACACCAAAGGAAAGGGTTTGCAAAATAAAAAATCAGTGTGTGTCTAAAACTGAAGTTAAACTAATACCCACAGATAATCTGTAAGTAACAATGAAGCTCATGCGTCTGATGAAGTGGGCATTCACCCACGAAAGCTTATGCTCCAATACATCTGTTAATCTTAAAGGTGCGACAGGACCCTCTGTTGCTTTTTACAGATCCAGATTAACACGGCTACCCCTCTGATAAATGAAGCTCAGGCATCATAGAGAGAACAAAATAGGGGGAGGGATCGCTCAGTGGTTTGAGCATTGGCCTGCTAAACCCAGGGTTATGAGCTCAATCCTTGAGGGGACCACTTAGGGATCTGGGGCAAAATCAGTACTTGGTCCTGCTAGTGAAGGCAAGGGGCTGGACTCATTCGGGGTCCCTTCCAGTTCTATGAGATCTCTCTCTCTCTCTCTCTAAATAAATAAATAAATAAATACAATCCTGATCTAGTAATGTGGTTAAGATAAATCAAAATTCCAAAAGTGAGACCGTACCATTTTGTTGATTAATGTTGCAAGGATCAACCACAGGAATGTTGACAGGCGCAAAACAAGCTGAGGAAACCTTCCATGCATTGGCATGAAGCTGAGGGGTTCCTTCAATCATCCCTGCTGGAGAACTGAAGGGAGAAGGAAAGATAAAGCAAAAGATCAGCATTGCCTGGTAGAAGGGCTTCTCACATAGACTAGTTATTAATAATGTCTTTGCATTTGTTCAGATCTCTCTTGCACATCCATTGTTTCCACACCACAGCGGAACCCTGTCACTGCATTTTGTTTCAGAATCTTTATAAAGGAATGAAAATGAACAGAACTCTCATGAAAACATTTTCCTTTACAACTGGCAGATACTACCTTTGAAAGTGTAACAGCTATTCAGTGTGGTATAGATACAGAAACATTTTGGAAAGTTAAGTATACTTAATCAAGGCCTGTCCAGTGTTCTTTGCATTATTACCAACATTTTATAACATCTTTACCAACTCTGTCTTATAAATTCTTTAGAACATTCTTAAATCAGTTCCACTAATTTCACAGAAACTGTTGTTGACTATGTCCTTGTTCACCTCAGGAGTGATTTTCAAAACTGCCTCAGCGACTTAGGGACACCAATTCCCAAATGGACTTTGTGGCTCTAAATCACTTGGGAACATCTGCAAAATCAGACCCCTCACTGTCATCTTGCCATAGAATTCAAGATGGTGATGCTGCAAAGGGCCAGAGAGATGCAGACTCAGAGTCACTTCAGAGTCGACACACATTTCTGTTTTCAGATAAATGTCAAACTTCTGTAAGTTAGGTACTTACCTGGAAATTGGAAATTTGTATAGATTCTAGAAACAGAAGTAGCATCCCGGAGCCAGGGTATTTGCTCAGTCACAATAGAGAAGAACAGAGCATTCATAATACATTTTTAAAAAATCATTAAAACCAAGAAAACAAATATGAGAGATGAATGCTCTTTCGGGTTTCCTGTCTCCATCAGGGCCGCCCAGAGGGGGGGGAAAGTGGGGCAATTTGCCCCAGGCCCGGGGCCCCGCAGGGGCCCCCACAAGAGTTTTTCGGGGCCCCTGGAACGGGGTCCTTCACTCACTCCGGGGGCTCCGGAAAACTCTCGTGGGGCCCGGGACCCCGGAGCTTCTTCCGCTCCGGGTCTTCGGGGGGCAATTCGGCGGCGGGGGGTCCTTCCGCCCCGGGACCAACCGCCGAAGACCCCAGGCCCCCTGAATCCTCTGGGCGGCCCTGGTCTCCATTTGTCAGGCTTGCCCCAGCAAATAACAACAACTCCTAACTCTTATTTAGCACTTTTCATCAGTACATCTCCAAGTACATTACAAAAGGAGGGCAGTAGCATTATCCCCACTTTACAAATGGTGAAACCGAGGCACAGAGAGAGAGGTGAAGTGACTTGCCCAAGATCACCTCACAGGCCAGTGGCAGGCCTGGGAATAGAACTAAAGTCTCCTAAGACCTGCTCTATCCACTGAGCCACACTGCATCCAATATATGGATTTTGAACCAGAAAAATCCAACACAGTGCAAAAAGAATGACAATTTGAGAGTATGGAATATAAATTTAGGGCGGGATTTTCAAAAGTATTCAGTGTTGGCCTGCTTCCCTTTGAAGTCAGCTTTATTATTGACATCAAGGGAGACAAGTGATGACAAAATGGAGAGCTGTTAAAAAAATCTACCCTTAAAGCACACTATAGTGGATTTCAATGGGAATTTGTTTATGTTTGTGCCTGTCTTTAAAAAGAAAAACATTGCATAATTGACCAATTTTATTATTAAATGCAAATCAAATCACTTTGTAAAAAAATGGTCTAAAAAGGAAGGCCAAGGTTCAGGTCTAAGTATAAAATGTGTAATGCTCTTTTTCACAACATATCAAAGGCATTAACTTTTTAAAATAAAAGTTTCGCTCATCAGCTCATAAGTTGCTGGAGCAGTCACGTGGCCCATTACCTCTTGCCTGTGATAGCCAAGGTAACCCTAGGGCCCAAGCCCTGACATAAGTAATAGACACTAGCTGTTGTTGTGGATATGAAGATAAACTTAAGCTGCTTCCTCTGAGAAAATGAATCAGAATGAGTCCTGCTGTCTCTACTGGCCACATGGGTTAGGCTCAGCAAGTCAAAGAACCTCAAACACGTAAGCAAATTCACCATTCAAAAAAGCAGTCTCCACATCTTTTAGCTTTCAAAAAAGTATAATAAAAGTCAGGTTCAGCTTCAGCTAATATTTTACTGATGCAGAAATGTCTGACCTCACTTCCACCCCAAGCAAGTACAGTCATGGAGTTGGATGAGCCATGAGGGAGAGCAGAATTTGGCCATTGCTAAAACTCACATGTTTAGTGAAGCATCAAAAAAGCTGACAAATAGCCAATTCTCAATGATGTTTTAATTTTGTATTCAATATGTCAAACAAATACACTTTATATAAAGAATTGTGATAGAGTTGGAAGGATTTTCAGGAAGGTAGAGAAGTAGAACTGAAGGGAAGAGGAAAGAGTATCCTTTGTGATTAAGGGATTCTTCTAGTTTAAAGTTGTGCCAATCCTAATAAAATTTAAGGAAAAAAATCAAGTAATAATAATGTTTGGAAATCAAGGGAGGATGGTAACAGTATTGGATACTGTATTTTTTCCTGGCTCTGATGCCCTGTGCTGATGTGTTTGGATGCAAAGGAGCTACCTGGAAATACCAGGAATAAAATGGTTCAATATACAAATGACATGTTAATCTTTCTTAAAAAGGAGGATGGCATACAGTGATTTACAGAGTAGTTTCTTGCCATGTCATGATCGAGATAAATCAGCCTGGTCACAGAAAGGCTGCTTTCCTTTGTTAAAAAAAACCCTATTCAGTCCATAAATCAAAAGAAAACAAAACGTTTTACCAAAAAAAAGCGAATCTGCTAAAAAGTGAAACTTATTTATTGGTAAAAGTATGCCAACTTCATCCCCCCAACAGAGAGCCATGAAATGACTCAAGATCCCATCAACTGTACTTCTCACTACCTTCCTGGTGCTGCAACCCCAATACAACCAAGAAATAAAGAAATCGTTAATCCTTTTGTGCTGGTGTTTCCCAGTAAATCCGTCGCCAGCAGTGGACTTCATGGAAGGAAATCTGACCTCCGGCGCCAAGGAGTTAAACAATGATACAAAACCTGCCTTCTGTTAAATATTTGCTTTTACTCAGCTTGGGAATGAATCATCTCTCTGTCCTCTGAAACCCCTGTAGTAATTCCTATAGAGTGCTGCCACTAAATCTAGTAGAGAGAATAAAGATGCTGCTAGACTCAACCAAGCTGCTCAATGGATTTTTTCTGTTTGACTAATGATAAATATGTTAACTAATATGCTCTCTGGCAAATATAACAGTGCAATCATGATCTTGGCAGACATAGATCTGACCTCTGCCAATTCAAATCACAGACAAGATGTAACAGACTAAAACAATCCCTTGATCAATTCAGAGCCTACATTTTTAATACAAAATAGAGAAACACAATATAGCTATATTCTATATATGAGATGTATTCTGTATATTATTAGATAAATCTCTAGTTGTTCATTTTTCTATGATTGCACTGTCATAAATAATCATTTACATTTATATATTGTCTTGCATCCAAGCATCTCAAAACACTTTGCAGACATTAGTGAGTTAAGCAATTTCACTGTGAAGTAGGTAAGTTATAGTCACTATTTTACACATAATAGAGTCCAGAGGTGAAATCCTCATCCCACTGAAGTCAAAGGGAGTTTTGCCATTGACTTCAATAGGGCAGAATTTCACATCAGGAATCCTGACTTCCAGGCCCCTTCTCAACTCACCAGACAACACTGTCTCTCTGTAAAACTGATGCATCTCACCTTTGGGGCAGGAAAAGCACAAACACCTTGATTCTTAAGAACTTGACAGAGAAATAACCACTGCACAGGGTACTGAGTAAACCAATTTAATGTTAAAGAAAGAAAGTAGCTGAGATTCTTGTAATTAAACTCAAGTGTTTTTTGACTGATTGGTTTACCAGAATATGAAAGTGTTAGTGAAATGACCGTGTCAGCTGGTTAGATTTATCTGAATATTTCACCTGTTATTAAATTCAATCTAGACATATATAAAACAAACTTACAGAAAATCATCTCTTAAGTTCCCATTAAAAGTTCCACATAGACCTAGTGTTCTTCTTTTCCAGCTGGTATTGACTTGTATATAAAGTCTCTGCCCATCTTTAGCAAATTGAATCTTTAAACCAAATCTAGTTTTCAGCTGCACAAACAAAGAAGACAGGTTCCGAATTTCAATGTCCCCTGCACATAACAGAAAAAAAAAAAGTAAATCATTTTTCCTTGGTTGAAATATTTCCATACAGAAACCAGCCCTATGGTTTTAAATGTTTCAACTTTAAAAAAAAACCACAAAAACTTTGAAAAGTATAGAAATGCAATTAATGGACCATACACAACCTCAGAACACTCCAAATATCCCTGCCCACCCTGCACCCAAACTAATGGAGACAACCGGGTACCACACTGTGACAGGCCCAAATGTGGTTCACTACTCTGTGTCAGCAACTCTTCTCAGGCCTGACAAACTCACTACACCCAACTCACTATGGTTATAATCGGTATCTAAAAGGTGTCATGTAATTTGCCATTGGAAAATTAATAACTCACTGATCATTAATATTCTTGTGCGTTAAGAGTTATGGATATATGCTGTTTAAACCAGGCATGTCAGGTGGAGATGGCAAACAAGTCTGCCCTAGACAAACAAATGTGTATTTGCTTCTCTGACCAGCCCCGTTGTCAGGCAGAGACAAGGAAGGCCTATTTACATATTAGTTAAACTAAACTATTAAGCGGGGGGAGGAGATAGCTTCCAGCAGAAAAGAGAAACTTTATCTGGGATATAAAGACAGGGGGCCTGAACCTTAAGTGATAAGCAATTGAATCAACAGATTGTATACGATATTACAGTATTATAAGTGTATCGAGTGAAGTCTTTTATGAAAGCCTATGACACACTACTGATTAATAGCATTGTAAAATGTATATATTGACACCATATAAGGAATTATGGATACTCATTGGTATTAAGCTTTACAGCCAATGTCCAAACAAAGGGAGAAACATGCCTCTCCCAGACAGGAGGGGACGTCGCAGCTATTCACTTGTCTCCTATATAAATTAAATATGGTGGAATCAAAACAATTGAAACCCCATTTACTTACAGGGGAGGGGAAGACCACAAGAAGGAAAGAACAGCACGAGGTCACCCCGCCTCTTTGAACAAGGTCATTGAATTTTGGAAGATATAAGCAAAGACAGATGCCGTCTCTGGCATTCACCACTAGACAGACAAGGTGACAGAGCTCTTGCAAGCTGAGAGAGATGGGTCCTTCAACCAAAGGGGGGAGGGTTAAAGTCTCTGGGATCTGAATATAGGTGAGAAACCTGCTTAGGCAGAGATCTTTCACCTAGGAAGACATAGGAAGTCAGCATCTTGTACTTCTGTGGAAGATCATGACTTGGGGAAAGTCAGCCAGGGCTGGGAAGAAGGAAGACTGGTGAGAAAAATCATCTTGAACAAAGCCTGTACCTTGCTAGATTAGGTTTTAAACTTCTAGATGTGTGTTTTCACTTTGATTTGCTTGTAACCATTTCTAAATTTATTTCTTTTAGTTGGTATCACTTAACCTATGTCCTATTGTTACTAAAAGTTTTATTTTTATTATAAACCTACTCAGCGTTGTGTTTGCAGGGAAGGGTATATTTATCCCAGTGAAGTTAATAAGATTTAATGTGCTTTTGTCTCTTTAAAGGACCAAACAAACCTTATTATTTCTCTGAGTTGTCCAGGAGAGGGCTGGACACTTCAGGGCACATGGCTTTGGAGAAATTCAGGAATGGGAGTGCATTGGGGTCACCTTGCTGGTTGTACTCCAGGCTGGTGGAAGGCAGACAGACTGCTGGGGTCAGACAGTGCTGAACCAGGGCTGTCTAGCACACACACACTCTCTCTCTCTCTCTTTCTCTCTCTCTCAGGGTGTGACTTGCATGTTTGTAGGCTAGCTGTGAGCATTCCAGACTGGAAGCTACAGCAGCAAAACATTTTAAAACACCCAGGGCTGCAGAGCACATGGTGACACAACCCCCAAACCCTGTGACACACATCTTCAACATTGACAAAATGAACCAGATGCCACAACTACAGTGTACCATAATCAGCATAAAAATGTATGCATCACCTTCCTGTACGCGTCGGCTACTAGACCAGAGACTATTCTCCCTTCTTTGACAAGACAGCAACAACAACATCATGCCTCTGGTGAGATGAACGACAGTTCCATTGAGGACGGAGTCAAGGGAGAATATGGATCTATTCCAGATCTGACAAAGACTCCCTGTGTGACTTTGGGCAAATCACTCAATCTCTGTACCTCAGCTTTCTCATCTGCAAAATGGGAATAGTACAACTTTCTTGACTCACAGGGGCATTGTGAGGTTAATTAACAGAGGTCTGTAAGGTGCATTGCAGTCTTTATATAGAATATGCTACCTAATAACTTTATTATTAATTATTATTACTACATTTGATATACAAACAAAAGCCCTATCCAGCACCAAGTCCACCTTCCTAATAAAACCCTTATAGTGGGCAATGGAAATTTTACAATCATTGTAGCCAATTATCATCCATAGTGGTTGGGTTCCGTGCAGCTGCAGACATCTTAAACCCAGTATACCTTTGCAGCTAATTTACATAATACTCTTTTGTATAACTGCAGTGAAAATGGTTTAAGATGCCTGCAGCTTCAGACAAAACACTTCAGTGTATAAGACTTTAAACTGTTCCTAACTGATAGCCAAAACACCCAGTTATCCAGGGTTTAATAACATGTCCTAGCTGTAATACCAAGATATTTGTCATAGACAAATATGTACCTTACAAGGATGTTCCACAAGGTAGTGAGGCTAAAAAGGTAGAGCTTCTTAACTACATTCCCAAACTTTCCTGTGCTTAAGCTTTAATGTTTTGGGGTGAGTTTTTTTAAGTGTCATCTTAACTTTTGAATTCTTTGCCTCATATATTTGTCTTTGATAATTAAAATATTCTGCTGAGGGGTTTCCTCCCAAACCAACTAACCAGGGCTGCTCACAACATTTTGGCACCTGAGGCAGGAAGCTCAAATGATGCCTCCATGCTTGGGCCAAAACTTTGAAAGGCAATTCTGCCTTCTTCCTGTTCTACTCCTCTCATGGTACTGCTCTGCTACCTACCCCAATAAAGGAGAACTAACAACTTAAAATGCCTTGTTCAAAAATTTTAAGTAACACTTAACTTTCAAACACTTGAATAGCAAATGTAACTTTTCTTGTCTGCATAGTAAACACTGGCATTTTTATCTGTTTGAATAATCAAAGTGGTGCTTTCTGTGCCTTCTTGGTTGCAAAGATTTGAACTGCTTCCTGAAGGTCCACAGTCTGGGCCAGCTCGTGCTCTATTGAGATGGTTGCAAGGCCGACCAGCCTCTCCTGTGTCATTGTGGAGCATAGATGTGTTTTTATTAACTTCAGCTTGGAGAAGCTGTGTTCTCCACTGACAACTGTTACAGGAAGTGTTAGAAGTATGCACAGAGCAACAAAAGCATTTGGAAAGAGGGTGGTCATCTTATTTGTGCACATATATTCCAGAACAGCCTTTGGAGTTGATCCTGCTGAAATGTATCTTGAAAGGGCTTTCGGTTCATCACCTAAATCACTCGCATCAATATCGCGCATGTCATCATGTGTCAACACTGTCTCTAGTGCCCTGCATTGCTGGTGTGGGTCTTCTTCAGGTATAGTGAGGAGTTTGGGAATATCATACAACATCCCAAATATACTGCTGTGTTCCTTGAGCTGCATGAAACATTCTTCAACTGACTGTATTGCACAATCTAGCACCTGGTTAAAGAATTCAACTTTGAATTGTTGCTTGGGGTCTCTTATGAGATTATCCCGTGCCTCGTAATCAAAATGTCTTCTTCTTCGGTGACTCTTGTATTCTTGAATGGGTGGGAAAATAGCTTCAGTGTGAAGTTCCTCTGCCAACTTCTGTGCAGTCTTCAGAACGTTTTGAAATCCCTCATCTGACCGGTCAGACAGTAGGTATGACTTTGCTTTGTCCAGTTGTTCCATTGCTCCAGATATATCAAGGTCAACACCTCGGAGTCTCTTGCTTACAACATTTATTTCAAACGGTATGTCATGCCATAACACTAAGCCACACAGAAATTTGAAGTTATGTATGTTTCTGGTGATTCCATTTCCTTCTGCCACTGTTCCCCCACGAACAGTTCCTGTCATAGCATTATCCTCCATAATGGCAAATATGGCATCGTCTATCTTCCCAATTTGGTGTTTGATAGACTTTATCGCCTCCACTCGACTTTCCCATCATGTGGCACTCAGTGGTTTCAATGTCAGAGAGGATGCTCCCCGATGTTGCTTCAAAATTTGCCATCGATGAGTTGATGCAGAGAAAAATACATAGATGCTTTGAATTACATTAAAAAATTCAGCAGCCTCAAGAGAAGCTGATGCTGCATAACTGACCACCAAGTTCAATGAATGAGAACTGTACGGGACAAAAAAAGCTCAAGGGTTTAACTCTCGGATCCGTGTCTGCACTCGTCTGTTCTTTCCTCTCATGTTGGCACCATTATCGTAGCCCTGACCTCTCATGTCAGCTATCACAATTCCCATATCTTCCAGCTTTTTAAGAAGCACATTTGTCATACAAGCTCCTATAGTATCATCAATGTCAATAAATTCTAGAAAATACTCTCTGACAGTCACCATAGCAGGGACATTTTCACTAGGTTCTATTGTTACAAAACGCACCATTAAAGTCATTGGTTCTGTATGGCTGATTTCAGGTGTGCAGTCCAGAATAACAGAGGAAAATCTTGCTGACTTCAGATCTGCCACAATCTTCTGTTTGACTTTTGTTGCCAGTACCTCGTATGATCTCATTTTGAATTGTTTTTCCAAAGTAGTGGTGTGTGTACATTTCTTGGGTGGTGACTCTTCTTAGATGCTCCTGGAGTACAGCATCAAACTCAGCCATCAGCTCCACAATTTTAAGGAAGTTTCCATTGTTTGGCACATACAGCTGATCTGAAGTGCCATGCAGTGCTAGGTTTTGGGTAGCAAGCATTCTCACAATGGCAATGAGCCTTTTCAGAACATTTTGCCAGTAAAGAGACTCTGGTGCAATCTTCTCTTGATGCTGATCATCTATGGTGGCCTTTAACCTTAGTCTCATCTCAAGCTCTTTCCACCTATGGAATGCTCTCTGGTGATTTGCTGCTTTCTCATGGCATGCCAGATTTTTCCAGTCCTTTGTTCCTGTAGAACCCAATGTGGCTGGAACATTAGACTGGAAGAGTTTGCAACAAAAACAGTATGCAGCATTCTGGGTTTTTGAGTACATAATCCATGGCCTCTCCACTTTGTCACCATTGGGGATTTCACGCCAATAATGTGTTGGATGGAAACTTCTATTTTCATTGTTTTGGGGGAACATGAAGTTTTTCACTTGCTGTGGCCCATGCAGTACAAGGAAGTCCCTCAGGCTACTGCTCAAGTGGATCCGCAGTCCTGGATCATTTAGACTTAAGGAACTAAACTGAGCAGCAGCTTGTTTCTTGCTCCTCCACCACACTCTTCTTTGATCTACACTTTTCTTCAGGAATGTGCATAGTTACATCCATTTGAGATGGAGATATGGATGCTGCAGTAGCTGCCAGGTCACCTGCACTCTGACTAACTGGAAGATCAGGCATCTCCTCACCACTCACATCCTCACTGGGGCCGGAAGGCCCACCGTGAACATTTGTGTCTATATATCTCAGGAGAGCTCCTTCCGGCTTAGATAGAAAAGCTTCCTTTGCTTGCTTTCTTTTTCTGAATGCTGCCCCAGGGGGCGTTTTCGTCTTTCACTCATGACTGCTGTTCTGTGCCAGCTATAATGGCTCTCAACACTCAGTTGAAGGGGACAAATAAGCAGGCTGGTAGCAGGGCCTGAGTGAGGGAAAATATCAGCGTCTTAAGGACCTAACTGGCTCCTACTACTTCAGTTGACTGCCTGTTCTCCTCAAGTGGGTTCAGGGTAGCAGCAGGAAACAGGAAGCTCCCTGAGAAGCTGGTGTTAATCAGTCCAGGCTCCTGGGGGTGCTAGAGAGGTACATAAGAGGCTCCTTCTCTTCCTTTCTCTCCCTGCAGCTCCTGCTGCTTTCTGTTATTCCCTCTCACCTTTTCTCCTGCCTGCCTGTTATGTCTCTTGTGCCCTTCTTCCTCCAGCACAGCACTCCACCATCTCTGTGCATCTAGAGCAGAGAGAATACATATGCACCAGCAGCAGACACAATTTTCTACACTCTGGGTCCTAGTGGCGCCCCCCACCCCCCCAACAGTCTGGCACCTGAGGCGGCTGCCTAAGTTCGCCTCATGGTAAGTCCAGACCTGCAACTAACTCACTTATACATATTCACAAACATCTTAACAAGTTTGTCTGAGAAGTGGACATAATCAGATGCTAGTTTCAACCTTAGACTCTCACTCGTTAATCCTCAAACCAACACTCTGAAGCAGGTAAATATTTCACAGTTTTAAAAGTGAGGGAAATGAGACAAAAAGGTGAACTAACTTTCCCAAAGTCACACAGCAAATCAGTATCAGAGTCAAGACTCATGCAATCTTAGCTCTCAAACCATGCAGATGCCATTAAACCAAGTTGTGCTTCGTTTGCATTTTGGCTTGCAACATGTTCCAAGAATAAGTAGGACCATCCCTTTAGCATCAGGACGATCCGGCAAAAAAATCAGAATGGTTGACATCTGTAGGTGTCCTTGGAAGTATAACACAGGGATTCCCCACCCCTACATAAAGTATTTCTAGAGTATACGCAGCATTCCATAGGTTATTAAAATTAAGAAGGTTAAGTCTTTTAACAGTACTTAGCACCTTTCATGGTTTGGGCCTGCCAAGGAATTATTTACTTGTACAAAAGTATAATAAAAAGCATTAGAAAATATGAAGGCAAGAATGTGAACTCTAATCCATGTTTTTCTTACCATTAAAGTTAAAACCCTGGCTAGGGCCAGTTTGGACTTCACCATCCCTGGTAAGAGTCACTTGTTTACTCATATCATCTTCAAGAACTAGTGTTACAGACTGGATGCAGCCACAGTCGAGGTTCTGAGTGAAAATGAATTTTATCAACAGACAGAAAGATACAAAGAGTGTTTTACTAACACTGAATTAAATTTCAGTTTGTTCATCCAAAGGTATGTTAAAATAATGTCAAGTATTTAACTTTTTCAAAACGAATGAAATTAAAAGTTAAGGTTGCTGTTAACTTGGACCAATAACATATCCTGAACTCTTCAGCCACAAACTGATATGGATGGCAGTTAACGTTTTAATATTTTTGTGAACTTCTTAAACATACTGTTCCAAGGAATGTGATATCCTATAAATTAACAAATAAGTGTCTCAGACTGCTAAGAAATCTCTCTTACCTAGCTGGCAGTATATTAAACCTATCAGTCCTGTCAGTAAGAGTGTTTTTCTGTCTAAGACACCTGGCTCAGGCTGTAACCAAATATGTAGATACCTGTGTAATCATGCATGAATGAAAAGGTCTGTTGACTTAATTCCAGAAAGGCAGCAATTAATTTTACAAAGGGCAATAGTGGTAATTGAAATAAAACACAGATCATGCTCAAACTATATTTAGCTCATCAATGTAAAAAGCAGCAAAACTGTTCCAATTTTATTTCTGACATTATTACTACTAAGCTTGCCTGGTTAATTTACATTGGCTGGCTATGTAAGATTACCTGAAATTTTTAGGTACCCATTTATCATCTCAAATTCAAGTGTGACCTTACCTGATCACATGGAGCTTTCTGTAAAGTGATTGTGAATTTGTCTTTCCCAGTGCCTTTTACCAGAATATACTGACAAATCCCAAGAAAGGTATAATGACGACCATCAAACGTTGTGAAATGAGAGTCACCTACGATGGTGCACTCAGCTTGAGAGAAAGAACAACGTACAATAAATAGGAAAGTTCATTTGCATAGAGCCAGATCATAGAGTCGGAGATGGAAAAGAGGCAATGCAGGAACATTTCCCTACCATATATTCTCAAGCACATTATCCTGCCTAGTTTAAATCTATCTAGCTATCATGATGTCTGGTGCCACATTTAGTGCATGCGAAGTATCACATCTTACATTTCCATCAGAAACCACCTCATCAAATGCAGTTTTACATGTGCAGCATCCCTAGGTTCTAATCAGGCACGTGTCACCATGGTATCTGAGTGCCCTCCCCCTTCAAAATAAGAAGAATTAATGCAAGACAAAGCCCAACAAGAAGACTATATTCTGCACCCCCCTCACTCACACATCCCCCCCACTACCTCTCGCGAGGTTCCTGGAATACTTTTCCTCCTCTTTTCTCTGCATGTCAGCCTGAGGCAGAGAGAGCATGTTTCTCCCTTTTATTTTCCTTTTCTTAGTTGCTGCTGTTGTGGGAAGGATAGATTAAAAGGGAATGAGTCGTGCATTGCATTCTGAAGGAGGTTAGGTAGGTAGTCATTCTTATCCTTCCACCGGGAGCGCCATAGTCTAGAGACAGTTGCCTGGAAAGCTCTGTCCCACTTTCATGAATTTGACCTCCTGATTTTGAGTTTTATCATTTCTATGAAATATAACTGTCAAGGGAGAGCTTGGTCCCTGAGGTACAAGAGTTATTGAATAGATGTTGAATAACTTTGTCCAAAGCAATGGAGGCCTTAAAAATGAGGCCTGTTATCTTAAAATTAACCTGTTGCTCTATGCAGAGTAAGCTGAGCACCAGGATGATGTGCTCTTATCACTGTTTGTATTATGATAATATCTAGATGCTCCAATCATGGACCCATTGTGCTAGGCACTGTACATGCACAATAGAAAGATGGTGTCTGCCCTGAAGAACATGAAGTCTAAGACAAGAGACAGCAGGGGGATACAACAGAAAGATTGGGGGAAGCATAAGGTAACAGTAGGATGATATGGTCAGATAATCAGCACACCAGTGGTCTAATCATTGCTCTCTGCATCCATTTATTTAATCTTTCCTGTTTGCTTATTATCATCCCAAACCCCTAAAGCATATCTGTTTCTGTTATCTTTTGCAGCTTCTGGGCCACATATTTAGTATAGAATCATAGGACTGGAAGGGCCCTCAAGAGGTCATCTAATGCAGTCCCCTGCACTCATGGCAGAACTAAGTATTATCTTGACCATTCCTGGCAGGTGTTTGTCTAACCTGCTCTTAAAAAATCTCCAATGATTGAGATTCCACAACCTCCCTAAGCAACTTATTCCAGTGCTTAACCACCCTGACAGTTGGGAAGTTTTTCTAATTTCCAACCTAAACTGCCCTTGCTGCAATTTAAGCCCATTGCTTCTTGTTCTATCCTCAGAGGTTAAGGAGAACAATTTTTCTCACTCCTCCTTGTAATAACCTTTTATGTACTTGAAAACTGTTAAGTTCTCCAGACTAAAGAAACCCAATTTTTAATCTTCCCTCATAGGTCATGTTTTCTTGACCTTTAATCATTTTTGTTGCTCTTCTCTGCACTTTCTCCAATTTGTGCACATCTTTCCTGAAATGTGGCATCCCAAACTGGACACAGTACTCCAGTTGAGGCCTAGTCAGTGCGGAGTAAAGTGGAAGAATTACTTCTCATGTCTTGATTACAACACTCCTGCTAATACAACCCAGAATGCTGTTTGCTTTTTTTGCAACAGTGTTACACTGTTGACTCATATTTAGCTTGTGATCCACTATGAGCCCCCAGATCGCTGGTGATCCCTGTACTGGTGATAGGAATAATTAAAATGCAGTTACCTGGACAGTCGTGTTCAGTGCAGTTCCAAATGCCACCAGTACAAGTACTAAATAAAGCACAAAACACAGAACATGCTTTTTGTTCAGGTTTTTAGAAAAAATTGATTTTGTAAGTCTTCAGACATGTCACAAATTTATACTTCATTTAGGATACATTTTCTCTGTATTCTAGTTAGATACAGAACACGGATTGTAGATACAGATATAGAATAGCCTTGAAAAATGTAATGTAACTTAGTAAACATCCTACAGTGAATTAAATATAGGCAAACAGATACATGAAAAAGGAAAGAGTGGATTAGAGGTTACATACCACTGACTGCATTCTTGTTCAATTTTTGAGCCGGCAGAGAAGGCTTTCCCATGATAAATACAAGGACAATTTGACACAGAGATACAAGTTCCATTGTCCATAACGAGACCTATTTTCATTTAAAAGAAAAAAAAAAAAAGACTGAAAACATGATAGGAATATTAGGGCTCTATCGTTCACTCTGTATGTTCACTTGGTCATAGGGACACCATTTTCATAATATTTCAGTGGGTGGTTTTATCCCAGCAGTGTCCGTCTCCTCTCCATGACCCCCATTGTACAGATGGGGAACTGAGGCAAAGCAGGCCATTCATCCAGTTTTAAGCCAGACAGTCCAGATTCTAAATGGTTTGTTCCCTGTCCAGTACTGAGACAAAACCAGGCATGATTTTATCTGAAATCATGGATGCAGGGTGCCATTTTGAAGAGTGTGCCACACCATCCCCACCCTTACCCCACCCCACTCCACCATGACCATTCATGCACGGTTGCACCAGTGGGGGCAGGGTGGCTCACCCTTTAAAATGGTGTCCTCTACATCAGTGGTTCTCAACCAGAAGTTCGGGGCCTGCTAGGGTGCCGCGAGCAGATTTCAAGGGGTCCGTCAAAATAAACCAGAGAGCAGGGCCAGCATTAGACTCATTGGGGCCCAGGGCAGAAAGCTGAAGCCCAAGCCCTGCTGCCTGGGTCTGAAGCCCAAGCCCAAGCAACTTAACTTCACCAGGCCGCCCTGGGCAATTTCCCTGCTTGCTACCCCTAGTCTTTTAATCTACTGGATATGCAGAAAAACAGTTGTTGTGGCACAGGTAGGCCGTGGAGTTTTTATAGTATGTAGGGGTAGGGGGAGGGGCTCAGAAAGAAAAAGCTGGAGAACCACTGCTCTACATGGTGTGACCTCACATGCACAGCACACCAGTGGGGACAGTGTCAAGAAGGTGGCGGGACCATGCTGTTCCTGGAAGCATTGGCATGTCTACACTTACTGTGGATCGATGCTGGGTCACCTAGTGGGTCACCTAGTGAAGACCCGCTAAATCGGCCACCGATCACTATCCCGGCGACTCCAGTACTCCACCAGAACGAGAAGCATAAGGTAAGTCAATGGGAGAGTTTCTCCCATCGACCCAGCATGGTATAGACACTGCAATAAGTCAACCTAAGCTATGTCGACTCCAGCTACATTATTCATGTAGCTGGAGTTGCGTAACTTAGGTCAACTTAACCCTGTAGTATAGACCTGCCCTAAGTGACTCGCCCAAGGTCACACGGGATGTCCATGGTACAGGAGGGAATTGACCTGAATCTCCCACATCCCAGACCAGTGCCTCAACTGCTGGGCCATCCTTGTGCTCCACTGTTCACTCTGCAGCATAAAAGTTCAATTCAGCGAAAGGGTGAAATCAGTGTTTAATTTGTGTCCTGGCACTTCTAGGCGTGGCAGTTCAAAGCTCTGGCACCTCAGGGCTTGCTGCATCAGTAAGGAATGTAAAAAAATTGTTTGAGACCCGGCACCTAATTGCTTGAGCCCCTCTTTCATTACAAATTAAGCACTGAATGAAATTCACCCCAAAGCAAGGTGTCCACTCAAGGTGCACCACTTACTAGTTTAAAGGGGCTTATTGGGGGGATTTGTGGTGGAGGTCTTTGAGCAGGTCTTTTGAAGCAGCTTGAATTTCACCCTGAATGTGCATGCCATGTACAATACCCGCAATGATCCCATAGAACCATACAAATTTGAAATGGAAAAGACTGGTGGTCACACAGTCCATTGCAGGGCTGTTCCCTGCAGTCCAACATCTTGTCTTTTGTTGAGTCTAGCTTTAAGGAAGGTAATCTTCCTGAACACAGCATAAAATATCTGCACTATTTAAAAAACTCAAAACAATTAGGAAAAATTCAGATACGCTCGTTAAAACTCATGCAACTTTTTTATTTGTATAGCTCACCCAAGTTTTAACTGATATGGTCTGATTCACAGTTGCACTGTATTTTGAATGATCTTTTAGAAGAATATAATAATACAACCAATGCATAAAACATTAGCAGGAGGAAAGAAAGCATGGATATATATGAAAAACTAAAATAGAAGCTTACGTATGTAAAATATACATTTTTTCTGATTTTTAATTTTAAGCATACAGTCTATGACACTATAGTTGTGTTGTCAGGCATTAGTTTAATGTTAATATGTCCTGTGACAATATTAGATACTTACCATCTGGACAGTAACAGCCATCTAAGCAATGGAGGTTGCTGCCAAGACAATCCTTTTCAAATGTGCAGGTTGGGGGGCAACAACTAATGCAATCCCGATGGACAAAACTGTCTTCACACTTTTCAGCTAAAACATGTACAAATTACACTGGACATTAGTGCATTATGCTTCCTTTATAAGTTAGAAAACCTTCATCAGTAATTTGTTTTTTTGAAACACAACACATCTTACCAAATAAATAGTTGTGCAATGTTTCTGGTATAGTTAATTGTTGTTACATAAATCTACTTTTAAAAGCCCATTAACACCTCTCCAGTCATAAGGGGGAGGGGAATGATGGGGGGAGGGGAATTAAGTGGGGGCTTATAGAATGCTGTAATAAACCATAAATCCAGTGTCTCTATTCTATTTTCCCCATGACTGGAGAGATGTTAATGGGGCCACTTCACCTTAAATGGCCCCCTGAAATATGTGTTAACTACTTATGCTAAACAATCTGTTCCACCTTGTATTTAGCTGTTATACTCTGAGTACATTTCCCAGACCTGAAGCAGAGCTCTGTGTAGCTTGAAAGTTTGTCTCTCTGACCAACAGAAGTTGGTCTAGTAAAAGATATTACCTCACCCACCTTGTCTCTCTAATATCCTGGGACCATCATGGCCACAGCAACACTGCATATGTTAGAATACAACATTTTAAAAAATCTTAAATATGCTTTAGTTTTGTATCCAATTATTACTATCTCCAACTCAATGGAATACAATTGTACCTAACATTAAAAAAGCAACTATAGACCTGAAACTACAGCTTATTCACCAAAAGTCACATTTCCAAATATAGTGGTCCACACACAGACCATGGCGGTAGTTTGAAGGGGTGCAGGAGGGGCATTGCCCCCCCCCAAACAGAGGTAAGGTGTGGGGGGACACATGAGGTCATGTGCCACTCCCCCTCTCCCGATTTCAACAAATACCGAGCTGCCCTGCAGGGCTTGCTCTGCTTGGCCTATGGGGGGTGGGGGCTCTGCCCATCCCAAACTGTGCCTCCCCCAAAGGTAGGCCAAGCGGAGCAAGCCGGGCAGCTGGCTGGGCCAGGATGGGGAGCAGAACCGAGCAGCTGCTCCAGGTTGCTACCTTGGCAGCTGGATGTTGCCCTTCTGGGTCCTAGTGCCCATCTGTTTCCTGTACAAGACTGAGTGCCTACCGGGGGCAGGGCAAGGGGGGGAAGGGCAGGGCTGAGGAGAGGGGGATGGGGAGAAGAGACAGTGGGGAAGGGGGGAGTAGGGCAGGGGAAGAGAAAGGGATGGGGCTGGGGGCAGTGGGGAAGGGAAGTGGGGTGCGATGGGGAATAGAAGGGGATATGGGAATGGTGGTGAGGAGGAACAGGAGCCGGCATGTGGCGTCCCCTCGGTAGCAGCAGCAGCCCCAGCAGGGAGGCACCAGAGCCACCACATCGCTGCAGCAGCCGGCGCCAGAGTGGCCGCAGGTCACCACAGCAGACAGCAGCAGCTAGGGTTCCTCCATTAAGCCAGCCCGGCCCATCCCATCCCAGCCCCCTTTCCTCCCCAGGACGGTCAGGCCAGGTACTGTTCCAGGCTGGGGGACAGAGCCAGTTAAATGAATCCAATTTTCCCATTAGATTTAATGTAAATGCTGGGGGTTAGGTTCCAAGGAAATTTTGGGGGGGGGGGGGCAGACAAAAGGCATTATGTACTGTACTGTGGTGGGGAGGTGCCCCGGCTTACCCCTGGGGCTCAGAGCTGGGGGTGCAGGGTCTGGAAGGGAGTTAGGGTGCGGAAGGGCGCTCAGGGTGGGGGGCGTGGGAGGAGGCTCAGGGCTGGGGCAGGCACAAGGTGCAGAGCACTTACCTGGGGCAGCTCCTGTTTGGTGCAGGGGGTGTGCAGGAGGCTCTGTGCAGCACAGCACCGCCCCCATGGCCGCGATTCTGGGAGCCATGATTCTGGGAGTCCCCCCCCCGGCAGGCAGGGCCACACAGAACGCAGGGGCTTTAGGGGCTGCAGGGTCCTGGGCTAAGGGGGCCCCGGGGCCCTGGGCTAAGGGGGTCCCGGGGCCCTGGGCTGCAGCTCTAAAGCCCCTTTCGGAATGCGAGCACGGGCTGGAGGACTCAGGAGGAGCAGGGGCAACCGCGCAGCCAGTGGCCGGAGAGAACTGGCGCTTTCCCCTTCAAAAGCGCTGCTTCTCTCCGGCTGGCTTTGAAGGAGAAAGTGCTACTTCTCTCTGGCCACTGGCTGCACAGCTGCCCCTGCTCTTCCTGAGTCCTCTGGCCCATGCACGCAGGGCCGCATTCTGAAAGGGGTGTTAGAGCTGCAGGCCAGGGGCCCCCTTAGGCCAGGGCCCTGCAGCCCCTAAAGCCCCTGCGTTCCGGGTGGCCCTGACCGCTCGCTCCCTCCCTCCCGCCCAGAAAGTCCTAAGCGCTGCCAAACAGCTGTTTGGCGGCGGGGGAAGCGCTGGGAGGGAGGGAAGAAGGGAGTGGGAGGAGGCGGAGAAGAGGAACTTGTGCAATGCTCCCTTGTAAAGTGAGCCAAACGACCTTATAAGGGATCATTGCACAACTTTAAACGAGTATGTTCCCTAATGGAGCAGCGATGTAACTTCGAAACAACTTTAAGCAGGAGGACGTTAAGTGAGGAGTTACTGTACGTGGAGGTTACCTAGTGGCATGGCTCCAATATGCAGCTTTGGTCACTAAAGTAATCAATCCTGCAAAAATGGAACAATCTATCCCTACCAAACATCGATGCCTGGCTCAATAAGGCTGACCTCGCAGCTAATGAACGACTGGCATTCCGAAAAATTCCAAGTAATTTGAACTTGTTAGAGGTCCCTGATTAAGGTTGACCCTGAAGATAGATCAATCTCTTTCCCTCCCCTCCTTTAATCCTAATCCTTTTTGCTTACTTTATGTATTATGTTGAATCTGCTATTTTGGTGTATTTGGAAAAATTAATAAAACATTTTAAATATTAAAAAGTTGATACTTACAGCAGGCAAGAAAATCCTCCCTCCAGTCCCGTACGGGGTAGCCTGCATGTGAGCATGCTCTAGCATACTCTGTCACTGCTCGGCAGTAAGTTTCATCATCATCCACTCTGAAGCGGTAAAATAATCCTGTCATCACTAAATCCTAAATTTAATACTCATAAATATCTGCTATGTGACATTACAGAACTCTCCACAGAGTTGGCCTTGCACAGTTAAAAGGGGTTACAGTTTTTGAGACTTTAAATAGCATTACTTAAAAAAGAAACTAGGGATACTGATTATGGTTTTGCATTTTTTACCATTTGACCCGACAAACGATGTTTGCTTTATTTTAATGTTACAACAAAGAATGAGTAACATTTATTACAAAAGATTAGCAATGCTCATTAATAGAAACAATTTGTGAGAGGAAGGGTGGTCTTGTGCTAAAGGCAATGGCCTGCAAGTCTGGAAATCTGGGTCTTACTGCTGGCTTTGTCACAGACTTCTTGTGTGGCCTTGGTCAAAGTCACTCTTTATACCTCCCTTCCCTGTCTGCAAAATGGGGATAATATTCCCTCCCTCATCAGGTTGCTCAAAGGATACATTCATTAATATTTGGGTTGTGCTCAGGTATTCCATGGACAGGAGTCACTTTTTTTAAAGTGAGAAGTTAACGGATGTTCACTGTGAAGGACTTTGTACCAAAATAGACTAGTCATAACAAGACATCTCTGAGATAGGAAAGGTTATAATATATAGTCTAAGGGTTTATTTGTCTTTCAGCACAAGATCAAGTTTCCAAAATTAGTTGTTTTAAGACTATATCGCATTGTGTGTGTTTTGGTGCTTTCAACATACCTGTTACAAAGTCACCATTTCAAAACTCCACAGTGATCGGTCTCTCTCCAGCTTGCCTCATCTAATCCAATTAAATGAGTCTTAATAGAACCAGTGACTTGGCATATAAACTACGGCGCCAGAAGGAACTTCTTAACCTGACACTAAGCCACAAGACGAGAGTTCTCTTTTATAAGCAACATAAGCCTAAATTAATGAGATCCTGGGACACAAACTTCACTCAAAGTTTTGAATATTCACACCATTCACATCACAGGTGTGAATGATAAAAAAAAACCAAAAACAAAAAACACAAAGCCTCCTGCATATTGCCTTATTAACTCAATGCCATCCTGAAAGTTTGCTTTCCATTTTTCTCCATTGCAAAAGAGAAGGTGCAATAAGTCACTGAAATGTAAATAGGCATTACAAATAAGATTCAGATCCTGCCTGGCTTCTGCTACCACTGAAGTCAATGGGAGTTTTTCCACTGGCTTCAGTGAAAACATTTTTAGACCCAAGGTCTCTCTCACCTAATCATTTCTCTGCCATTGCAGGGGGCCCCAGGCACTGGTGCACCTTGCTACTTCCTATTGTCTGTGTGTAACACATAATCATCTAGTCTCCTATGTCTACTTCAGTCTAATTTCGGTTGTTGGGTTTAGTATGCAGGTGTTTTGGTGGCCAGTGGTCTATAGGAGGTCAGATTAGATGATGGAGTGGTCCCTTCCGGTTTTAAACTCTATGACGCTAGTAAATCTGTATCTTGCTATCTCCATTGTGAAGCAAAAGAGAAAATCAAAAACCAGTCATTTGTCTCATATTGAAGTATAATGGAAGCAAGAGTTTCTTCAATTCATTGCACTGATTGCCTTCTGTACCCACTTAAATAAATAAATAGGAAAGCAGAAAGTAAATAAAGTAGTAAAAGATATAAATAAATAACATGGATAGTGATGTCATTAAGATTATTTGTTAGTGATATCATTTTTACTGAAAAAGCGGAGGTATATTGCTTGGTCAATTATTCAATTTCAGTACACATGAGGGGATAATCACTTCTAATTCAAATGATCTCACAAGGTCTAACAGAAACCAGCACTGTTGGAAATGCAGTTGGTATTAGCAAACAAGACTAAAAAAAAAACCACCTCTGAAATTAAGGGAGAAATAATGGATTGAATTTATCCCTAGCATTAGAGGATGCAGTACTCATTGTTGTCTATGAGAGTAGCAACATTTTATGCCAGGTTTGAATTTGACTCACTGTTTATTAAGATTATAGCGACTATTGGGATCAAACAGAGAAACACTGGGAGGTGAGATTGGGGGAAATGTGGAGAGGAAATTACTAAAATAAAATTGTACTGAAAAACTCCACTATCTAAAACCAGTCTGGCTATAGTTTAATATTTCAAAGAATGAAAATAAATGTTTAAAGAACACCATCCTTCTTACCTGCAAAGGTCATTCATGCAGCTAGAAATATATGAATAAGGGTCTACGTTTTCATGACAGCTGAGAAAAGGAAACTGTAGGAGTATTTGGCATTTGAAGAATATAGCCTGTGCATTTTTTAAAAAAAATCAGTTAAATAACAGCTATCATATACTTCATGATATAAATATTATTCTTTTTACTTTTGTTTCCCCTGTTGGGTGTCTATTACATTCCTTTTAAAACAAAACGATTCCCCCATTTTCTCCTATCTCCACTCATTCGCCCGGTATATCACAGTCACTATTCTTCCCAGACCAGTTTTGACTGGATTGAATTTCTTCTATAGGCCCTCAATGCTACAGCTAAACTGGCCAAAGTGACAAAAAGCATCCTCTTCCACCCAGGAGCTGAGCATATTTCCTCTGCAGTATTTTAAACTCCTCAGATAATGAAGGGGTAAGGCATCAGGGCTGGGAATTAAACCCACAGTCCAATGTGGCAGTAAATAACTGTAAGTAGGCCAACAATCCCTTGTTATTTTAATTTCATCATATACAGTTCTTCAAAAGTTCTTAGGAAAAGTCCCTACATTAATGACAGGCCTGATCTAAATCTTCTCATTCCCAATGTTTCAGTGTTTAGAGCCAGTGTTTTGCCTTGGACCAATCTCTTCTCTACAAGCTTGATATACTCACTATAGTTTTCCTGATTCTGATCTTATTTATGCTGTTCCCCCTCACGTTCTCTAACACTGGTATAGTTCCATTGACAACAGCAGAGTTAATCCTGATCTTCACCAGTGTGAGATCAGTATCAGGCACTTTGTGTGAAAGTCCTTTAGGACTCTAAAGAGTCTCATGTATTATCAATAAAGAACATGCAGATGACTATATTTCATTTCTTATGCACCTATATAACTGGTTAGAAAATATGATTTATTAACCGGGTGACACAGCATTTGCCTTTTAAAATATTTTATCTAATTTTAAATCAATCATTTATGATTTTTTCACGTGTGTTGAATTTTAGGTCTATGCAGAGCCATAAGTGCTTTGATTTGGGAAGGGCTGGGCACTTTATTATAAAATTATTGTTAATGGAAATACATAAAACAGGCTAGAGAAGGTGAATCACTATAATGCATCTAATATGAAAATGTACATTGACCAACTTACCTCGGAGGACTCTGTGTCAGTCGAACATGGACTAGAAAAATCTGAGGCAGTAGTCACACAAATTGCATCATCTGGGGTTTGTATAGACCAACTGTTTGCAAATACAGCAATGTCTTCTGTATATTCACCTACTTCAGAAAAACATCGAACAGAATCATTTTCCACAAGAACAAAGGTTTTTCTGTCAACACAAAAGCCGAGGAACCCCTCGAATGAAATATTAGAATTATTTTCCAAACAATTTAAATGTACTTACTATAAGATATATTCAGTTAGTAGTTTGGGATCTTTACAAAATTATTTTAAATTTCAGTTAACCTTTTATACCATATTTAAATTCTAAAATGAATTAACAGGAAATGTCTAGTTTTTCAGGAAATATAGTTGTGGTAACTTCATAAGGAGTCAAAGGCAGATTTCTTACTATGAGTATTTGTTTGTTTTTGGTACTTCTTTAATACATTTTATTTAAGGACCTCTATATATATTTTGGGGAAAGTGGGTATAATAATCTCTCCTGTCCCCCACCCGTCCCCTCAAAAGAAAAATCCTACCAAAACAAAACACTGCACTACACACTCCCCCTTGGAGAGAAGATGAGAGAAAGAACAAACCACATGTGACCGATGCTAGTCACATCGCTTAACGCACTGCTGGAAGGTACCAGAGACTATGGTGAAGAGGGAGACATAAGAACCAGTATATAATAGAACAGCATTCCACAGATAAGGAAACAGATGCTCAAGGCCAAGCAACAAGTCAATGTCAGAGGGAAGAGACCCAAGGTTTTCTGATTCCCATTGTCCTGCTCTAAGCACTAAGTACCACATTTACTTCATGCTCTTAAATGTGCAAAAAGAGTGAAACAGGTGCATTTCCTCTATCTTGTGGGACACAGCAGCAGTTGATACCAATACCAATCAATAGGTCAGAAGCCAGGGATACTAAAATGAGATGCATCTACAAATCCCTTTATCAAAGCCTGCATACATTGCCTCCAGATTAAATCAGCTCGGGACACAGGGAATCCAATCCAATATCTTCTAAGTCAAAATTTAGAGCTGGTCAGAACATTTTTGACAAAATGAAATTGTGTCAAAATATGCTGTTTTATCAAAGCAGAAATGTTTTGTGGAGACATATTGATTTTGACAAAGTTTTCATCACCAAGGTTTCTTGGATCACTGAGGCTCTCTGGTCACTTCCAATCAGAGAGAGAGAGAGAGAGACACTCTCACAGTCTATAGCCTGGGAGGGGGAGAATCTGATTCAGGCAAAGCAGGGACATAAACGTAGGTCTCCTACATGCCAGGACAGTGCCCTCTCACTCAGGCTATAGAATCAGTTTCTAGCTCTCTGGTCAAAAGAGATCCAATCTCTGAGTCTCAATCTCTTTCCCTCCTCTCCCCCTTCCACCTCCCCCACAAGCCCTGTACCTGGAAAACCTTCCTGAATCAAACAACCCAGGGTTATATTCCAAATAAAGACATTCTGACAAATTTTGTTTTATATTCAACATTCGAAAGATTTTGCTTTTGTTCCAGTGATGAACAAAATCAAATTTTGAAACCTCAAAAGTTGCTGTTAAATAGAATTGTCCTCCTCTGGGCAGATCTAGCAAAATGAGTAAGGTGTCATATAAAGAAAACAACAACAACAAAGAGATGGTGTGTAAAGTGGCCATTAAGAAAAACAAAAATAGAATAAGATTCAACTACTATTTTTTAAGTATTCAGAATCTGTAGCATGCCTTTTAATTTCGCTCACTTTTTTGTTTGGGGGAATCCCCATCTGGATTCATTTTTGTATCTTGAACAGTTTTAGGATTGTAGCATTGTCCCATTTTTCCACTTGTCCCACTGTATTTCGCAGTTTATTTTACCATCATTAGAAATGTTGAATTCTTAAATGTACTTTCTACTACTACTTTGGTAGATTGTGAGGTATGTCTAATGCCCCAGCAACACTACAGCCATAACCGAGTCGGGGACCTCATTGCAACTGTGTCCAAGACTTTAACCCACTTTCAGAGATCCTACAATTCTGAACTGCACTGCCAAACTGGAAGACAGTCATATGGACAACAGATCCCCAGATTTGGTTCGAGCTGTAGTGTAGCTGGGGCCAATGAGAGTAATCAGTCTGCAGACTACAAAGAACAGTTCATCTTACACTGCTGGTGTATGGAAACAGGGCCGGCTCCAGGCACCAGTTTGGCAAGCAGGTGCTTGGGGCGGCCACTCCGGAGAGGGGTGGCAGGTCCAGCTATTTGGCGGCAATTTAGCAGACGGTCCCTCACTCCCACTCGGAGCGAAGGACCTCCCGCCGAAGTGCCGCCACAGATCGCGATCGCGACTTTTTTTTTTTTTTTGGCTGCTTGGGGCGGCCAAAACCCTGGAGCCGGCCCTGTATGGAAATACCATAAAGGACTGATGAGAGTTGGAAACATTTAGATGTAGAGAGAGAGTTGCAATTTATAAGTATTATGAACCCATCACATCTTATTCTTGTGAAAAATATCACAACAGATTGCTTCTCTTTTGCACACATGGTGTCAGGGTGCAGTGTTATAAACTCAGTTCATGTTTAATTTTTATTGTGATCCATATCTCTCTGACTTCTAAAAGACAGGAATTCTGCCATTACAGTTGCCAGATTATAGTGCCATTAGTACTGTGTAATGCTGAAAGTGGAGACAGAAAGCAGACCACCTCTTGAAAGTGTTTTATGATAAACAGTAAACTAAAGAGACACTGAAACTATATTTTTAACTCTGTGTGAATCAATGATTTTTTTAAAAAAACCATTAGTTTTAACTGGCCAGATAATGTACTATGCTTTGGTATACAGACATCAAATGTCTGGAACAGAACAAATAGTACCATGTCACTGAATAACTGGAGGCTGATACATGCACTGTGGAGAGGATACAACCAGTTTCTATTGGGCAGAAAATCAAGGCTATGTGCACACACATAAACTGCTTCTCACTCTCCTGGTACAATAAATAGCACCTGGCTATCGCCCAAGAGCGATGTAGAAAGAGGGAGAAAAGCCAGGGTAATATTGAGATAAAACGTGTAATTTTTAAAAATAGCCAATGCGAGAAACTAAACTCTCCCTGTAGTTTGTTGTAGTGGTTAAATACCATTATTATTTTTACTTATATCAGGGATTGTTTGCTCCTCTTGTGTTCCCAACCTTCCTCCTCTTGTTTCACCAGCTGCGAGCTGGTGTCTGCTCTAAAACAAAGGCAGCACAGAACACTTTTCACTTGGGTGTGCATAAAATATTATCTACAGTAGACAATGGCCAATATAAAGTGTTGCCTAGAGAGAACACTATTCAGTTGAAGAGAAAAGCTGTTTTAACTTTCTCCTGCTCTGGCACCCTTGCTGAAATCAACAACACAAGCTCGTAGTCTCTCAGATGGACTACAGTGATGCCACTTGATTATTCATCTTCTGAAAATATACCATCTGCCACCACAACAAAGTATGTTAATAAAAGTGTAGCAATGGGAAAAAAATAAACTTCCTCAACAAGGTTTTTCAATTTTCTGTATTTCACCAACCAATAAAATAGCAACATATTTAAAATAACTATGTAGAGCCTCATGCTGAACTATTGCCCTTTCCAAATATTAATTTGGGTTTGTTTGTTTTTTACATCACATTGCTTTCACAAAAACAATACTATTTTGGTCATTAAAAGTTTGTTTATCAATTAAATTAAGCATGTGCTTAAGTGTTTTGCTGAACAGGAAAGGACTTAAGCATACACTTAAAGGTTTTGTTGAACTAGCCCTACTCCTTAAAATTTATGACTGGGGAAAGTGGACCAGACCCTATATAGTCTACTCAAATTGCCTGAAAATAAATTTAAACGGATAATAGTCACAACCTTTTAGAGCACATCCTCATATTTACAAGACATCAGGACCACAGAATCTGGTTGTTGTTTTTTGGTTTTTTTTATAACAAAGGAAAGGTGCATTTCTGGTCTCTTCACTTACTATTTTGTATTATCAGATCATCAGATTTATTGCCATTATAATTTCCACACAGGCCACAAGGTTTCCCTTTATGTTCTTCTGTCAGTTTAATATAAATACCAGAGCTTCCGTCCCAAGCAAGAGAAAAACCAAAGGTAGTTTTCACCAGAATATAGTCGGCCAGCCTCTCAATGAAAACATTTCCAATTGTCTGAGGCAATGTCAATCTGGAAAAATAGAACAACCCATTTTAAACACGACAAGTGAGACTAGAACTAGAAAAAGATTACATAAAATGTCACCTTCCAACTCATTAGATCTCTTCCCCGTGTGTCCTCAAAGTCTGTTTACTTTTCTGTCAAAAATACGTTTTCAATATCTGTCACTCCTGTTACTTTGCGCAATCAATTCAGTGAAATGGATTATTTTCTGGCACATACACAATCAATACAGTATTGATGCATAAACCAGAAAGAACCCACGTTGACTTTCAAATCCCATGGTGCGTTTGCAGCACTGCTGTGTTAGGAAAGACATCTTTTTACTTGTAAACTAAATAGTTTTGACATGGAGTAATTGACAGAGACATTAAGCATGGGACCCATGAAGTCATTTATACAGTTCCTTTTTAGAGTCTAAGTGCACTTTTAATTCATTTGTAAACAGAAGCAGCAACAGGTAGATGTGCCCAAAAACTTTTAAAAATATCAGTAACTGACAGGGTAATAACATAGAGCCATATCCTTCAAGTTTTCAATACAGACAACTCCCTTTGAAGTCAATAACTGTTCTGTACATAGAATGTGTGTAGAATAAGACCCTTGCTTAATCAAAGATTAAATAGCACAGAAAACATTATTAGCCATGTACAGTATATCCTCTAATATGCCTGTAGCTCTGTCCAGTTAGTGGGGACAGCTATGTTTGGATTTCCACCAGATTCTAGTATTGCAGAATCTCTGTCTTCAAAGGTTGCTGCTTCTGGGACTAATGGCAATAACCTTGTAGCTACCAGGTGTAACAACTCAGACGTGAGAACACCAGATCTACTCATCGACCCTTATATTTGAAACAAAGATGGGTAAACCTGATAGAGTTCAGGGTTTGCTGTATCTCAAACACTATTTTGGGCCTCAAAATGGTAAGACAGAAGGAACTTAAGGACCCTGATGAACTCAATTTGGACTTCTCTACAATGGGGCAATGCACTCAGCATGGACAATGACTGACTGTCATATTTTAAATAATATCAGGGTTGACCAAGGGTTAACCAAGACTAGCTAACACCATTTTAAAAAAGACAGTCCAATAATTAACATATTATAACACCATGCATTTTCCCAATGTAGAAAAACTTTCAGTCAAGGGACAGACGTGAAAAATCAGAAATCAGATGCCTTGTAGAGGCCCACCACTGAAAATAGCAAAATTAATAGGCTAACTCAGACAGGTGTGAGTGAACAACTCGCTCAACGTTTCAATAGAGTTAAGTTCCTTTCATCAAATCTGAATTTGACTTACCAGTAATAATTATAACCTCTGTGTCTTACCATATGACATCTGAGGGTATGTCTTCACTGCAGGGTTATGCCAAGCTCTTACCTGATATTGCCCCTAGTCCCTATCCCATCCACACACAAAAACCTCTCCCTGAGTTTAGTGGTACTTTCAGCCCAGGCTAGCTGGCGCGGCTGTGGGTGTAGATTAGAGTATAGGCTCCACTTTCACTCGGGCTGGTAACCAGCCCAATTTGCAGTGAGGATGCAGGCTAAATTACTCGAGTGCCTTCCCACAATTCCAATACTTCATTTCTGTGGTAAGATGTTCCAAAAACAGTCAGTTCATTTACCTGATTCCTTCTTTTCTTACTTCATGTCCCACAACAACTATTTCATCCTGGCTTGAAAAAAATAAGCTGATTGACCGCAGACAAGAATACACCGAACCATCACACTGGGGGCTGTTATGAACCTTGAGAGGAGAAAAACACACACGTGCACTAACAACAAATGTGGTTTTCTGCTCAATATTTACATACAACTCTTAATAAATTTACACATATAATATTTTACATATCTACACACCTCTCACTGAAGGATCCCAAAGAACTTTAGAAATAAATATTTAAACAATACAAGGGATCACTAATACAGGGATATACATGGTTAGAAGACCACTTTGCCTCGCGCTGCTATGAAACCCAGTAACTGTTTAACAGCACCCGGCATCATTACATAGCAGCTTAAGACAGAAAAAAGAACTGGAATATTTTATCCAATTGAAACTGCAGAGAGAATTTAGTTTAAGCAGAATATAATTACCTAGTTATGGGGTTGGGAATGATACTGAGGGGAACACCCCAGAAAAGTGCAAGTGGGCCTTTACTGCCCAAAGGCATGTGTCCTCTGAAAGATGGGACCGCCAGCAACACAATAGCCCCAGCACCGTATGGGCACTCTCAATATTGACCTAGAAAAAAAGACTGGCATCTATTGAATCATCAGCGTCCCTTCCTGCAGCAAGTAGGGGTTTATTTGGAGGTGTTCCATCCAAGTATTGATTCTGCTTGGTCCCGCTTGGTTTGAGAGTTCTGTTAGGACAGTGTCAACAACTTATATCAGCAAAAAAATGCTTTTGCCAGCACAGAGATATCATCAAAAAATAATAATCACCCCTCTAACTGGCATTACTGTACCAACAAAAGTTTTTCATGTAGTCCTACCTAAAGCAGATATGCAGACCCAAGAAAACCCTAATATATTCTATAGCACAAAAGTTTAGCTCAATGAACATCTTCTCTCCTAATCAATTTCTCTTTTCAAATCTTTACACCGGGGATATCTGGAAGCCTCTTTGATATGAAATCCTGTGTGGTCATCTATGCCCAAAACTAGTCCAGTCCACCTGTCCTGGTCAAACCACATTTAATGTAAGTAGAATCTCTATATTTCAGAAAACCTCCTCAACTCATATTTGTCTCTATAACTACCACTTGCAGTTTTACAAATCTGTCATGGAACCAATTTCTTTATCACAGTTATCAGAGTTACTATCTTTGGAATAATACAAGTCTTAACTTCATTTGTATGTAACAAATGATGCTATTCAACATTTGACATCAGAGCACTGATCACTAACATTAAATGATTCAGTCTGGGGCTAATGAAGGAGACAGTCAACTACTTTGAAGTCAGGAGAAAAGTTCCCCATGTTTGCCTAAAGAGATCATTTTATAATACAGTTTACTTTATATTTCAGAGATTTGTAGATGTTATTGCATGTGTACTTACAGAGTTTTTGATCAGCACATTCTATAAATCTAAAAAGGAAATAAACCACCTTTTGATCTATTTACTGTCTCTGTTGAGTTATGTTATAAAAATTTTTTGCATTTCATTTCAAAATCCATATTCACACACTTACCCATACAGTGTACTGAGGTTCTGGAGCACTGCAATCTTTTGCAAAAATGTAGGAACAATTTCCTGGGAAATAGTAGTAGATGCCATCAAATGTTTCAAAGTGATACTGTCCCCATGATTTGCAAATTCCATCTCGATCCTTGCCATCATTAGGTACTGGGGAGAATAAATAAGATGAGTTTATAAAATGCAAAATAACAACAAAATTACACAAGTGTCAGAGACATGTACAAAAGTAAGATATTACATGCCTAGTAGATAAATAAAACTATCTTCTGTGCTGATCATTCAAGAAATGAAATTAAGACAAGTTTTAAAACTCTTAGGTGGGAACTGTGGACCAATAAAGCCAATGGAAATTTTGCCATTGACATCAATGGAGCCTGGATTTCACCTTTAAATTATAACTAGGAATGGACCAATGAGTAGAACTGGGCAAAATTTTTGGACCCAAACTTTTTTTTTAGTGAAAAAAGGCAGATTCGGTGACAATTAATCATTTCATGAATTCATGTTGATTTCACCTTTTTTGGGGGGGAGGAGGGGTAACTAAAATTCTGGGATGGGGAGAAATCAGAACTTTTTATTTTGACATTTTTAAACTAAACATTATGATTTTTCATTTTGAAACATTTTTATTTGAAATTTCCTTTAATTTTGGTTTTAAAATTTAAATATATCTGAAAATGATTGAAATTGAAATGAAACGTTTTGTTTCAAATAAAACATTTTGTTTAACACAAAATTAGTTTTGTTTTCAACTTGTTGAAATTGCCAGTGAACCAAAAAAAATCCATTATCCACAAAACTTTACAAAGGAGAGGATGATCATATCATTTAAGTTTAGGTCAGTGTTTGGTGTATGGGCTCAGGGTGAACCAAGGCTAAGATTTTGGTTCAGTTTCAACAGCCGCTTTGGCCTACCATCTCAGCTGACACAAGTCAGTGCAGTTCCATTGAATTCAATGGAGCTACATTGGTTGACACCAGCTGAGGTTCTAGGCCTGACCTTAGAAAGTCCCTCCATGGCTGCTGTTGCAGATATTCTACAGAGCCTGAGGAATCACGATAGGGACAAACAACTTCTACCCCAATTCTACTACCAATAGATTACACCTGCCAAAACTTGTCCCATTAAAATATTTGAACATCCTGTCTGCAGAATGGGCAATAGGGCACTTTAAGTGGAAATGCAGTGATATTTTTGGTGACACTGCTAAGTAAGTAAAAGCAGATATGGTACATTATGATGCACTGGGATACTGTTACAAGTATTAATAAAATTCAGGAACATCTGATGCTCTTCTGTACTCCCATATCTCACTCTGAAATACAGCATTTGAGCCACCCAGCCTCCTTTTAGAATTACAGCTTGATTATAAGGCAATTGCAAAGTGCTCTGAACAGGTATTATTTTAACAAACTCGCCCCTAAATCTCACTCTAATCTGAAACTCAATTCCATTGCCGATTACTGAAACTTACCAATTTGGCACCTTTTACCATGAGCCTGAAACATCTGACAATCACATACACCCGCCTCTGTACAAACTGCTCCATTAAGGCATTCTTGAGGACAAGAGACTGAAAGAAAACATAGCAGCCTTCCACGTTAAAGTTATTTTTCAAACACTTATAAAGACAAATACCATTTGAAAATATAGACCAGGCAGAGAATACTGTCTCGCTCCCCCATTTCACTTACAAAGAAACACTTTTAAAACTAACAACACTATATGATTCACCATGATTTGTATTCATTGATATGAAAGAAAGCAAAAACTCCATCTTGTCTTAAGAAAGTGTCACTGTTCAGCTCATTTGATCATTTTTGCATGCTGGATGCTAGATAACAGCGATGGGAATGTATCATCTGTGAAACCCCTCAATTCACTCCCAACAAACTGAAGAGTTTGATTGACACCTAGAATCTTCTAAAAGAGGCTTTAGGTTGGTTTTCCATGGACAACCGCTATTATCAATCCCACTCAGCATACCTACTCAACCTGACAAGGCCCAAAAGTGACACACAAGAAAACTGGGAGTGGAAATAACTGTAAAGCAATGAAGGATTTGTTTCATTAGGTGCTTGGGTGCCACATTAACAGGTACATTAGAAACTGATTGTTTTTAATAACTATTTTCTGTGATTTAGCAAGTCAGAAGTACAAGTTACCATAACAAAATTAGATAGCACTGGGTTTTGCATGGGAGGTAAATACTATCAAAAGTTACACAATCTCTGGTAACAAGGGATAGTTGATGGGTAGATGGCATTTTACTGAAATCCTTTCAAACAGGTAGTGAATTACTAACATGGTACTGACCTCCTGATGGACTTTGACCCTGAGTAAGGTCCCCATGAAGGTGAGACCCAGCAGAATCTGCTCCAGTCTATCCGAGAAACAAAAAAGCAAAACCAGAGTGTTAATACTTCATAAATGGTCTGACTAATTCAATTCTAGAGATTTTGAAGCAATTTTAGGATAGGACAATTACTTTAATACATAAAATGATCTTGCGTGTATATAGAGCTTTTGATCCAAGAGAATCCCAAAGCACTTTGTAAACACTAGGTAAAATTATACACTAGGTAAAATTACATTAACAGTAATGTAAGGAATTACTTTCTCCATCACCAAAATGCAGCACTCCCTGGGGTGGAACACAGCAACAGAGGTATCAGAAGAAGGACAAGGAGCATAGCTCACTGAGATATTAGCACAAGACTATCCATCTGCCCCAAGCAGGCACTCAGCACGTTATGTGGCTTCCTAGCATCCCAAATGCTAACCCCCACACTCCTGTGAACAAGTTGCTTTCTCCAGGACTGGCAAATGGCAGGAATTTACAGGGGTTTGCATCTCTCACTGACACACAACAAAATCCTAGTACCTAGAAGAGTGACAGACTTTAAACTCATCCCAGATGGAATAATTGTCAGGTCTTCTCCCTGACCTCCTACCTCCCTGAGTTATCTTAATAGCAATGAGGCAATGGAACTGGGGATGGTCTTCGGAGGCACAGGCTCTGCCCTGGGAACCTGCTGCACAGCCCAGGAGCGTTGCCCAATAACAACACTATTTGCAAAATTGTTTGGCTATGGTTTCATTATTGTGCTTTTCACCAAACAGTCACTCCCAAGTTTCTGTTTGCTCTCACAAAAGATTTAACAAAGACCCTCCTCCCCACGGTGTGTGTTAGGGTGGGTAATTCATGGAGCATTTTGCTAAGAATGAATGAGGCTGTGGATTTAAGTTTGAGGAAAGCAGGTATGGAAAAGCTTCTCCTCCTCATCCCTGTCTTGTTATTACCATTTCCATTCTCCTTTACAAAGACCTCATTGTGACAACAGCAAAGCCCCATTGCAGAAAGGAGGGGGATTTTCGCCCCTCTGTCTTTCTGTGGTATAACCTACCTCAGCTGCTAAGAGATCTCTTTTCTGTCGAGTTGCATTAAACTGGTTTCTGGAAGAAAACAAAAAGGATCTTGTATAATCAAAGGTCCCTGAGCAACCTGAATAAGTGGTTCCCTAGGGAGAGGTGTTTCTCTCTGATTTCCAGCACGTTATCAAAGAGGTCTTTCTTGGGTTAACATTTAAAAAGGTGACTTTTTTCTTTTCATAGTCTCGTTTTACAAAATTCAAGAGTGCTCAGATCTCTGCTCTTGAACACAGGCTACTTGTTCAAGGAGGTACCTGGTATTTATGGGGGAGGGGAGATAAGCAAATTGGGCTTATAATATGGGACACAAAATAGTGAAGTTCTTTCATTAGATGCCTGAATGGTACACGTGTTGTTGAGGGGCACCAGTGCTATTTGCATGTGCAGTGGTCATGGTGTTAAAAGTGTACGGTTACCTTCCAGTGGTAACTAAATTACAATAGGCAATAATTAAATTAATTTCAGAAATAAATGGCCTCAATCTACAAAATACACTTTGTTTTATTTAACAGGCCAGATTTTGTACAATATAGTGTGTGATCACTAGATGTACTAGAAGTCATTAGATGTCCATAGCTGAGTTCTAATCCTGCTTCTATTGAATGGCAAAGTTTCCATTGACTTCAATGGGATCAGGAAGATACTCTAGTTTTGTTTTGGTTTGAACTATTACATACAACTTTCCTTGCAAGTGCTTTTTTCAGACTGAGAAAATGAATTATCATCACTGAGACTATATTTATTGTATAACACATTTTATTTGTGGGGAAATTCCTTTCTGTGTGTCACTAGAATTTTATTATTTTTATCCTGAAACTAAAATGATCTACTGGTATTTAATTAATGTACATTTTAATCAGATATGAGAATAGTCATATAAGAAACTCATCCTGTGAACTTACTTGGGCCCCTGAGGAACACCATCTTTTTGTGATTACTAAAGAGCTGCACTTGTTTTTCAAAAAAGGATTCACACGTTTAATCACCAGCTCTTTGGGAAGAGTTATTAAACGGAAGAAATACTTTATGTCTAAGTTACTAAAAGTCAGAGGTGTTCTACACAAGGCCACATTGTATTTCCTATACTTTCATCATATCAGACAAGCCTTACTGATTTCACTTGTATTTGCTTTTAAAACTCTGCAAATGAGGAACGCACACTCACCTTGGTGTTCTTCTCAAAAGAGAAAACTCGCAATAGGATCCTGTTGGATAAAAAGTGATGGAATTAAACCATTTTTTTCTCTATTTCCTTCAACGCATTTCACATGCAGACAAATGTTTACCTGACTTTGGATTAAGAAACAAGAGTGAGTTTTGTCCTTTAGAAGAGGGCTAATGACAGTAAGTTTTCCAGAAAGCATTTATGCAACCCTTCCATCTCCCTGCCAGCAAAGTTACTCCCTGCCAGCAAAGATAGAAACACTTATTTTCTGAGTGATTGATGTCTTTCGTCTTCAGAATCTGATCCTGAGAAGTGCTGAGAACCTGCAATTTCCAATGGGCCCGATCCTACAAAGTGCTAAGCACCCTTGACTCCCATCATCGACAGTGGAAGTGATGAATGCTCAGCCCCTTGCAGGATCAGACTAAAGCTCATCAAATATGAAAGGTGCTCAGAACCTCTCAGGATCAGGCTTCAATGTAATGCTTTTCTGAACATAATAATTATAAACCTTTAGTCCAATGTTTAAATCTCTCTCTAGATTTCATGCAGATTTACTTTCATTTTAAGAATATTTTTACTTTCAAGCTATGTGAAAGTTACAATGCTTGAAAAACCTCTGTTATCCTCAGAATCATTTTTCTAAGCCCTCTATGGTATCTATTATTAGCATGTGTGATGACAACAGCTGGGAGAGTTTATATAATCAGTTTGCCAAATATTTATTCTAGAGTTATAAAAAATGTTCAGACACACTGCAGGTGCAGTCCAAATCTTGAGCAAACCCATATCCTGTTCATAACAATTAAGCCTACATCAATCTGATAACACATTTTACAATAATGAGAAGCAAGAAAGCCAAGAAAAATAATTTTGTTCTTTACCAATCATTCTGTATAAAATTCAAGCATTAAAGTCTGAATTAAAAAAAAATCAAAGTCGTTTTTAGTTTCAAAAGCAGTAAAAGTGTGTGATGTAAATATATTAAGTCTGTATTACCGGTTTGTTTGTTTGTTTAATTAAGCCATGGGCTGTAGGAAATATTTGCTTTACAATGAAAGAAAAATAAGTAACCGTATTACTAAATTGTTAAGAGAAGTCTTTCTAAAAGGTTTTTAGTGTAAAAATTGAGCATAAAAGTTCTTACCTTGCAAAGAGAACAGCAGAGAATGAACCAAGAATATGCTCCAGGGTATCATTAAATTGAGTTTTCCCACAATATTCATTTCAGTGTAGCTTCTTAGTCTGAAATGTATCCAAATTGGTGGCCTTGACTATTATGGCATCTTAGAAGTATGTGTCTCTGGAATGTATAAATCTTTTATAAATTTAGATATCCGAGAAATTTAAATAAGGCAGGGCAAAAAAAAAAAAAAGAGGGGAGAGAATTCAAAAGAAACATCAAGTTTCCTAGCCACATTCAGCTTCTGGAGCTCTGGAAATGTTGCATACAACTTTTTGGCTGTGCTTCTCTCATTAGTAATGCATGGTAACTCCTTACCAGAGCCTGTATTAGTTACACTTACACTAGACCTGCAAGGCTTATTGCTCTTTTGGACTGAATCAACCCTTTATAACATTCATGGATAGTGACATGGAAAGAAATTTTGCCATGTCATGATGCTTTGAAAGATTTGTCCAACAGTTGTCATTTCACGTTTGTGTGTTTTGAAACTTGTGCTAATTAAAACTGCTGCCCTTTCTACCTTTTATTAAAATGAAAAAAAAACTTTTAAGTTCAAACTTACAATAATGTTCTTGTATAACGTACCACTAAGTTGTTTTATTGACAAATTTATTAAAGTATTCAACAAACATTTTAAATAAGACACATTCATTTCCATTAAATAAATTACCTGGATTTTAACTACCTAGTGGAAGCAAATAAGTTTTTTCCCTTGTAACATTTTGATAGTGTCACAAAAGAAAACTGCCCAGAAGTTTATAATTTTTTTTAAATAAAATGCGTTTTAAAATCTCATAGATAAGAGAAAGGGAAAAACTGTTGGTGCAGGGGCATACGTTTTTAGGAATTTTTTCCCATCCTCTTGACTATATTCTTCATCAAAATCTAATGTAAACAAAGGAAAGACACTACCTCTTCTAGCCTACCCCCAGAACTACACTAATCTTCCCTTCAAATTAATTGCAGATTTAAAAAAAAAAAATCTGTATATTAAAACATGTACATTACTAATCCAAACAACCACTTGATCATAGTACTGTGCCTTCCCTTCCTCCTAGCCCTTCCATAGCCCATTTAGTGTTTGTCATTATGTCTGCGTAGTATTCACTGACATACCATTCTTGCTGATTATAAATTCCTCAGTGTAAAAGACGAGGGGTGAAATCTTGGCCCAATGAAATCAATAGGAGTTTTGACATTGACTTCAATGGGGCCAGGATTTCACCAATTACCTTTTATTTTTATGTAAAGCATCATCTAGGTTTATGGTATGTGCATCATAATAAAGAATACTGATGATTTCTGTACGTATACATCAAGAAAATACGGTATTTACTGAGAAATTGTTACAAAGTATACTTACAGGGACCTAAAAAATAATTTGCTTTGTTCTGGGGTTTTGTTTTTGTTTGTTTTTTATTGATTACAAGCAACACACAAACGATTGTTGTAACTGAATGGTATAATTGTACAGTGATAATGCATTTAAGTACACCAATAGACAGAGATTAGAAAAACATATTTTCCTTTTAAAAAAAAAAAATTTACTTTGTGCTTTAACCAGTTTCACCTGGGGCTCTTTCATGCAGGGGCAGATTTAAAAATAAAGAAAGAAAAAGAAAATGTTATAGTAAAACCATAAGAATTGGCACTGGGACCCCAGGGCAGGTGTACTACTCGAAACTACCTCTAACTCATTGTTTACACACGAACTAGGGTGGTCTCTTTGTGCCTTTGACATGTTTAAAAGATAAAGCCAACAGCTTCCTCAAAACAAACTGGAGAATAACCAATCAGATTTCCACCCCAACCAATGCTGTATTGAGCCCATCAATGCAGCCCCCATTGCATGCCCCCTCCCCAAAAGTAACAACATGCAGCATGTCTCTAATCTCATGCTGGAAGACTATTTTAGACCCAAGTGACTTCAGAAGTTGAGGGCCTTGCATGGAAGTTGTCCTACCAGCAGTTCCCTTTCTTTTATCCATCTAGCTTGACTGCCTTCACTGACAGAGAGAGATGCAGTATTTCAAAAAGTCAGGCCTCAAGCCGTTTAAAGCTTTATAGTTCAAATTCACTACCTTAAACTCGACACAGAAATGAACAGGAAGCCAGTGCAGCAGCTAGAGCACTGGTGTTATGTACAGCTTGAAAAATGTATCAGTTACTAAACGGGCTGCCCTGTTCTACACCTGCTTCTCTTTCCAGGTTGATTTAAGCTGTAGCCCCATTTAGAGTGCATTGCAGTAATCTAATCTCTATAGATGACTCTTAGCAATGAATATAACTTTTGAAAAACAAACTCCATGATGTATTCCTCCACATTTTGGTATTTTATAAAATGTATAGTAAAAAGTCATTTTAAGCATTCTGCTTATCTGTCCATTTTGTCTCATTTATCCCATTTACTTCTTATCTTCTAGAGGAATCAATGAAAATATTTCCCAGTGCAAAATCATCTTCCCTACAACCCTTCCCCCATCTCACCCCTCCAACTGAAGACCTTGCCTCGGTGTCCTGGACTTTGCAGGCAAGAACTGTACATGATGTTTTCTAGGACACATCAGTGGTATATTTTAATTGATCAAAGGGATAATTTTTGAGTAACATATGCTCCAACATTGACTGGAAAATCAGCCGGGATGAGTAAGAGAGTAGGTTGTTATCTGTGCCTTTGCACCTCTGCTCACTGCCAAGAAGGGAGCCACTTAGTGTGAATGATGAATGGACTCCTGTCTATTAAGAGCTCGACTGAGACCTCCCATTAATTTCACAGATCACCAAAAGGAGTTAATAGATGGCAATGACTTCTGATCATTACCAGCCTGGTACAGACCCAAGCCAACAATGCAGAGATGAGAGGCTCCAAATTCTATTACCAATTCCCGAGCCATCTGGTCATCAGTTATTTTGGCCTTGTAAATATATTCATCTTTCCTTTCTTCATCTCTTACAAAAGCAGAGATGTAAAGATAATCTGACCTCAGATTCTGCCGTTCCCAAGCCCATGCATTTATATATAATTTAAAGTATCATACTTGCATAGCTCCACGGACATAGAAATATTTCTATTACCTTATTTTAACATAAAGTAACACATTAAATAGGGTCTGTTTAGGATTAAACCTAATCAGCCACCTAAAAATTATTCTATGTGTAAGTGAGATAACTGGCGTATTTGGTGCATATCAATACCTTCATGATTTGGTAATTTCACAGTAGCTTCAGAAAACTATCTACTGAAAGAAGGGCCAATTCTTATGAATATAAAGTATCTCTGTAACGAAACATACCACTGTATATTATAAAATATAACTAATATCAGGGGTGAAAGTTGGGAGAGGGGTCATCATGTATCAGTCTTTCACTCTTCTTCCTCTCCACTTTCATATCTATTCTCCTCTTCTCACATCACTGTTCTAATGTTGGCAATTCCTTTTTGCCATGACTTCAGAGCCAGGCATTTTGGAATTGATTCTTTCTCACCATCCCTTGTCCCCATCACAGCCTGGTTCTCAGGGATTCTTTTAATTCTGTACACTCTTACCCAAGGATTATTTTTCCCACCACTACAACTCTGAAAATATGAGGAGACTTCTCTAATTTGAAGCTTTCATTTACTCAGTTTTAACACTCATTTGGAAAAGAAGAGGGCCTAGACATAACTTCCCTTTGTGTTGTGTACACACCAGTGACTCTGTCCTGAAAGTCTCATGGAACATCAACTGGGTAACCAATAACTGACTGATAACCAATGTATGAAGTTATTCTTACTGTTGTTTAGATGCTATTTAATGTGTCCAGCATTTAGTGCTGGATAAAGACATGTTAATATCATACTTTACAGTATAGTGTATCTAGTTTCCTTTGTATTATTTCTTTGTCCTTGCAAAAGCAGTGAAGACAGACGAATAATATAAAAGAACCTAGAAAGATTAGAAATACAGAAAGAACACAACAAAATTAGATTAATCTTGAAATAATGCAAAGTGAGAGAAATATTCCAGAGAACACATACTTATTTGGACTGAGAAACCTAGAAAGCAATAATGCTAAAAAGAGACATAGGAAATCATACTAGAAAACATGTTAGACATTAGTTTGCAATGTGTTATAGCTGTAAAAAGGCCCATGCAGGGTAGGCCTGAAAAACACAGACATAACAAGGCATATAGCAGCAAAGCAATAATCCTCCTCTCTATGATTCTAATACACCTGCACCCGTAAAACTGCATTCATGTCTGGCAACTATATTACCAGAAAGACAGAGAAATTTGAGGAAACAAAGAGCAACAAAAGTCACTAGTGAAATAGGGGGATGACAGATAAGGTAAGGTCGTAACAGTCCAACAAGCATCCAAGGAAGGAAAGGAATTACTCAGCGAGGTAGACTGTGGTACAAGAGTCATGGGATTAAAATTAAGAAACGGGAAGGAGAGGAAGGGGGAGAAATTAAGTTGAATTGGAGGAATCACATTCAGACGATTAAATGAATTTGCCTGCATAAGGGAATAAGTAGAAGCCCCACTGGTTGGGACCTTTGAAAAATCAAGAAGGGGAAAAAAAAAAAAAAAAAGAGCCCACGAGAACACATATGTTAGGTAACCATCCTGCATTGGCAGGGAGACAAACTGAACGAATTAATAGGTGTTCTCTATCTAGACTTTCTACTATTAGAAATGACATTAATTTAAGATATAAATTCTGTATTTAAAAGTTTGTTGGCTGACTTCAAATATACAAAATTAACAGCCTCATTTAATAACAAACTTTTTAATAACCACTTATAATCTATGTGGGTATTACAGTCAAGCACAATTTATCTCAATGACTCCAAAACCATAGCAGCAAGGAGCGTCTTCAGCTTCTATAAGGACTGTGCAGCATAAAAGGGCAATCTGGTCAGTGAGGATACACCAGGCCAGAGCCACACTGGTACAGCCACTCCCAATTTTGGCTCTCCCTATGTTGTTGATGCCAGTGGCACATGGAACTTTTCAGAGCTTGCACCACACCCACAGTTGGTAAGTCCCAATGTCAGGTGGACAGACTAGGCAGGATCCACATTTGCACAGCAGCTTCCAGTCCCTACTCTGCCTCCCAAGCTTAATGCTCCTGCAGCTAGTGAGTCCTGGGATGGGGTTTGGGCCAAGCTGGAACCAGACAATTTCCAGTTCAGCCTCTCTGCTGCTGGGGGACCCCTTTCTGGTCTTACACATCTTGTTGCTGATAAGGGCTAGTTGAGGAGGGGCAGGCTATGCAAGAGCTGAGTTGGTAAAGTTGCTCCTACCACTATCGATGGTAGAAGAATCCTTTTCATCACTCATCCCCCTACTGAAGGTAATTGGCAGGAGAGAGAGAATAAATAGGAAAAACAGAGTTCTCACTACTACATCCTATTTCCACTGTGCTCTCATGCACTTAGCTCACACCAATTTACTTGTAGTATTTCAGAAAATAAAACTACCCCCCCCATCAAGTAACATTTACATTTTACATCTTATTAACAAAAATCAAATAGTCTGACGTGACATCATTGCAGAGATTAACAGAACATTTTCATGAGATCAAAATCCACTTTAGAAAACATTTTGATTCACTTTTGTTGTGGTTAAGGGCTTCTCTGTTTGAAGAAATGCCATGGAGGCAGTATGCTCTGCACTGCCATATAATATATCCAGGTTTCATTCCCCATCTCTGCGTTCAAAAACTCAGGCCTAGAAAGGGGAAGGCAGAGTTTTTATGGCCCAGGAGCTAGAACAGCTCATCATTCATCATCAACCTCATCACAAGAAGAAACCTGGATGAGCTCCAGTGTTCTAACCAGCCAATACTGCATCCCTAGATGGGGTGATGAGAAGTTTCACAGGTCAAAGGAGACAGAGGAAAGAGAAGCCAGAGAACATCCCACAAGAGAGATCAGTCAGAACAATAATAAACCATAATAAAACTTCTAAAGTGAAATTAGGCATATTGTTCATTTGCTGCAGGACAAAAAAAAAAGAAACAAAAAAAAGTCTGGCAAACAAGTTGCCAGCGGGTCACAGTAGATCTGCAAAAAGGAAACAAAAATGGGCTTGTTGCTTTCCTGCATTCCTCCTACTTTCTTTCTGATGTATGAGGAAAGAATAACAGTTTGATTTTTCAGTTGCACTGAATTTGAAATTCAGGTCTTATCCACTCTGGAACACACAACTGTGACTGAAAAATTAGTTATGTTATCTACAGAGACTGAAAGCTGAGCAAATGAGAGCAGGACTTATCATTCCTGTTTAGAAGTTTTGTTCAATTTATGCGAATACTATTTAATATTAATGACTACATTTATGAAAAAGGAAATCTTAATTAACAAAGATCACTCCCTTACCCTAAAATATTTTAGGTCATTCTCAGACATCCATGAGCTCCTCCAGCAGCAACAAGGAAGATCAGACTGCAGATATTTTTAAGGTTAAAAAAAAACAAAAAAAAACAAAACAAACAAACAAAAAACCCTGCAAGCACTCTTCAATACAAGAAAGGGCAAAAGTCCAATGTTTTAAAAAAATCCTTTACAGATCATCTCCAACACCCCAAGTGGGTTTAGCTGTTGGTGGGAAGGAATCACAATGCAGGACCATGGAGGCTACAGTACAAAGAAGGAATTTTGGAAGATACCCCTCAAAGAAGCCCCCAAAGTACCACTGTTGTCTAATGAGGCAGAGAAAATAGTATCTTGCTTAAAGTGTGATATGGTCAAGAATCTAGACTCTCTATTGGTCAGCCTATGGTGTTTTCCATTCCTGTCCAAAATGGTTTCCTGATGAGTATACAAAGGAATACAAAGCAGTTATTCTCATCATGACCCAGAGCTGCTCCCATCTGTCAGAAGGCCTCTACTCAGTATTTGAGCACCTGTTTGTCGCGTGATTTTTGCTGGTCACTTGTGACTGATGTCCCAGCTCTTTTGTTGGCAGCAGCTAGTTCTTTTTCATTTAAGGCTTCCTCATCATCCACTCGCCCTCTTTATCTTTTTCCTCTCAATATCTACTTAAATAGATGCAACTTCTCTCCCTAGCATCTCCACGATTTCCTCCTCTCATACACTGCACACACCTCCACCATCTAGAAGAGTGGCTCTCAACCTTTTCAGACTACTGTACCCCTTTCAAGAGTATGATTTGTCTTGCGTAACCCCACGTTTCACCTCCTTTAAAAGCTACACGCTTACAAAATCAGACATAAAAATACAAGTGTCACAGCCTGCTATTACTGAAAAATTGCTTACTTTCTCATGTTTACCATGTAATTATAAAATAAATTAATGGGAATATAAATATTGTACTTCATTTCAGGGTATAGTATATAGAGCAGTATAAACAAATTTTATGAAATTATAGTTTGTACGGACTTTGCTAGGGCTTTTTATGTTGCTTGTTGTAAAACTAGGCAAATATCTAGATGAGTTGTTGTACCCCCTGGAAGACATCTTGAGTACCCAAAGGGGTACGCATACCCCTGGTTGAGAACCGCTAATCTAGATCTTCCTCCAAATTACTCCCCATGTGTCTGCTTTTAGTCAATCTCAGATCTTACACATTTACTTCCAAGGCTTGGAATTGCCTCCCCAATCTTGTGAGACAGGAAACATGTCTGTCCTTCAAACTGATAACTCAGGGGGCTTTGTAAATCACATATCATTCTTACCTGCACCCCTTTGTGTCTCATCTGTTATGGGTGTATTACATGTGCCCAAATTAGTATCAAAGCACCTCAGAGTAAGGACCTTTTTCTCATTTTCAGAGCATTGTACAACCCTTTCAATGTTCAGTATTTCTGAAGCATTGTAAGTAATTATATTTAAGCATTTTTTAGCTTGAATGATGGACATATGAAAGCTTTCGTGATTTTTGGAAAAAATCAGTTTTCTAGTCTTGAATATAAATGTAAAAATTCACATAGCACAAGGGTATTTTAAGAAGTCTGCTACTGCACTTCAACATGCATACACTGTAGATTTTTCAACAGAGAAGGAAACATACTCCTCTTGCTCCAAAACAGCAATACAGCTTTGTAGCATTTGGTCAGGGTTTGGGGGAGGGTTGAGATAAGATCTTTTAATTTCCCAGGGTTAACAATTTTAGAAGCTATGCTGCTAGATTTGTTAGTGGTTTGTCATGGGTGCATGGAGCACAGTATGGGGAGTTTATTGTTTGAAACAAAGAAAAAAAAATGTGTATCTAACAGCAGCAAAGTGCTTTTCTTTATTTCTCGATACCAGCACTTCCCCTGTGGTTTTTTTTAAGGTCAGCTCTCTTATATTAATAAAATATTTAACTACCGAAGGACTCCCAACCCTAAAAAAAAAACCAGAGTTATCCAATATAAACCAAATACTAGATTTAGAAACTTGAAATATTTATTAACTTTTCCTCATATTTATTGCAAGATACAAGGGTAAAGAACAATTTTAACGGTAAGACTTCTGGTAGCGTGCACGGGCACCAGGTCCACCAAACTTCTTGGACTCGCAACGACGAGGATCCGCAACCAGTAAGGTCCTATCATACTGGATTAAGATGTCCTTGATTTCCTTCTTGGAAGCTTCATCAACATCTGAAAAAAGATCACATTTGTGACTAACATTCTATACCGCCATCTATTACTGTTCTACGTATAGCACTTAATGTCTGAAGCTAAACACTTCAAAAAGGCTAGTAAAACAAAATCAAAACAATCAACTTACACTTCTGATAATAAGCCACCAATGCTTTGGAAATAGACTGACGAATTGCTGTTGAGGAAAGAGACAAGTTAACAATAATATCCAATAAATTCAGGTTTACATAGAAAACATGGCAAAGGGTTTGGGGAGGGGTTGGCAGAAATGAATTTGACAAATGAAAAATAGTTATAAGTGTAATGATAAAACCATATCAAACCATTTTGTGTCATACGCCTTCCACCTCAAGCCACACCCTTTAATCAAAAACTGGACTTTAAAATGTCAGGATGGTTAACTAAAACAGATGAAGATTTGGGTTAATACATCTACTTGCTTCCTGTGCATCTTCTGAGCCATATCATTTTAATGAATGTTCAGGCCTTAACTAGCAGCAGCACGTTAACACTTCTGAAAAGCAATTTATGTTCTATTTTGCCCAATGTGTATAAGTTACAAGTTAAATTCTGATTCTAGGATTTTTATTTGAGCAATTTTATCCGAGACAAATAACTGCTTGACTTTGCAGTGCAGTTAGAAAATGCTGTTTAACCTCATCCCAAAATCCAATTTATGACCAATCACACGTAATCATTTATATAACCCTGGAAGAGGGAAATGCTAATGCCAGTTTCATTCACATCATTTCCATAAAAGATCATTCATGTGTATAAATGAGAGCAGGTAATCCAGGTATAGTTCAAGATACACCCATTAAACTGGTATTTGTAATAGCCAAAGCTTTAAACTGTAGATGGTGTTTATTCCCTAAGATAAAAAATATTTATAATTTATTAATAAGTAGTTTAATCTATTCCAGCCCATACTAAAGATCTTGTACAAGAGTCGTACCGTAGATTTGTGCTACATGGCCGCCACCCTTAACACGGACTCTGATGTCAACACCAGCAAAGCGTTCCTTGCCCAGGAGAAGAACAGGTTCAAGCAACTAAGAAATAGACATAAAAATTGTATTAAATTATGAGAACATATTTATAATCAAGAGGCAGCAATCAGTGTTTTGAGTAGGTTTCTAAGCATGGATTTATAAAATGTTTGGTGCTATGAGCCTTGAATTTACAATGCACACACTAAGGTAATTAAATAAAAACCACTGAGGCAATGTGGCCTAGTCACTAGTGGATAAGAGCAGAGACCTGGGTTCTTGTCACAACTCTGCTGCTGGGTGGCGTTAGGCAAGTCACTTTGCTTCCCGTGCCTCAGTTTCCCCATTTGTAAATGGGAGCAATGATACTTTGTAAAGTGCTTTGAGGTTAACTGATGAGTCAAACTAGGTAATATTAAACTTTATGAAGTTAGATCTAAGGACGATTAACACCTATCAACATGTATGCTTTGCTCCATTCAACACTAATAAGAATAAATGAATTGAGAAAATACATCAGAGTAAAATTGAGAAAAGCACCTAAATGATACAGAAGCTCAAATCCCATTTTGCAAAGTGACTTGAGTGAGGATACACTTCTAAGCTTTTATTATTTAACCTGAGTACTCAACTCCAAAATCTAAAATTGTATACAAAACTTACAAATAGTCAAGCTACAGCTAACAGCCTACATGGCCACTAAAAAAAGAGATGGCTAGTGTAGGGGTTGGCAAACTACTGTCCGGGGGCCGCATCCAGCCCTTCAGACATTTTAATCAGGTCCTCAAGCTCCCACCTGGGAGCGGGGTTGGGGGCTTGCCCCGCTCCGTGTGTGCCGGGGCTCCCAGAAGCAGTGGTATGTCTTCCCTCCGACTCCTATGTGTAGGGGAAGCCAGGGGGCTCCGCACGCTGCCCCTGCCCAAGCACCACCTCCACAGCTCCAATTGGCTGGGAACCACAACCCCCTGCCCCAGCCCAGAGCCTCCTCCCCCACCCTGAACTCCTCATTTCTGGCCCCACCCCAGAGCCCGCACTCCCAGAAGGAGCCCGCACTCCCTCCTGCACTCCAACCCCCAATTTCGTGAGCATTCATGGCCCGCCATACGATTTCCATACCCAGATGTGGCCCTCAGGCCAAAGAGTTTGCCCGCCCCTGATCTACTGTATGTCATCATGGCAACAAGAAACTCTTCTGCTCTTCCACATATATAGTACATAAACATAGAATAATGTCCAAAGAAAACCAAAAAAGTGCTTACTTTGTACTGCAGGGTTCTAGGCTCAATCATTTCCAGGGGTCTTCCATTCACTTTAATGAGACCATTTCCTCTCTTGCAGTGAGCAACAGCAGTAGCTGTTTTCTAAAAAAGCAAGCATATATGAGTAAAGCATTCGTATACTATTAACTGTGCACCAACTGCTTTAGAGACTAGCATACAGTGCTTTCAGTCTAGATTATGACACTCAAGATTTCAAAAAGTATTTTTCATTTAAAGCAAAGCCACTGCTGCAAACCACTGAAACATACTAGGTCAGATGAGGACTTAAAATAAAAAAAATATATAGGCGAGTCAGCTTTGCTGAAAACACACAAAATTTGATCTACACGTGGGAAGTGTGATGACATAATTTACTACCAGCAACCAGGCCTCCTAGATCATGGAGGGAGCAGGAGAGGCCCAGAGGCAGAGCCATTACCTTCACCGTCTGCCATCTCTGCAAGTCATGCCGTGGAGAAGGCTTTTTACAGTGTTACCTGTGTGTGATCGGGGGGCGGGGAGAGCAGGGGCACTGGAACAATTTGTATAGTGGGGGCGCTGAGAGCCATTGACCCATATTGTAAACCCTGTACATGATGGAAACTACTTCAAGTCAGGGAGCGCCGCCGTACCCCCACTTCCAACACCTATGGGGGGCTGTGGGTGGGCGTAGCAGGGGGGCTGTTGTGCACGCTACGGGGTGCTGCAGCTCACGCCTATCGCAGCGGCCTGGCTCCCATCGCGATGACGGGCTCGGCCGATGGCGCGGTGCCCCCACGGCTACATCCCGGGTAGCTCCGCGGCGGGAGCCCCGGGCCGGGGTTACCGGCCACCCCGCCTGGCTGGGCCCGGGCTAGACACGTGGAGGCCCCTGCGGCTCCCAGGCCGCCGCGGAGCGCACAGGCCGCAGCGGCCGGGCCGGGGAGCGCGGCCTTGTCCCGGGGGCGCTGCCGCTCGCTCGCTCGCTCACCTTCCGCCCGAAGACCTGGACGCTCTGCAGGGGCCCCTTGGCCGGCATGGCTCCTCCTGCAACAGACAGACACGGCGGTGAGCGGCGCGCGGCCCAGCCGGGGGGGGGGGGGGCGCGGAGCTGCCGAAAACTCACCTTCCGCCAGCGACAGCAGCAGCAAAAGAGAGAGCGGGGCCTCCGGAGCCGCTTCTCAGGGGCAGCCCAGCCGCAAAGCGCAGCCCGACTTCCGGCCGCGCGAGACGGCTCCCTCCCGCCGCGCTTTACGGCTGCCCGAAGGAAGGGGGACAGGAGTCTCGGAAGCGGCGGGGCGGAGAGAGCTGCCGGGAAGAGGCTGGTGCAGGGCGCGACCGTCACCCGTAGCGCCCCCCCCCTCCACGCCCCCGCTGCTCCCCCAGTCTCAGCACCAGCCACAGCATCAGCTCCCCAGTGGCCCCAGCACCAGCCTCCCAGCATCTCACAATCCCCAGCTGCACCCCCAGCCCAGTGGCCCCCACTCCCAGCATTTCTCTATGTCCCCCAGTTAGGGATGGAAATACCGTTTTAAAAGTTAATCGTTTAAACTGTTAAAATGTTTCGTTTAAACGGTTAACCGATTTAGCAGCTGGGGCCAATCCCGCCAGCGCAGCTGGGGCTGGGGCTGCTGTGGCCAGCGCGGCTGCTGGGGCCGGCCAGTCCAAGGGTTAATGGTTAAGCGTTAAGACTAATGGTTACATTTTACATCCCTACCTCCAATCCCAGCATCAGCCCCCCGCAGCATCCTCCAATCCCACCATTTTCCCCAGTGTCCGTGTCTTCCTTTCCCAGCACCAGCCTCGCAGTGTCCCCCAATCCTAGGGTTCCAGTCCTTCTCCTTTCTCTCCAGCACCAGCTCTCTCATGTCCTACAGTCCCCTGACTCACCAAATGTCTCAGTCAATCCAAGTTGTCCAATGCTCAGCACCACAATAAAGATAAAGGCTATAAGGTAAATCTACGTGATAACTGGGTATTAGTTATAAAATAAGGTTCTAGGATTGTCACTGCGTGTCACCCTGACGCCTCGGATGACTGTTGAGTCACTGTGAAATGATGGAAACCGCTACAAGCATGGGTGAGATCTTTCTGTTGAGTATCACCAGGTTCAATCTTCACTGGGATTCATGGTCTGTTACCATCCAATTTTTAAGTTCTCTGTGCTCTTTTATTTTTTTACACTTTATAAATTACTGCTGTACAACAGCATAGGCTTTTACCTATGTTATCATTAAACTAACCCAAATAATCCACTAAATAGTACTGACTAGTGTTACACGGCGACAGCAGCTCCTCACACCCATCTAAGGTTTTCTCTGTCTGGGCCCTTTCACGCAATGGGTCTTTTCTAAATACTTTTTTTTTTAAAAAAAAGCTTTTGGTTAGAAGGAGTCTTTCACTTCCAGCATGGTTTCCCCATTACAAAGAGGGAATTTTACTGGAATCAGTGGGATCTCTCCCATCTGGATACATTTTTTCATGTGCCTCAGTCTATTTGTAGGTGCTGTTTTCTAGGTATCTATACCATAGTATCTGAGCATGATAAGGAGTAACCACTACCAAGGTGGTGAGTAAAATATAAAACCGGCCCAAGACCTCTAGTCTCTGAGTAAAATGGCCTATCTACATGGAACAGCTTTCAAGATTGTGTCCTATATCAACACAAAAACTTGGTGCAAAGTAGAATTAAATTCTTAATCTAAAATAAATGGCACTATCACCCAAAGTATTTCACTTAATACTTAACCTAAGCCAATGTGAGTTGAAAACATCCCAGACACTTAGAACCACTCCTTGTGAGTTTGGCTCTTGGTGCACAGGCATATGGTCCTTTTAAGTTTACATTTTTCTACTGATTTTGCAGTATAATGTTTTGTAATTATTTCTGTTCATTTATTTTGTTTACTACTTTAACTTTGAAACTGGCCTGTCTCATCCTTAGCCACAAAGGAAATAATGTTTCCGTAAATATAAGCTTGACAGACATTGAAAATAGAGGAAGTTCCAAGTTCTTTAAAGTTTGTGCACAGTGTGAGAGATTTTCTCCTTTGAAACTCTCCTCTTGTATGAGTTCATTTTGCTAAATGGAACAAAAAGACATTTGACAAACAAAAGAATCCAGGTGCCACCTAGAGGCTATTTAGTGCACTTCTTATAAAGGAATGCTACTAAGATGGGCATGGTGAATATTAAAAGAGCACTCACTAGTTAACCTGTGATGACCTGTGTTCAAATGCTTCAGACCAAATCATGGAAAAAACCCACAGATGTCTGAATTTTATCATATTTGGTATCAGCTCAAAAGTGGTGTTCTGAGGAGTTGTTGGGAAATGATAATGCTTCCTTGGGTTAGTTCTGAGATATCCAAATTATTATTTATATTGTAGTATCACCTAGAAGCCCTAGCACAATGGGGCCCTGATCCATGTCTAAGTGCTGCACAAACATAACAAAAAGATGGTCCCTGCCCCAAAGAACCTAGCATAGTGGGGTCCTGGTCCATGAGTAGGGCTCCTAGGTGCTGTGGTAACACAGATAATAAATAAGAGTGAAAAAGCCGTATTTTTTGCCATTTAAATATTGAATTTGCTAAGAAATATCAAAATAGTATCTTTGATATGTACAACCTGCAGTAAGCTCCCTGCGTGCAGATCCGTGTGCCCACATGAAGTCCCATTAAAGACAGTGGACTCTTCACAGGTACAGGATCCATCTGTCTGCACTGAGGTCTTTGCAGGATCTGGGTTTTTGCCTCTATCTTTCACATATAATAGCATCTCAGACAATATGGAATATTGTGTCTTTTGTGGAACTTGATTTTTTTTTTAAATGTAAGATCTAATATTTCACTGAAATCCTCATGTCAATAATAATGAGTATGAAGACATTTCTTCTATATGGAATCTGTGTGTATAAAAAATGCAGATTGAATGAATACATATTTCTGAAACAGAGATTTTTGTTGACAGTCGATACTTTTATTTATACATTTAATTTGTCATTAAACAACCAATCCTTCTGCCTGTAAATAAATATATTGAATAGTCCTAAACCAGTACAATTGAATAGTCCTAATCCCTTTTAGGCCCCAAACATTTGAGGGTTTCCACATGTGCCTAATTTTATGCACATTACATAGTTCCATTCAAGTAAAAGGCACTACTCACAGTGCATAGAATTAAGCACATTTAAGTCTTTGCATAACTGGGGTCTTAAATGTGACCTGCAAAAGGATTTCCTTTAGATGCCCAACAACTTTATAAATACATTCCCAACCTGTATTGGGTGGATCCTTCTCTACGCCAACGCAATTCTCAGTGCAGATCAGGGTTTAAGTATTAAATAATCAATTAAATAGGGGCATTCAAGTGCATTATTAGCATAAGACTTCCTTTATTTTGCTTTTGCAGATCCTCTGACATTCATTCCCACTCACATAGTCATCTCCTGCTGCAAGTCTCTGCCAACAGTCTAGAAATGCCACTAAAATTCATGCTACAGATACGGTTTATAAATTTGACTATCTGCCTTTCCATATTCTGTTAGAAAAGTAAAGCGGTAATTAGCACACAGTTGGACATTTAATAATGATTCTGGAAAGAACTGGGTTTGGGGTTTTCTTTTGTTTGTTTGTTTCTTTTTTTCCCCATTTCTGGCCCATACAAATCTTGGAATAGAAGCTAGAAGCTATTTAATTTAGAAGCTCATGCTTCAGGGAGTAGGGTATGTAACATGAAAGAGAGAAAATTATGTCACAAATAACCATATTCACAGAGATCATGGGGGGAAACGTTCCCAGTGAGAAGCAGAGGAGAAAATAAAGATGAATGGCAAGATGGAGAAAAAGGTTCCAGACTAGGGAAGGTGTTGCAGTTCAGAAAATCAATGCATGCAAAATCTCTTCTGATAACCCACTTAGAAAACCACTTCAGTAGAACATCACACACCCTAAAGCAGCCATAAAACTAATTATTAGGAAAGAAAAGACAACAAGAGTCTCCAGAAGAACTCACAGTACCATATTCTCCACATACTCATTTGCACCTGTGCAATATAACATAATGACCAGGTAGCATTTTCTATCTGCTTTGCACAGGTGTAAATGACAACACAAACTTTTCATTCCTACTAAATGTAAGATTTATGTGTTGTTCATCTGCCCTTACTAGAAACATCACTCCTGGAACAGATAGGATTTTTCTGACCCAACTGGGAAAGGCATTTTATAGGACATTTGTTATATAGCTAACAACCACTATTTAAATTCTTGGATTTGAAAGAGATTTTCCATTCAGAATTATGAGGAATTGTTTTATAACTCTGTCTGGAGAAAAAAAAAACATTTTATCTTAACTGCAAGGTCCTGATTCCATAGAAGACTCTGTGAGGGTGCAGGAGTCCACCTGCATGGAATTTCTTGCAGGATTAGAGCCTAACAGCAAAAGGTATTTAGAGAGAACTTTGTACCTACAGTGTCTGTAGATGTGTATGTTTGTATATGTTGTGAATTCTCATGAATTAACATTGCATTGGGTTATTGTAAATATGAGTTTGGTGGGAGAAGAGTTTTAATGAGTTCTGAGAAATCTAGGATCTGAAGCCAAATTTTCAAAAGGGATTAGTGATTTTGGGAGCCCAACTTGGGACATCCTACGTGAGCCTGATTTTCAAAGAGTGGGTACTCAATACTTTCTAATAATATGTTTCAAATTGAGCATCCAAAATCAGTAGTCATTTTTGAAATTTTTGGCTTGAGTCTTTACAGTTAAGAGTTAATAGCAATAGGCACTTGAATGATGTCTTTCCTATGTCTCTCTTTCTTCATATTAGTACTAATTTCTTTGACAGCACTGAATTCTGGGAGTAATTACATAAAATTAAGTTAATGCAATATTAACTCCCTCTGAATCTTCTCCATGGCTACTACTAACCAGCCACAGAGGGATACAATCTGTTGCAACACAGCTTTTACTGGAGCCTATCCATGCAAACAGCTTTTGCCTCTGTGGATGTGTGGCTTCTGTCCCTAGGATGCATAGCACTGAGAATCCTTACTCAGTGCAAATTCTACATTACCTAAACTGTGTCACCTTGAAGGGAAAACTTGCAGGATTGCTGTGAGGGAAAGCTCATGGAGATTCATTTCTATCAGGCCTTTTACTTTGGGTCCACTATGTTTAACTTCCAAATGTTTCAGGTTAAACATTTGGAAGTTAAACATAGTGGACCCAAACGTGAAACAAAAGACCTGATTCTTCACTTACAGCTTGTACAAAATGAGTGTAAAACATACCCAGGTCAGAATGATAGTATTTTATACGGACTGTACATAGGAATAAATAACTACACAAGTTACAAGGCAGTGAAGTATCAAGGCAAAGGTATGTCAATAAGGCCAGCTTTCAGTATGAATCTTTATGAAAGGAGAGAGGAAACACTCACTATAGTAAGGGGAACTCCACATACCTTTAGCACAGTTGCTGGAAGAGGGAAAAGAGGATGGGGACCTGATTGAAATATTTAAAGTTGAGAGGTGTAGCAAAAATTGATCAATCACTCCTTTTGTGCTGTCTCATAATGTGAAAACAAAGAGTCATTCTAAAATTAAAGGTCAATTTAAAATAAATAAAAGGAAAGACTTTTCTTATACACTGTGTATTCAGCATGTGGAATTTGCTGCCATATACCAGTAGGTCATAATCTACTATGGTGCATAGCTGTATTTTTTTTTTAAAGGGGTGGATAATTTTGACCAGTAAAAAGACTTAATGCTCCTTCATACATGCTAAGATACAGATGGGTGAAAAAAACCTTATTCTTTATTTAGGGCAAAAACTGATCACTGCAGGGCTCAGGAAGTGTCCCCTCTCAGACTTGCCAGGAGGAAGTTATTTAACTTGGTCTACCATTGGCCTTATTTGCTATAGCAAATCTTATTATCCTTAGTCATCAGGGTATTAGTGTATAGCGCTGTTACATTTTGTACTTGTTTGATGATAAAATGTGTAATTAACTCAAGAATCACATTATTTCCAGTGTTTGCTTTTCACGGATTATAGTCATCCAGACAACAGCTGAAGAGTCTTCTAAACTGAATTAGTGCAAGAATGCTGTGACCAATGGAAAAATGTTTGATGCATCCAGGAAAATGAATCTTCCCAGCTTTTAAAAATATTGCTGTCAAAACAATTTGGGATTGCACAAGATTTCCATATTATTCCTTTAGAAAATATTACTTATTACTTGGGTGTAATGCAAATGTATTGGGTTAATTGCTCATCTCCAAAAAGGCTATTTAAAATATTTGCATGTAAAGATAAATATTATCCTGATAGTTGTGAATTCTGGTAGCTGCTCACAGATAGGGTTGACCTCGTGGAAAGGCTTAGATCACATTGGATGGAAGTCACAAATGCAAATTTTTATGGTAGAATTTGAAAAAGTATTAAATGTATAGGCCTGTATTGAAATCTTTGTCCATCAATAAATACAAACTTAATAGATCACTTACGGCTCAATCCTGCCATTTCTACTCAGGAATAATCTCAATTCCTGGGGATTTCAATGTGATTTTTACCTAAGGACTGTAAGAGCTATCTCTTACTGAAACACCCAGTCACCGTGGTAGCTAAGCAATAATCTAAGGATCAAGCCCTCTGACTGGAAATGGTGCAACACTGTGCATTTGAATTCCCTTCTGGTGTACAAGGGTATAGTGTAATTTGGTTTATAGTGAAGAAGAAGTAGCTTATGGTTAGGCCTCTACCACAACTCAGACTCTCCTCTGAAGCACACGTGTGCACAAAATCCCTCCTTACAGAAGTGTTTCTTTTTTGGTTTTAAAGATCAACAAAAAGTAGTAAAAATTTGACCAGGAGGTTACCCACTATATCTGAGTTAGGTGCTCACATAAACCAAACAGTAAACAGAATTGCAAACAGTGTATAGGATTGATTTTCTAAAACTGCCTGAATAGATTTCCTAAGCTGCTGAGGAAGCAGAATGCAATTCCTCCAGTAGTCTGCTTCCCCTAGAGGCCTCCTTCCTTTTAGTAGCGCCTAAGCACACTGGGACCTGTTGCTCTCTCTCAACTTTCCTCAGCAGAGAGATGCACTGTCCTGGCTTCCTCTCCTCTGGCTCACTAGGTATGTCAATACCGCTTCCCTGTTTTGACACTCCAACACCCCAATATTCACCACTGTCATGTAACTAGGATATGTTTTGTACAACGTATGTCTTGAGAGGTATCATTCTAAAAGTCTTGATCTGCTAGACATTAATATCTCATTGAATTGTATGTGTTATTGTCATATGTGAATTTATGAAGTTTGGCTATGTATGTGTTACTGAAACATGTGAGGTTGAAAACACCCACAAGCAGCCTTTCAGGTACAACAGTAAAAAGACCAAACAATGTTAATGGCTTATTGAGGAAATGTACACAAGCACAAGGATTACCCCAGGAAATGTGTACAATAGAAACCTCTCAGAGATAGCTCTACACAATGGGAACTGTTTGACCCAGGTCACAGCAAAAGAGCTTTCCAGCAAGTGGGAAGAAGATATAAAAGGGGACAATGACTTCATGAGGGTACCTCACTCTCCCTCAAGAATACACCTGGAAACAAATATGGGGCAAGGACTAAACTGTGGGAAGTGATAGTCCCAGGCTAGAAGGATCTTTAGCCTTTGTATGAAAACCTGGGAAAGCCAAGGCAACTGCCAGCCTATTTATCACTCAGGGTCAGAATTTGCTAATTTATACAGTATCCTACTTATCTAGTGTGTTAAGATCAGCTTGCAGTTTTTGTTTATTTATTAAGGCAGCAGTTCTCAACCTTCATTGCACCGTGACCTCCTTCTGACAACAAAAATTACTACATAACCCCAGGAGGGGGGACTGAAGACCAAGCCCACCCAAGCCCTGCCAGCCCAAGGGCTTCTTGGGTGGGGGGCATGCAACCTTAGCCCTGGGCGGTGGGGCTTGGGCTTGGGCTTCAACGCTAGGCAGCGGGGCTTGGGCTTTGGCTTCAGACTTGCTGGGGCCCAGGGCCAACACCAGCCCTGGCAACCCCATTAAAATGAGGTTGCGACCCACTTTGGGGTCCTGACCCACAGTTTGAGAACCCCTGTACTAAGGTGATCTGTTTGCTATCACTTAAAATCTATCCTTTGTATTTAATAAACTTGATCTGTAAAAACACCACCTTTTCTCCATGTCCCTCCTTAAAACTCATCTCACTGTAATGCACACAGAAAAGTGCTATCTTCTAATGGTTCAGCAGGTGAAAAGTGCTAGAGTATGAATTGTGCACACAACCAGCCTATTCCAACACATTAGTTTTGTTTAGAACAGGAGAATTCTAGTTATATTAGTCTCTAATCAGGTCATTTCTATTTCTATAGTTTGAATCTGTCGTTTGACTGAAATATTTTCTGCAGCCTGTGGTAGGATGGCAGATCAGGCAGAAGTATCAAGGCAGGTGAACTGTCGTATACTGTCTGACCTAGAAGAGAACTGAGACATTTTCTCCAGAAATGGGAGTAGTTGAACTCTGGAGGAGGAGGAACCCTTTTGGCAAGGCATTACTAGGGCTCCCAGTGGAAAAACGTGCCTATGAAGCAGAGGGACAGCAGAAACTTAGTCACTCTTCAGCCTTTAATACTCAGCACACCAATAATAAATCTTATAAACACAAGGCCAGATTCTAGGAGGTGATTTGGCCCCTATCCCGTAGCTGGGGAGTTCCCAGCTGCCATAGGCGGCTCCTACACCATCCACTCATTGAAGCACTTGGGTTGAGAGATGGGGAAGGGTTGGGGCCACAATGCAGTCCCTAACAGGCAGGCAGTCCATTCTGTTGGTCATTAATAGCTGGTATGGTTTAGAGCAGTCTCAGGGCTACCCTGGAGTGCACTGTGACCAGGGCCAGCATTGAATGGGCCCCAGAACCAAGGCACTCCAAAGGGTTCTTTTGCAGCCCTCTCTTCACCTGCCCCCAACAGAATCTCGGTCATAGTATCTGTCTGCTCATGGCATCATAGATACTGCACAAAAACACACACAGCATTACAAGAAGCAGATTAAAATACCAAATTTTTACAAAAAGAAAAACAGATAAAACAATTAAAATCACAATGTCGTGGGAAAGCTCGTACAACCACAAGGGACTGTGGAGGGCTGATCACATGTCAGCTTGTGAATAATACTCAGGAGACGATAATCTTTAGATAAACCAGATGGTTAGCCAGCAAACCAGATGGTTTTATTTATGCAGGCAAAGTTCACATTAAGTGAGCTGGTTCGCTTTTTTAAAAACAGGTTTCACACACGCAAATTAAAGTAAAAATAATGACATGAGATGAACTAGAACATTCATACATTTTTAAACCCTAATCAACTAGTCCACTGCCTTGGGGCGATTGCAATGGAACTATCATCATATCATCCTAGGGTGTTCTTCACATTTTTTTTTTAAGTATTTATATTACAGTGACACCCAGTGGCTCCAGTCAAGACTGTGGTCCCATTTTGTTGCTTGCTATAAAATTGTATAGGAAGATACAATCTCTGTTCTGAAGAGTGTACAGTCAGGAAAACAACGTGTAGCAAGCGAGTTTAACAAATAATGGAAGAGAAGAGAGGATGAGGGTAACAGTAATAAGACTTGTTTCCATAGGTTAGCTATTAAGCTCTCTTCCTCTTCAAAAGGAGTTCAAAAACCAGTCTAGTGCAGAGCCCTTCTCTTCACACCCCAGTAGAATTCTAGTTTTGCTGAAATTGCATCTCATCCATTTTCTAGTAGTCCTGTTATTCATTTTATAACACAGTTCCTTAAGAATCATGACTCCTCATCAGAGAATAGGGATAAAGAAATTTAAAGCAGACAGAACCACAACCCTCAAAAATCTCTACTCTCTTAGTGGCAGCAGCAGTGACAAGCTAGCAATAACCTTGAAGAGGCAGTCTCATTTTTTCCCTGGAAACTATTATGCCTGCAAAATAAATAGGTCAGAAATTATGGAACCATTATGGTGTCTTAGAAAACATGACCAAGGACAAACAAGCATTTTTAGATCACGATGAGTTATTTCAATTGAACGAGAACAACAACAATGAACAAATGTAAAATCTCCATGAGAGAGAATACAATAACTGAAAAAAAATCTGCTACAAAAAAGGACAGCAACGCCAAATGACAGCTTCCCCTGCAGACCAGGAGATGTGGCTACATTTGAAAGTGAAACACAAATAGAATGACATTTCCTTTCAGTGACATAACTACATATACGATTGAACTGGTGGGGTGGGGAGTAGTAGTACTCTCCCAAGCTCTGCTTACATGAGATGCCATTATGGTATTGTTTGTAGTGAAATGTGCATATACTCAAAATGTGATCCAGAATGCTGTGGGGGCGGGGGGGTTGCATTTGGCTTCCCTTCCATAGGGCTCAGATGCGGTCCTGGGCTCTGTTAAGTCCCACTGATTTTAATAGGATCTTAAGTGGCTGAATACCTTTAAAAATCTGCCCCCCTGAGCAATTTGAAGGATGTTATGGGGTTTACAGACCGCACGCTAAACCAGAGCAAGGCATGGGACAGTACTGAGCTAGGGAAGCCTTGCCCCTCAGCAGCTGCAGGGCATGCACCAGATGCAGGGACAGTTTAAAAGGACATTGGTAGTCTGGGAAAGGAGTTTCAGGTTGCACCAGGAAGAAAGTCTGATGTTTGGAGCTGTGGGCTGAGTGACTGCAGCATTGATAGGCCACTCCAAGTGCGGTGATCCATGTTTCCACACTCATGCCCCTTTTTTGGATTTGGGAATCCATGAAAGGCCCTGAACAAGGGGACATTGTTACTCTGGCAGACAAAGCTGATACTTCTAAGAGTGTGACCGCACCCCAACTGGAGGCGCCACAGTGGTGGGGGGAAGGGGCGGAGTATAACATGGGGTGGACCAATGAGTGGTCCAGACACTGCAACACCCTCTTTAGGGTCTGCAATGGAATGCCAAACTTATTATACTGTTCAGCCACTAGGTGAAAGTATGTGTAAAATACCTTATTTAAACAAACCTCACCCATACCTGGCAGAGCATTACAAGATCTTATGATGAACACAGCTGGTGTGTATAAGCAAGTTCTGTAGCCACTCCATAAGTCATGCAGAGGAATATGACAGGGAGCAGCTGCTGGGCTCAAGCTTGAGCACCAGAAATGACGACATGTACCAAGAAATAGCAGACAAGCTGGAAGCACTGGGGATTCAACAGACCGGGGACCAGTGCAGGGAGCAGATTAAGTGGCTCAACAGTGATTACTTGAAAACCAGGGACTAGAACCACACCCCTGGGAATGCTCCATCATCCTGCCTCTTGTACAAAGACTTTGACGGGGTGCTGGGTACTGCACCAAGCACTGATTCCCCAAGTGATTTACAGTAGCCTGGTCAACGGGGGTGGGGAGACGACCTTCTGACCAGCAGGTGCTGGATTAGGCTAGTGAAGTGACTCTGGTGCTCACAACGGTGCCCAAGGAGGCTTTACCACCAGAGCAGCTGCAGCATAACCTGGGTCCATACTTGGAAGAGCTGTTTGATGACTCCCCAGAGGAGCAGCCCTTCCACGGAATGAGCAGCAGAAACAGAAGAGGCAGAAGTAGTGCTGGAGCCTGGGAAGTGTTTTGCTCCATGTTTGTTATTATTAATATACAGATGGGCGGGATTTCCGGTTTATAGCCCAATTCAATTTTAACTACAAGCTGCAGATAGCAGCATGTATTTGCTAATGGTGGAATGTACACTAGCGTGTTGGCGTTACACCCACACATACACCCCATGGAATTCCAAATGGAGACCAGGAAGCACTAACAACAGCTAAACAACCATTTAACATTAAATTTTAGTTACTCACACATTCTTAAAAAGATGTGCTGGAGTGTTGAAACTAAGAACCTTATATTGCCTTCCCTTTAGTAAGCCACACCGTACAAATCAGCAAAGCCACAGCATTACAAGCTGCCTGTAAACAGGAAACTGTAAGGCGGGGGGAAACGTAATGCATCGGTGAAAAAAAAAGTCAATGTCAAAAATATGGCAGGGGGTGTGTTTGCAGTTCTTTGAGAGTTTGTATTATCATATGTGTTTGCATGTCATCCACAGGGAGATGTAGTCAGAGCAGAGTGTATGGTAAGCCGTTGGAGGGCAGTAATCCATGTAGATATTAACGCAGCATCCTGTTGATTCCCCATGTTTTGACTCAGTCCTGGGTGCTGATAGCTTCAACCTTCTCCCATAGTAGGAACATCAGATAGGTAGTCACAAGTCAGGGAAGGGTGTTTTTTAAAGGCCCTCCTCTATAGGACACCAGCCCGCTCCACTTGTAGATGTGTTGCTCAGTCACCATAAGCTTGAATATCTTTGTGATATTGTACCAGAGTGCACAAAGTTAACAGGTAAGCCTACACTCTGATCACTCTGACACTCATTGGTGTCCCTGCAGAAAGCTGATTGGGTAATTAAAGGTGATTAGCTGATTAGGCTAGGTGAGCTAATGAGCCAATTAGCCCATCAGCTCAAGACTGATAAAGAGGTGCAGGAAGCAAGTACAAGGGGAGAGAGAAAGAGGAACAGGCCTAGCTGAGCCCAGTCTCACAGAGGCCTCAGGGAAGGGAGACCACTGTTGCTCTCAGGTGCTGAGAGGAGGGCTGATAGCACAGCGGATATTGTAAATAGTACTGTTGCATGAGACTGTGAAGGTGTTGGTGAAGGGACCTCAAATAAACTGCACAGTGGATACAGAGCCACTGAAGCCTGAGCCAGTTTCTGTTGGACTAGAAGGTAGGAGCAGACCGCATCCTGCTATAGGCATATTGCTGGCTTGCCACCAGTAGCTTGGAACAGATTGTCCCTTTGCCATTCGTAAAACTCCAGGATTTTTATGTCCTCCAGAATGTGGAATGCCTGAAAAGACTGAGAAACCTTAAGCAGTAAACCATGCCTGCCTCAGTCTTCTTATTCTGTTAACTCATTTGTGTCCATGGAGCTTTTGCGAACAGAGTGTTCCTCTGGGAATATAATGGACCTGAGTTTTACAAAATATCATTTTTTGGCCTTGAGGATGCATTAAACCTTTTTTGAAGTACTGGGACAATAATATACGGTTTGTTGCCTGCTTTCAGTCCCTTCCATCTCTGCAGCCTAGCCACAGTCCAGCAGGAGCCTGGGATTTCAAACTGTTACAGAGCTGTCAAAGAGGAAGCATTTCTATGATGAACTTACGGTGGACATGCTGGACTGGGCCAACAAGCATGTACAGTACCTAAGGGACAAGGATTCACACCAAGTGGAAAAGACAGACAGGCAGCAGTGTGCAAGGAGAGGAGTGCAACAAGTGAAGAGAGATGTGCAGCACAGTTTCTGGAGCTGGAACATTGCTTGAGGAAGGAAGGCAGAGCGCAGCAGAAAGACATGAGTAGTATAAGGGGCCTACCATCAATCAAACGTAGGCCCCTCCCCAACCCCTCAGGCCCCATCCCCTGACCTCTCAGGCCCCCACCCCTGGGGGTATTACATCCCGGGTCCAGGCAGACACATGTCTGGACGCAAAAGGTATCATGTGACCATTCTAAGAACTCCTCCCACCACCCTCTACCAATCAGGATGGGGTTTGCCCCCACGTAGGACCGCCCCGAGAGGAAATTTGACCAATCAGGGGGAGTTCTGGGCAGAGTGATCCATCTGGAAGTGGGTCGTGTGACCCCTCTAGGAACTCTGCCCACTGTCCTCTACCAATCAGGATGGTTTCCGGCTGCAGAGGACCTCCCGGAGAGTGGATTTGACCAATCGGGGGGGCATTCCGGGGCAGAGTGACCTGCCCGGAAGTGGGTCATGTGACCCTTCCCATCGCCGTCTACCAATCAGGATGGTTTTGTGCTCAATACTGTTTAATAAAAAAAAAACGAGTAGTTTTAAATACACCAAACCAACAATTTGCAACAAAATCCTTTTCAAGAAACCCAGACTTCTGTCTTGCACAGAATAAAAAAAAAAACAGTAGTTTTAAACACACCAAACCAACAATTTGCAACAAAATCATTTTCAAGAAACCCACACCTCAGTTTTGCACATAATAACCCCCTCCCTCCCCGAGTAGTTTTAAACACACCAAACCAACAGTTTGCAACAAACTACTTTTCAATAAACCTACATGCATTTAAAAGCCAGTTGCAGAAATTTACCCTCCACCACAGGATAAAGGGATGCTGGCACATGGTTATTCTGTTTTTCCACATGTGTATTTGGGTCTTTGGGTTAAAGAACAAGCAAAATTGTAGTTAGTATTATTCCCCAAATGCATCAAACCTCTATACAACCTCTTTAATACCTGGGTTTTTTATTAAACAGTATTAAGCACAACTATAGTTAAAAATAGGGTTTTACCTTGCCCTGGTCAAATACAATTTGAAGTTGCTGTTTACATGCTAAACAGATCACACTGCAATAAAGACATGTATCATTCTTAGTAAGGACAGTCTGGACAAAGAATAACATTATATGTTTTCAGAGTTAAAAAACAAGCAACATACCTAGTCTTGCAGTCTGTTCTGTTCAAGATAAAAAAAAGGACAGTCTCCAAAAAGGACAGTCTCCAAAAAGGTGAGGTTTTTTATACCATTCTAACTCTTTGTTTCAAAAAAATTTCAAAGTCTGTAGTTAGCAGGTTGATTTGATCACTACAACTCTTAATTAATTGCGACTTAAGGATTTTAAGCACCCCTCCCCAAACATCCCCCTTTTGTGATCTGCACAACTGGGATTTTTTTTTAAGTTAAAATACATTTTCCTGTTTCAATGAAAAAACAGAGTACTGTAGGACCTTCTTACAGTATTAAACAGTAAGTCACTATACACAACAATCCTTAATGTTACTGTACCCTCCCCTGACTGGGGGGACCTTACAGATATCAGGGAATGTCTTAGGGTTTTGTTTTGTTTTTTAAACATGTTTCTTTCATGCTTAAAGTTTTGGTTTGTTTTGAAATAAAATGGATGGAGCACAACCATAGTAAACACTCTACAAATACCCATAACTTTAAAATGTTTGATTCTTAGGTTTTTTTTCCCATAGCTTTAAAATGTTTGAATGTTCTTACAGCAAATGCTTATTTTATAAAAGTATGGTGGAGGTTTGTGAACCCTTGGAACATTTCAGTTTTGGGTTAGACCAGGGGTTCCCAGACTTGGTTCGCGGCTTGTTCAGGGTAAGCCCCTGGTACTCCACAAGATGCTTTGTTTACCTGAGCATCCGCATGTACAGCCACTCACAGCTCCCAGTGGCCACGGTTCGCCATTCCTGGCCAATGGGAGCTGCGGGAAGTGGTGGCCCAGCCCGCGCCGCTTCCTGAAGCTCCCATTGGCCGGGAATGGCAAACCACGGCCACTGGGAGCTGCGAGCAGCCATACCTGTGGATGCTCAGATAAGCAAAGTGTCTCGTGGCCCACCGGGGCTTACCCTGAACAAGCCGCGAACTAAGTTTGGGAACCCCTGGGTTAGACCCTTGTTTATTTATGTAAATATATTATTTTAAACTTGTAATGACTTTGAGTTGCTAGAAAGACTGACCCATAGCAGTCAACAAACTCCTGAGGTTTTATTTAAACTCTCCAATAGCGTCTACAAACTCCTGAGGTTACGTTTAAATTGTCCAATAGCATTCTACAAACTCCTGGGTTATATTTAAACTGTCCAAAAGAATTCTACAAACTCCTGAGGTTTTATTTCATTTAGTATTAATCAGAGCTCACCAACCCCACGCACCCACCTGCCTTACTATGGGTGTACACCCATCAGACTTAATTACTGATTACTAGTACATTTATGGAAACAAGGGTGGATAATCACATCTAGACCTACAGACTCAATAGACTCAATAGAATCACCCTGGCTATCCAGTGGGGATGTGGTTAAACCATCAGTTCAACAAGGTGAGTCAGCTCTATTGTACTCAAACACATGTCTCAAACACCCCTGTTTTATACATAATATAGGAGCTTTTTTTTTTTTTTTTTTGCTTTATTTTAAACACATTTTTTATTTTTCCTCAGGATTCTACTACACACATTTCAGCTTTTTGCTGTAAATAGGTCTCTTTACACAAAGACACAATAGCTGGGTTCTCACAATCTATTTTTTTATTTAAAAGACATACAGACCTTGAAAACAAACCAAGATGCTCCATCAAAACTTTTATCTTACTTAAGGGCCACACAGACATTCTAACAGAAACACAGATAGTCACAAAGTCCTTTTCAATAGGTAGTTTTATTTACAAGCTACCAAGTTTTATATCAGATGTTTGTCCCCTCACCATTCTCTAACTTAATCCTTTTAGATTTCTTATGAATACTCTTTTTCCTAAGCAGGCTTCTGTAACTTTTTGTGCGGACCATACGGACAATATAATGCTCTAAGCAGGCATTCTCTGGTTTGGTCATTTTCTTTAAAACACTGTCAGGGTCTTGACCAAATTATACAGCATTTACCAAGGTCACCCCTTGTGCTAAATGTTCTTGAGTTAAGCACAGACATTGCATGGCATAACCTATCGCAATAACAGCGTTTAATAAGCTTTCCAAACACAGTTCAGCACATAGGTCACGGAGCTTGCGGTTTACATCCTCTGAAGTCCAAGTCACACAGTCCTGGTGCCGTTGGCCTGACACGTCTATGACACAGCCCTCACAATCTTTGAAAAGCTTTTCCTTAAGACAGTGATTAAGGACAGCATAAACAGCAACACGTACAATAGATCACATGATTTTTTTACCCTCACGATGTGGCACTGGCTTAGTTAGTTCCATGCCACACCTCCTCCTAAACTCCACAAATCCATCATCCTCAGACTCCTTGTCAATGATTTGTACCGGTGTTGAGCAAAAACAAGGCGGGCCTGGTTCATCTTCACTGTCTGATGCAACGCTGTCCGGGGACTCCACGGCCTCTAGAAAGGCATTGTCAAGCTGTCGAGAGATTTTCAGAAACAAAACAGCTCATGATCGCTTGGGTGTTGGGGTCGGGTTCCGGCATATCCATCAAGGGCTGGGCCAAAGGGCTCCCCAGTGCTGCTCCCTTCTCCTCGGAACTGTTGCTGATGGTGCGCTTCCTCCGCGAAGGCTCTTGGAGCTAAAACAAAGTCCGAAGTTCTCACGGGGGTGGTGAAGAAGTCCATGTTTCCTCTCAGCCTTTCCACAATTTCTAAAACACGCGTTCTTGGAACGAAATGGCGTCTTCCGCACAGCTCTTGGACTTCCTGGGGCGGTGCTGCACTCTGATTGGTATAGGGAAGTAGGGGGAGATCTTAGAGGGGTCACATGACCCTCTTCTGGGTGGGTCACCCCGCCCCAGAACTCCCCCCCCCCGATTGGTCAAATCCACTCTCCGTGAGGTTCTCTGTGGCCGAAACCCATCATGATTGGTAGAGGGTGGTGGGAGGAGTTCTTAGAGGGGTCACACAACCCACTTCCGGGCAGTTTACCCCGCCCTAGAACTCCCCTTGATTGGTCAAATCTCCTCTCAGGGAAGTCCTATGGGGGGCAAAACCCATCCTGATTGGTAGAGGGTGGTGGGAGGAGTTCTTAGAGGGGTCACATGACATCTTTTGCTTCTGGTCATGTGTCCGCCTTGACCCCGGATATAATACACCCAGGGGTGGGGGCCTGATGGGTCAGGGGGTGGGGCCTGAGGGGTCAGGGCCGTTTGATTGATGGTAGGCCCCTTATATTACTGACATGTTTGAGAGGCTGCTTTCACTAATGGCGACAAGGGCTCAGCCTCTTATTCCACTCACACCTGAATCCGCTCCACAGTACCAAGAAAACTCATTGGACAATACCATGTTGGATAGTCCATGCATCTGAGACTGAAGACTAGTTGGAAAGGGAAAATGTACCCCTACCAGTCCTCCACCCCAGCAGCAGCACCAAGTGCATGTTAAACATATTAGAAAGGTGGTAGGGAGAGAAACAGGAGACCAGGGACCATGCAAAAGTACAGAATTATTTATTTGGACTGTAAAATGTTTGTGCTATGCACTTTATTTTATTACTGGTTTTGGTTTATTGCTGATGTTTTGGTGTTGTAATGGCAGCTGTCCTATCAGACACTAATTTAATTTTTTTTTTTGTAATACAGTTATTCACAAGTAAAAAGGCTTTATTTTATTTTAAAAGTTTATTACTACACTGCATCACATCATGTAATGAGCATTTTGAAGGATAAAGAAAAAGACATGATAAGGCACAACTGGAATTGTTTATCCAAACACAATTTCTCAATACATCTTTTCAGATCAATCCATAATGAAAATCCCCAGCTCATGCCACACAAATCACTCCCCCCTCCCCTGCACACATTGGATAAGCAATCATCTCATTCACAATTAACAATTCATGACAATCACACACACCCATTCATAGCATACAGCATCAGAACTTCGTTTACTGTAAAAATTGCTGTACAAACACATCCATGAATGTACCATTCTTTCTCTTCCATTGGTCCATGTAAGTCCATAATATGAGTGCACAAAGCATCGCTGATTTCTGTTGCCAGTGTGCTCCCACTGTGATAGATGCACTTTCTGGCTGTGTGTACTGGCTCAGCAATCCATTACTGTCATAGTAGGTCCATTTAGCGGCAGAAAATGCTCACCTTTGGATTCAAAGATTGTAAAAAGCACAGCAAGCCACAATAATGCAGACAATATTGATGACAGTGGAATCCAAACGTGTGAACAGCACCAGCAGGATTTCAATCTCAATGCACATTTAAACCACCATCTTAGACTTACTGAGAGTCTTTTGCAAGGGCCTCTTATCATGATATGGTTTCATAAGCGAAAGAAGAAGGAGGTATGCTGGGTCCTCTAGAATAACATCAGGGACAGTTAATCCATTTATGACAATGGCATTTGGTGGGAATAGTGTCCTGGCCTATCCATGAAGGCAGATTCCTGATCAACAGAAAAATCTAGCCTCATGAACTTTTCCAGTGCAGCCCACATTGGCATCCATAAATCAGCCTCTGTAGTCCACATGGACCTGCATAACAGTGTAGTTTGCGGTTTATGTTTTTGTGTTTCTTGAGGAAGACAAATTATGGGCACATGAGTCCCATCAATGGCCCTGATGCAGTCTGGAAATCCCGTTCTCTAAAAACCAGCAATTACTTCAGGGATATTTTTTATGTCCACCAACTTTGGGTAAAATCACATGCTTTACTGCCTCAGAAACCTCAGCCATGACTTTACCAACAGTTGACTTTCCACCACTAAAGTGATTAGCAATGGACCTGTAGCGGTCTGGGGTAGCTAGGTTCCAGGTGATTATAATCACTCACTTCTGGACTGGCATGGCCACTCTCATACATGTGCCGCAATGCTAGAGATGCTCAGAAAGCTACATTTCTGGAGCTTTCTTCATGTGAAAGTTCTAGATCCATTGCCAGACACCCCAAGTCCGCATGATGATGTGATCCCACCAGTCTGTGCTTGTAGCCCTGCTCCATAAATGCTAGTCTACCAGGGGAGCATCAGAAGCTATACCAAGAATTGTGTGTAGCATCAGCCAGTTCAAGTCTGCTATGTCTGTATTCTCCTCCTTAGACAGGTGCCTTCGCTAGGTCAGAAAATGCCACCAAAATGTCCACCAGCACCTCCTGGATGCTCTCCCTGGCTCATGGAACAGGAGTGAAAGCCCAAGCAGACTTCTTCAAACTTCTTCAAAATGATGACCCCTCCGTGTTGCTGGCTCCAGTTGCCTGGAATGTGCAGACCTAAAAGACAGCTTGGCAGGATATGTTGGCAGGCTGCAACAAGTTCCTGTAAAGTGCTGTGGGATAGACAGTCAAGTTTTACCACAGTGCACCATGAGAAAGGGCTAGAGCAGCTACAGCAGGGGAGGGCCCTAGGCATAGGCTAGTTTGACTCAGGTCTGTGTAGCACAATGTGGATGCGTGAGCACAGCTGTAAGATCCAGATGCAGAAATTCTAAACCTGTGGTCAATATTTAGCATGGATGCTCAAGTCTGAGCTTAAAAAGAACAAGCCTGCGAGCTCAAGTCCCACAACCCCTGCGCTTCCATTACAGTGTAGACATACCCTTAGAAAGTTAATATTTTAATTTATACATACATGTTATATATAGATACTTTGCAGTTCCTCTTCTAGGTCTGCATTTCCTGCAAGGCTCCAACTAAGTCCACAAGGGTGAGCAGAGCTCCTGCTGAGGTCATTTCAGGAGGGACCTCCATGTCATTAGGCCCATGCCTTCCCTACACCTGGTCTTTCAGGGCTGCTCAAACTGTAGGTTGCCAGGGCATGGTTGGTCTACCCAATGGGTGGGCCTGGGCCTTGCCTGGTAGTTGTGGCAGCAGTTTGAAATAATGGCGAGTGTAAGTTCAGGAGTCAGGTACAGGTCCAAGAGTGAGCTGGAGTCAGAGTGGAGGAGCCAAGACAAAAGGTCAGAACTGGAGACAAGATAGAGAACACCAAGCCAAAGGGTAAGCCAAAATCAGGGTTGAGAAGCCAAGCCAAAGGTGGGAGTCTGAGTCAGAATCAGGACTTGGAGGCAAGGAGTAGACTGAAGTGGACAGGAATCAAGGCTAAAGCAGGGGCAGAGTAAGGGCTGAAAACAGGCTGGAGCAAGTAGCTGGAATCAGAGGCTGGAGCAGGAAGCCACAGCTGCAGCATGGCAGGAGTTGAGCAGCTGTTGTGCTGCAGCCACTGGAATACTCAAGTAGCAAGCTGCTGGCTCCCATGCCCAATCAGGAAGCACAGTCATTTAGCAAAGGTGTATTGCACCCAGCTGAGCTTGCTGGGTTGCCTAGTGACCTGGCTGGGAGCCAGCTTTGCTCCTGACAACCCAATTGCCTCTCAAAGTGTAGACACCTAAATTTGAAAATGGTGACCAGTTTCTATTGCTTTTTGTTGATTTTTCCTGTAATACTCTTTTAAAATCTTGTTTGTTGTAGAGTACAAGCCAATATGGCTTCACCATCTTCTTGCCACTACTGAATTCAGCACAATTTTAGGACAGGTTTTAGTTAACTTTCACATTCTCTACTGTTTGTCTTCCTTGGTGTAATTGGAACAAGAAGTGTAGATCATTTCTTTTAAATAATCTCAGAACTTTCTCTACTAGATTACATAAAATTTAAGGTATATCAAACTCTGTGCTTATATTGCTTGTGCCCCTGTATTTTACATTTTCCTATAAAAATTTAACAGTTGGGCCAGCTTCACTGGTGTAGTCCTTTGTGGCACTATAGCTGTACAAATCAGCTGTAAACCTGGTTTAATTGGCCAGATGAACTGGGCGTCTAGGTGCTCTAGAGTGGTAAAAGGAAGCCAGAATGGACCATGGAATCTGGCCTATTAGCTGAAAAAACTGAGTATGCTCAAATATCCATTAATTTTTATTTACTATCTTTAATTAAAGACATGTATAATTACTGATACTATAAGCTACTTGCTAGAACAATAGCCATGAGAGAAACCTAGAGATGGAAGTTTAGGGGAGTTCAGTGTGTTGGGGGGAGAAGAAATCAAGTCACTTTTATGTAGGTGCCTAACTTTGAATTTTTTCCCTGAAGTTTTTTATGGCCTCTCTGGTGGGTTGTACACATCTCTTGAGGATCCCTTGTCATCCAGTTACAGTTTTGCCCTTCTCTTGAGCTACCATTGCCCCCATGGGTCTTCTGGGACTTGGCCTTGTGGCCCAGTCACACACTCCAAAACCTTTTCTGGTGTATAACGAACTCAAAAGATAGAAACAGTTCCTTACACTCCAGGACCAATTATAAACAAAATAGCATCTCACCATCTGGGTTAAATTCCCTCTCTCCAATTGAATCAACAGGGTTCTTTCTTAGCCATTGCCCCTGCCAGTAATAGCCCTGGCCCAGCCTGGTTCCTTTATTTGCAACCTAAGGAGCATCCCTCCTCACTCTTATAGCTCCAGCTCAGAACTGACTTGCTCGCTGACAGCAAGCAGCTCCTTTTATTTTGGCTTGATGGGCCTTGATTGGCTGTTGTTGGTCCCCCACCCTTCTGGCTGCTGGAGGACTAGATCTTGCTGATATTCAAAATGGCTGCTCTTTTCTTCACAGATAAGTTTCCTGAGGAGTGTAGCTGAGCAGTGGAGCCATCAGTAGGGGGCCACCAAGGCCTAGTTCTCCCTCCCTGTCCCATCACAGTCTCTCTCTTTAAAATGTAGGTCTGGTTTTATACCAGTGTAACTCCATTGAAGTCAATAACTTTGAGGCATGAGGACCTGATTCTGATCTTACAGCAGCTCCATTGATTTCAGTGGAGTTACTGTAAGATCAGAATCATGCTCTTAAGTGACCTTGAACCAAGCCCCTCTGAAGTGAATGGGTCAATAGGCAGTTGCACAGAACTACTTGTAGAATCAGGCTTTAATCTTCAATAACATTGTTGGCGTAAACCTTGGTTTTGCTTCAAATAATCCCACTGTAAAAGGAAGTTTCATGAGGATCTTGATCCTAAGTGTCTCATTCAGGGGTTGTTGCCAAGTCAGATTTTTTCATATCTGCAAAAAAAAACCAACAACAACAATAAAAAACAAAGAGAGTTGGTTCCAGAACCAAAGCCACAGATCTGAACACCTCCATGCTTTGGAAGAATTCTGATCCGGAACTGAACTTTGCAGCTGCCCTTTATATCTGAACCAAAACTCTGGATCTGAATGCTACAAACTTTGAGAAAGTTTGGCTACAGATCCAAAGGTTGAATCAGGAGCCCATTTCTTAAAAAAAAAAAAAATGCTGTGTAACAGGGTAGCAGTGTTTGCTTGAAACACCCCCCTCCCTTCTAGCTGGTATTTATTCTACTGGGAAAGTGCTATATGGATTCTGCTGACTCACCAGGGCAGGAAGTTTTTTTACTGCAAAGGAAGTGGGAGCTGCTTTCTAGAGACAGAAGGGATCTAGGTTTTGGGCTGAGCAGTTCTGAGGTAGGCACTGTAGGAGCCACCATCCTGAAGAAAAGGTTCAAGATAGACTGTCTGGATATTCTGGTTGTGTTTTTATGTTATTCATTTCTTTAACAAAACCAAACCCCAGGGAGGGGTGAATTTTTGAATCTGCAGGGTGAGGATTTTGTTTTAGAGCAAATTAGATCGCCTGCACCCAAACTACTATTCTTCTGTGTTTATGTTAGAGTTAAAAAAGAACTTGTTTTGTAAAAAAATAAAAAATAAAAAAAAATGCACTTGTTTTACTCTTACTCTGAGTATTGTAAATAACTGGGAAAGGTCCCTTTTAGCATTTTGTGGTTGCTTGCAGTCACTGCAGCTTCTTGCTATCCAAATAGCTTTGCATTGTCAGAGTTGTGAGATGTGGAGAGATAAATTTACTGAGCAATTGTGGCTTCCTGCCGTGTCCAGTCAGCAAGTCAGAAAGCATTGGCAGGTGAGCTGTTTCTAAAGTGGTGATAGGAAGCTGTGGTCTCTCAGGGACAATGAAACTGAAAAACACCAGCAAATATTCTGAAAGCAGGAAAAGAAATATTTAACTCGATCATGTGCATTATCTGCTTTTTAACAGTTTCCAACTTACCTGTGTTAGGGTTACCATATTCAAACATTTAAAAAAGAGGACACTCCACGGGGCTCCGGTCCTGCACCCAGCCCCGCCCCTTCCCCGCCCCCAGCCCCACCCAACTCCACCCCTTCCCCACCCCCATTCCAACACTTTCCCCAAAGTCCCTGCCCCAACTCTGCCCCCTCCTCTGAGCACCCCACATTCCCCCTCCTCCCTCCCGCTCTGATCTTGGTTGGGGGTTGCTAAGTGCTTCCCTGCTCCCCACTCGCCCTGCATCCCCCCCGCCCCTGCAGCCTCTGCACCCCCCACGTGCCCTTCCCCTGTGCCCCCCTGCCCCTGCAGCCTCTATGCCCCTGCCTGCCCTGCTCCCCCTCGCCCTGCAGCCTCTGCACCCCCCCACCTGCCCAGCTCCCCCGCTCCCCCGGCAGCCTCTGCCTGGCGGGGGCTTCGGATGCTCAGCGGGATCCCTGCAGCCCCGGCACATGCCGCACTCCCTGCCCCGCGCCGCAGCCTCCTTCCTGCCGCGCGGGGTGATGGGGCCGCAGGAAGGGTCCCCCAGTGGCCGGGGAGTCCCCACCCGTGAGGGAAGCCCGAGCCGTTGGCTGGGCCCGGCCTCCCCGTGGTCCTGCGGGCTCGGCTGGGGCGCGCGGTCCGGACGGCCTCCGGGGGCAGCAACGGCCCCTTCGCCGCCTTCTGCGGCTGCGCCCCCCCTTCCCCCGCCCAAGCTCGCTACAATGTAGCCGGGCGGCTGGGCTGCACTGCAGACCCGGCGGGTCATGCTGGGACCAGGCGGACCCTGGCTTATGCTGCCTCCCTATTTCCCCGGACATGTCCGGCTTTTTGGCAATTCCCCCCGGACGGAGATTTGAGTACCAAAAAGCCGGACATGTCCGGGGAAATCCGGACGTATGGTAACCCTACCTGTGTACATGGCCAACTGTAACAGCTCTGAGGCAGCCATTGCACTGTCAGTTAAATAATATGTATTTATGCAAACATGCATAGAAAATTTAATATCAACTTTATGAAGCATATTAAATGGAACTCTTCCTATGAAATTCTTCTTGAAGTAATTGTCAAATTAAAAAGGAAGGTTTATTATGATCTAAGTGTAAACTGCTTGGCAGAATACTCCTCTTTACCAGCTTGTTAGAACATAGCTCAGTGGTTTGAGCATTGGCCTGCTAAACCCAGGGTTGTGAGCTCAATCATTGAGGGAGCCACTTAGGAATCTGGGGCAAAATCAGTACTTGGTCCTGCTAGTGAAGGCAGGGGGCTGGACTCAATGACCTTTCAAGGTCCCTTCCAGTTCTAGGAGAGAGGATAGGATAAGAACAACCATTCTGGGTCAGACCAGTGGTCCATCTAGCCAGTATCCTGTCTTCCAACAGGGCCAATGCCAGGTGCTTCAGAAGGAATGAACAGAACAGGAAATCATTGAGTGATCCCATCCCCTCTTGTCCATTGCCAGCTTCTGGAAGTCAGAGGTTAGGGACACCCAGAGCATGGGGTTGCATCCCTGGTCATCTTGGCTAATAGCCATTGATGGACCTATCCTCCATGAATTTATCAAATTCTTTTTTGAACCCATTTATACTTTTGGCTTTCACAACGGCCCCTGGCAATGAGTTCCACAGGTTGACTATGCATTGGGTGAAGAAGTACTTCCTTTTGTTTGTTATAAACCCGCTGCCTATTAATTTCATTGTGTGACCCCTGGTTCTTGTGTTATGTGAAGGAGTAAATAACACTTCCCTATTCACTGTCTCTACACCATTCATGATTTTATAGATTTCTGTTATATCCCCCCTTAGTCATCTCTTATCCAAGTTGAAAAGTCCCAATCTTTTTAATCTCTCCTCATATGGAAGCTGTTCCATTACCTTAATTATTTTTGTGGCTCATCTCTGTACCTTTTCCAATTCTAATATATCTTTTTTTGACATGGGGAGACCAGAACTGCATGCCGTATCCAAGGTGTGGGCATACCATTGATTTATATAGTAGCATTATGATATTTTCTGCCTTATTATCTATCCCTAATGATTCCTAAAATGGTTCCTAAAATTCTATTAGCTTTTCTGACTGCTGCTGCATATTGAGTGGATGTTTTCAGAGAACTATCCACAATGACTCCAACACTTCTTTCTTGTGTGGTAACAGCTAATTTAGATCCCATCATTTTGTATGTATAGTTGGTATTATTGTTTTCCAGGGTGCATTACTTTGCATTTATCAAAATTGAATTTCATCTGCCATTTTCTTGTCCAAACACCTATTCTGTGAGATCCCTTTGTAACTCTTTGCAGTGTACTCTGGACTTAACTATCTTGAGTAATTTTGTATCATCTACAAATTTTGCCACCTAACTGTTTACCACTTTTTCCAGATCATTTATGAATATGTTGAAGAGCACTGGTCGCACTATAGATCCCTTGGGACACCAGTTTTTACCTCTCTCCATTCTAAAAACTGACCATTTATTCCTACCCTTTGTTTCCTATCTTTTAACCAGTTACCAATCCATGAGAGGACCTTCTCTCTTATCTCATCACTGCTTACTTTGCTTTAGAGCAGGGGTCTCAAACTCAATTTACCCTAGGGCTAGTGCCAGTCCTCAAATCCTCCCAGTGGGCCAATGTCACCCAAAAGCCGCCCCCAAAAACTCCTCCCCCCAAAAAACTCTGCCCCCACCTGCCTAAGGCTCTTGGACAGAGTTTGGGTGGGGGAGGAGGTCTGGGGTAAGGGACTGGGGTGCAAGATCTGTGAGGGAGTTTGGGTGCAGAAGGGGTGAGAGGTGGGCTCTGGGAGGGAGTTTGGGTGGGGGAAGGGGTCTGGGGTGCAGGCTCTGGGAGGGAGTTTGGGGACAGGAGGGGGTATGTGGCGAAGGGGTGGGGGTGCAAGCTCTGGGAGGGGGCCGGAGGGTGCGGCACTTACCTGGGGATCCAAAACGGGGTGGGCCAGGAGGCCTCCGTGCGCTGCTGCCCCAAGGCACCACCCCCGCAGCGTCCCACTGGCCGCAGGGGCGCTCGGGGTGGGGGCAGCGCACGGAGGCACAGTCCCACCGGCTCACCCCGGGCCGCAGGGAGGGGCCGGCAGCCATTGGAGCGATCAGGCAGACGCTGCACAGCTCCGCAGTGCTGCCGGGGCCCCTGGGGGGGAGAGCACCCTGGGATGGCAGGTGGGGCCAAGGGAGAGACCCAGCCCCAAAACTGCTGGAGCACCATGGGCCACATTGGGGAGGATAGCAGGCCGCAGATGACCCGCGGGCCGGGAGTTAGAGACTCCTGCTTTAGAGCCTTTGGTGAAGGACCTTGTCAAAGGCTTTCTGAAAGTCCAAGTATACTATATCCACTGGATCACTCTTGTGAACATGTTTGTTGACCACCTCAAATAATTCTAATAGATTGGTGAGGCATGATTTCCCTTTACAAAAGCCATGTTGACTCTTCCCCAACAAATCATGTTCATCTAATTCTGTTCTTTACTATAGTTTCAATAAATTTGCCTGGTACTGAAGTTGGGTTTACTGGCCTGTAATTACCAGGACCGCCTCTGGAGCCATTTTTAAAAATTGGTGTCACATTATCTATCCTACAGTCATCTGGTACACAAGCTGATTTAAGTGATAGGTTACATACCACAATTTATAGTTGTGCAATTTCATATTTGAGTTCCTTCAGAATTCTTGGGTGAATACCACCCGGTCCTGGTGACTTACTACTGTTTAATTTAGCAATTTGTTCCAAAACCTCCTCTATTTACACCTCAATCTGGGACAGCTCTTCAGATTGGTCACCTAATCTTTGCAGAATACTCAGTTAATATCCTATTTTGGTTTTTCCCAACTGATCCGTTTGACTTCCCTGCTTATCAGATTAACAGATATAGGAGATTGTGGCTAAAGAGGAAAAAGTGGTTTATGGGGAGAAAATGAGGCAGAGGAATTAAGATAATAATCAAAGAGAATACATGTATATAATTAGAGAAACTCAGATACATTTTTGGACAGAGACATCCCTTAGAGGAGGATCTATTTTGGACAGAGACATCCCTTAGGGGAAGATCTATTAATGGAGATTCTGTATGTCCTAATGAGGAGGAGAGGATGGCAGATGATAAAATACAGGTAGGATTTGATGAGAAAAAGAGTCACATAAAAAAAGTCCCATTCAATTACATCATGTAATGGCAGACAGCTGAAAAGTGACAAGTTTTTAAAGTGCTTATATACCAATGCTAGAAGTCTAAATAATAAGATGGGTGAACTAGAATGCCTTGTATTAAATGAGGATATTGATATAATAGGCATCACAGAGACTTGGTGAAATGTGGATAATCAATGGGACGCAGTAATACCAGGGTACAAAATATATTGGAAGGACAGAAAAGGTCATGCTGGTGGGGGAATAGCACTATATGTGAAAGAAAGCATAGAATCAAATGAAGTACAAATCTTAATTGAACCAAACTGTATCATAGAATCTCTTTGGATAGTAATTCCAGGCTCTAATAATAACAATATAGCAGTAGGGATATATTACCGAGCAGGATGGTGATAGTGACAGTGAAATGCTCAGAGAAGTTAGAGAGGCTATGAAAATAAAAAACTCAATAATAATAATAATAATGAGGGATTTCAGCTATCCCCATATTGACTGGGTACATGTCACCTCAGGACGGGATGCAGAGATAAAGTTTCTTGACACGTTAAATGACTGCTTCTTGGAGCAGCTAGTCCTGGAACCCACAAGAGAAGAGGCAATTCTTGATTTAGTCCTCACTGGAGCACAGGATCTGGTCCAGGAGGTGAATATAGCTGGACCACTTGGTAATAGAGACCATAATATAATTAAATTTAACATCCCTGTGGCGGGGAAAACACCACAGCAGCCCAACAATGTAGCATTTAATTTCAGAAAGGGGAACTACACAAAATTGAGGAGGTTAGTGAATCAGAAATTAAAAGGTACAGCGCCAAAAGTGAAATCTCTGCAAGCTGCATGGAAACTTTTTAAAGACATCATAATAGAGGCTCAACTTAAATGTATACCCCAAATTAAAAAACATAGTAAGAGAACAAAAAAGGGCCCCCGTGGCAACAGAATGACAGATTAAATTCAACAAAGTAAAAGAAGCAGTGAGAGGCAAAAAGGCATCCTTTAAAAAGTGGAAGTTAAATCCTATTGAGGAAAATAGAAAGGAGCATAAACTCTGGCAATTGAAGTGTAAAAATACAATTAGGAAGGCCAAAAAAGAATTTCAAGAACAGCTAGCCAAAGCAAAAAAAAATTTAAGTGCATCAGAAGCAGGAAGCCTGCTAAACAACCAGTGGGGCCACTGGACGATCGAGATTCTAAAGGAGTATTCAAGGACGATAAGGCCATTGTGGAGAAACTAAATGAATTCTTTGCATCAGTCTTCACGGCTGAGGGTGTGAGGGAGATTCCCAAACCTGAGCCACTCTTTTTAGGTGACAAATCTGAGGAACTGTCCCAGATTGAGGTGTCATTAGAGGAGGTTTTGGAACAAATTGATAAACTAAACAGTAATAAGTCACCAGCACCAGACAGTATTCACCCAAGAGTTCTGAAGGAAATCAAATGTGAAATTGCATAACTATTAACTGTAGTTTGTAACCTATCATTTAAATCAGCTTCTGTACTAAATGACCGGAGGATAGCTAATGTGATGCCAATTTTAAAAAAGGGCTCCAGAGGTGATCTCGGTAATTACAGGCCGGTAAGCCTGATTTCAGTACTGGTTGAAACTATAGTCAAGAACAAAATTGTCGGACACATAGATGAACATAATTTGTTGGGGAAGCTGTGGTGTTTAGATGCTGCATGTGATTATTAGAACTGGGAGCACTGGCTGTTAGGAGTCTGAAAGGACAGGAAATAGGAAGGAGGGGGGAGGAGTTGAGGAGGCTGGGAGAATTACAGAGTGTGCAGCTACAGCTTGGAAAAGAGATTTCCACTGTAAATAAAGTTCTGTTGAAGTTATTAATACCTTGCCTGGTGGATACAACATTTTGGCAACGAGGATGGGATCTTCTGCCTCTGAACCCACCTGCACCCTTTCTGCAAAGCCCAGGTGAGCCTCCAATTGCTTTTACTGCCTGGATCTGTATGTTTGAGACTTATCTGCTTGCAATCAGTGCTACAGAGATTTCTGAAGTAAGAAAGCGTGCTCTGCTAATCCACTGCCTTGGAGCAGAAGGGCAGTGTATATTTTACATTTTTCCCCTTGCAGATGATAAATATGAGACTGCACTCACTGCATTAAAGAACTTTTTTGTGCCAAAAGTGAATGTAGTAGCTAATCGCTACAGATTTCGCCAGCGTGAGCAGAAACCAGAGGAGACTATAATGCAGTATATGGCTTCCCTGAGGAGTCTGATTGTAACTTGTGACTTTGGGAATATGGCAGATGAGATGATTAGAGACCAGCTCATTGAGAAAACAACAATGCTTCATGTAAGAGAACGCTTACTTCTAGAACCACAACTTACACTAGAAAAAGCAATAACCATTGCTACTCAGATTGAGTCAGCTATAGCTGAAGCCAAAATAATGAGCCAGGGTACAGGAGGCCCAGTCCAGGCTGTGACTCCTTTGCAGAAAAGTTCACTATCACTGCAGACAAACAATTGCAAAAGGAAAACTAATGAAAAGCCACTGAATCAGCAAATGCAAAATACAGTAAAAACATGCTTTCGCTGTGGATCCCCACAACATCTTGCAAGCTACACAGGATGTCCAGCAAAAGTAGCTCAGTGCAATCATTGCAAAAAGATTGGGCATTTTGCTAAAGTATGTCGCAGTAGCCAGTTCAATCAATAGGTGCATGCAGTTCCAATACCAGATGTTACTGTGCTGAGTGTAGACAAAATCACTACTGTACATATTCCAGAACAGATAAAGTGCACTGTAAATGTTTCTGCCATACCCTCAGGCAAATCACACTCTATTCAGCTAATGTTGGACACTGGCTCAGAAGTATCTATACTACCTGATTCCATCTATTTGCATTACTTTAAAGATGTGCCTCTTACTGAACCCAAACTTCACTTGGTATGCTATTTGAAAAACCATATTCCAGTACATGGCTGCTTGCCAGCAATAGTTACTTTTGGTGATCGCTGTGTAACTGCGGAATTCTACATTGTTCACAAAGGCACTCCTATCCTTGGCAGAGATTGATTAGCTGCTTTAAATCTCAGGGTAGTTAATGGACGAATTGATCTTCCTCAGCAAAGCACTCTTGCGGTACACACACCAGTTTCAGCTGGGACCCAACTCCAGGTTGAGGAGAAACTCAGCTGTGCTTATGGGTTTCTGCATAAAGTTAAAATGCGGAATAATGTGATGCCTGTACGACAGAAATTACGGCGCTTACCATTTTCAGTCAGGGAAGCTGTTTCAGAGGAACTTAGAAAACTTGTTCAAAAGGGCATTATTGAAGAGATTAACTCCTCGGAATGGGTTTCACCTGTAGTAGTGACGCAGAAGAAGGGTGGAGACATTCGCCTTTGTGTGGACTTAAGGGAGCCAAATAAAGCTATTGTGATTGACAGCCATCCTCTTCCTCACATAGAGGAAGTATTTGCAGAACTCCGTGGAGCAAAGATGTTTTCTACTCTTGATTTGCAGAGCGCATACCACCAGGTTATGTTGCATGAAGATAGCAGAGACCTCACAGCATTTATTACACATGAGGGACTATTTCGTTTTAAACGTGTTCCATATGGTCTCGCATCAGCCCCAAGTGCCTTTCAAAAAATGATGTCATTGATTCTGAAGAATCAACATGGAGTTCAGTGCTATTTGGATGATATTATTGTGTTTGGAAATACTACTGAGGAGCATGACAATAACCTGCAGTCTGTACTAAACTGCATCAGCAAAGCAGGCCTCAAGCTCAATAGGTCCAAATGCAAATTTAGACAAACTGAACTCTCCTTTCTGGTGCATACAATTTCACAGGCTGGACTAAAACCTGATCCAGATCATATCCTGGCAATTTCAAATGTTCCTCCTCCAACAGATTTGCAAACCTTACGTTCCTTCTTGGGTCTTACCTCCTGGTATGCAAAATTCATTCCCAATTATGCTTCTGTCATTGAACCGTTACGAGAATTACTACGGAGAAGTTCAACCTTAGTGTGGACAACGGATGCACAAGTTAGTTTCGAAAGGGTGAAAGACTTGATTGTACATAGTCCAGTACTTGCATTATTCAGTCCTGCATTGCCCACAATTGTAACTACTGATGCTTCTGATTATGGACTTGGGGCTGTCCTCACACAACTTCATGAGGACAACACAGAGAGGACTGTTGCATTTGCTTCAAGGACACTAAGTAATGCTGAGAGAAAATATTCTACAGTTGAAAAAGAAGCACTTGCTTGTGTCTGGGCTACTGAAAAATGGAGATCTTACCTGTGGGGCCGCACGTTCAAGTTGCGCACAGACCACAGCCCTTTGACAACGTTGCTCACCACGAAAGGACTGGGAAGAGCAGGATATCGTATTGCTAGATGGTCTGCAAGACTACTCTCTTTCAATTATGAACTGGAATATAAGCCTGGAAACAAAAATGTGGTAGCTGATTGCCTTTCTCGCCTGCCTTTGCCTTCACCAGATGGTCCACCGGAGGATGAGGATGTAGTAGTTGCGCTTATTACAAGCACTCTTACTGCAGTTACAAGAGAACAATTTCAAGCTGCTTGTTCAGCGTGTCCAATTCAACAAAAATTACGGGAATTTCTGACAAAGAGATGGCCCAGTAACCCTAAAAACCTTGACCCAGTTTTGCTGCCTTATTTTAGAGTTCGGGATGAACTTTCTTTGCTCGATGGCTGTGTGCTACGAGGTACACACCGGCTACTTGTGCCAGAAGAATTACAGTCAAAACTCATACACCTGGCACACAATACTCATCAAGGAATTGTCAGAACCAAACAACGACTACGGGATCTGTATTGGTGGCCAGGGATGGACTCTCAAACTGAAGCATTCATAAAATCCTGTGTCACTTGCCAAATGCATGATAAGACAGCAGTGACATGTACCCCTCCATTACAGCCTGTTCCTCTTCCTGAATCTGCATGGGAAAAAGTGGCGATTGACATTGTAGGACCCTTTGATACTGCTCCACTTGACTGTCGTTATGCCATCACTTTAATAGACTATTTCAGCAAATGGCCTGAGGTGGCGTTTACATCGCAAATTTCTTCTGCTACAGTAATTAAGTTCCTCTCTTCAGTTTTTAGCTGGGAAGGTAACCCCAAAGAACTGGTTTCAGATAATGGTAGTCAATTTACTTCCCCGGAGTTTGAAACTTTTCTAGCAGAGAGGAACATTTTACACAGGAAGTCATCCCTATATTACCCTCAAGCCAATGGGAAAATCGAATGGTTTAACAGAAGTTTGAAAGAGAGTTTGCAAACAGCTAAACTGGAAGGGCGATTGTGGATACCCTTCACTACTGATTTCTTGCAAGCATACCGGGCTACACGACATGCCACAACGCAAAAGCACCCACAGAGTTACTTCATGGGAAACAGATGACTACTAAACTGAACATTGCTGGATTCTTAAAGGCACGACCTGATGCCCCACACAAGGATGATGTGAGAAAGACAGTTGAACAGAACCAAGCAAAGTCTAAGGCTTTCACAGACAAACGGCGGGGTGCTAAGGAACCAAAGTTTGAGTGTGGTTCCTTTGTTAGAATACGAAAACCTGGACTCTTACGCAAAGGGGACCATAAATTCACAGCTCCTCTTAAAATCATAGAGAAGAAGGGACCTTACACCTATCGACTTTCTGATGGGCGGGTATGGAATGCTTCTTATCTTGCACCTGCCTATGCACCAAGAGGAAATTATGCCAACACCCAGTCTGCATTGGATGACTTCACTGTAGAACCAACACAACAAGACATTGCACTGGAACCGGGGCTTGAGAGACAGCCTGTCAGACTCAGACAACCAGCTGCCTGGATTAAAGACCATGTTATGTAGTATCTACAAAAGGATTTCTCAAAACTGGGTGACTGGGCAACAGAATGGCAGATTAAATTCAATGTTGATAAATGAAAAGTAATGCACATTGGGAAACATAATCCTAACTATACATATAAAATGATGGGGTCTAAATTAGCTGTTTCCACTCAAGAAAGAGATCTTGGAATCATTGTGAATAGTTCTTTGAAAACATCCACTCAATGTGCAGCAGCAGTCAAAAAAGCAAACAGAATATTGGGAATCATTAAGAAAGGGATAGATAATAAGACAGAAAATATTATATTGCCTCTATATAAATCCATGGTACACCCACATCTTGAATATTGCATGCAGATGTGGTCGCCCCATCTCAAAAAAGATATATTGGAATTGGAAAAGGTTCAGAAAAGGGCAACACAATGATTAGGGATATGAAACGGCTTCCAAATGAGGAGAGATTAATAAGACTGGGACTTTTCAACTTGGAAAAGAGATGGTGAAGGGGGGATATGATTGTGGTCTGTCAAGGCTGAATCCCCACTCTGTCACTTGGGGACCTGTAAGGATTTTAAAAATTAATATGTACTATTCCAGGCTTGTATTAAACTCCCAAGGTTACAGCTTTTCTCTGACCTTGGCTTGGTAAACACTGCCACCACCCAAATGCAAAAAAACCCAACCCTTTTGGACCTACGAAGGTGCACTTGGGAATTCCTCCCTGTGGGGTATCCTCAAGCCCTTTCACCCCCCCTCCGGGGAATAGCTGAGAAAGAAAACAAAGGAAAGTAGCTGTTGCTACCAGCTAATCCAACAACATGCATAAACCTCTTAGGACACTAAAAATCCAATCCTGTTCTTAAAAAAGGTGAATTTTATTAAAAACAAAAAGGAAGAAAATACATCTGGAACTTAGGCTTTTGCTAGATTTTAAAAGAGCAACTCCAAAAATTAAGCACCCAAAATAGCTTTCTTGGGGGTTCAGCTTAAAGGTTACAAGCAAACAAAAGTATCTGGTGTTAGCACAGAGGAGATCCACACGCTAAATAAAGAAATAAACCTGATCACATCTAGCTAAACATTCCTAATTTACTTACATATTTGGGGGGTTTCAAATACGTAATTCTAGGTATGATCTGATGAATTTTCATACCTGGTTCAAGCCTTACACAGCATTTCTGCTTATAGCATTGCTGCTCCGTGTCTCCTCCAGCCCAGAGAACAACAGACAAAGGGAAAGTTTCTTTCCCAATTTTAAAAAGTTCTACCTTCCTATTGGCTCTTTTGGTCAGGTGCCCACTCCTTTTCCTTTACCTGTGGGCTTGTTAACCCTTTACAGGTAAAGGAAGCAGAGAACAGACAGCAAGAGGGATTTTACAGCTAACTGGCTGGCTGGGTGTCCATAAGGGAGCTACCGCGCCGCCGCGCCCCCCCCCCCCACACACACACACTTCAGTTCTCACAAGGTCTATAAAATTATGCCTGGTGTGGAGAAAGTAAATAAGGAAGTGTTATTTACTCCTTCTCATAACACAAGAACTAGGGGTCGCCAAATGAAATTAATAGGCAGCAGGTTTAAAACAAACAAAAGGAAGTATTTCTTCACACAATGCACAGTCAACCTGTGGAACTTTTTGCCAGAGGAAATTGTGAAGGCCAAGACTATAACAGAGTTCAAAAAAGAACTAGATAAATTTATGGAGGATAGGTCCATCAATGGCTTTTAGCCAGGATGGGCAGGGATGGTGTCCCTAGCCTCTGTTTGCCAGAAGCTGGGAATGAGCGACAGGGAATGGATCACTTGGTGATTACCTGTTCTGTTCATTCCTCTGGGGCACCTGGCATCGGCCACTGTCGGAAGACAGGATACTGGGCTAGATGGACCTTTGGTCTGACCCAGTATGGCCGTTCTTATATTCTTATGATAGTGTAAAAATAAATAAAATCCAACAACATGAATAGGTCTTGCACAGATCAGCATTTCTATTGACTTCAGTGGGCTGTGGATCAGGCCCATACACTGTAAACTCACTGTGCTGACATAAGCGAGCCGCTGAGTGCAAGGTTTCTGAGTATTTAGTGAAGTTACATGTGGTGCAATTAGCTGGTGTTGAAAGTTGTTAGGTATAACTTCATTGCATGTTAAATGAAATTGCACAATGTTCTAGGTGACAAAATACTTATGCCGTGTGCTGTTTGCTGGGTACCTTGTTTGCACCATTTCCTGAAATAGTGCTTGGGTGACATAACACATTTTTATTGTTATCCTGCTGTTTGTCAAACCCTATGTTGAACTTAGACAAAATTTACAGAATTTAGTTTTAAAGAGAGAATTTTATTTACCATGAGCACAGTGCTGTGTATTCTGCTGCAAGCTGGACCTGAACCAGACCTCAGGTTTCTCTGACTCGGCAAACTAGAAATTCTGCAGCCAGCTGGGTGTAAATTTTTAAAAGGGAGGACTTTATTGAATTAAAAATTAATAATAATCACCTTGATATCCCACATTTCCTGGTATATTATTATATTAAATTCACTTTATCCAATGTTGTCCTCAAATAATTCTATTTCATCACGCAGCAGAGTTCTGTATTGACAGTTTCCCAGTTCAAAGTTTTAGGAGATGACTAGAGAACTGGAGCTTTTGACAGACAGGAAAATGTAGGAGGTGTCGTTTCTGTCTCTTGTGGACAGGGAGAGATGTGACTTGAAATTGTTTGCTTAGAAGGATGGGCGTTTTGTTGAACTCCTACTTTCCCACTCCAACAAACCCAGGAGTATATCCATCTACTCCACACCCTTTGGCCTAATAGAGTGGAAGAATGTTTCTGCTGATGATCAGCAGTGAAATAGTTAATCTTGACATTTTAAATTGTCATTAGGTTTCCAATTCAATACCCACCCGTAAGAATGGGAACAGATTATACCTCAAGGAGCTAGCATTTCAAGTTGTCTGCAGATTCTGGAGGACATTTCTGAACTGGTACATGGTCCATTCATCTGAATTAGTGCTGACCACAGTTTAACTATAAATGTAAACTAGGACAAACCATGGTCAATGGTCCTCTGACTCTGGGGTTAACTGTGTTGACCACAGTTTCTCCTTGTCTTCACTTACAGCTAAATCGAATACCAGTTCAGCTCAACTGATTAATGACAACCAGTTGCTGAAACAATGCTATTTCCTAGTGTAGACAGTCCCGCTATTTTGATGTATTCAGCTGCACCTTCATAGAGTTTGCCTTATTCCTGGAGCCCTGCATGCCTGTCTAGGGTCCTAGAGTCTGTCACTCTGTTATGCTTCATTAGTGCTATATTAATACATGAAGTGAGAGACAGTTGGTTCTCTAACAGCAGCAAAATTGCTCAGATTGCACTGTAAATTCCCTATGTGCTTTAAACTTGACAATACTTGCTATATCGGCTAATACACTAAATCAATAGCAATTCAGTGGCTATATAATGATTCACTGCACTACTGATGTTCAGATTATTTCTACAGTAGGAAACTAATTTCCATGAAAAATAAACCTGCCACTTTTAGACATCATTTTGCTATTCTGCTCAGTAATACTCTCTGCACAACATCAGATAGCAGGAATTTTAGAAAATGGCTGCTATGCCGCAGCAATTGTTTGAAAGTTTTATTAATTAAAATTATACCCTACATTAGATCTTAACTGCATTTAGATAGAACATTAAAATCCTTAATGAAAACTGCCAGATAGGTAGCAGTAGCTGCTGAGCAGTATATTAATTTTTTTTCTTGCCAACATTTATTAAATAAAAGAAAATCCCAACTTAACTTACTACCTATGAAAAGAAACAGTATTCCAAACTCCAAACGAGTGGCACCTGGGAAGGTCAAGGAGTTCATTCTTGGAGATCTCCTCTACATGCCAACAATAAATGGAGAGGGGTTACTGTAGCACCAACACAAAGAAAACAAGAATTGCCAAGTAGTAACTAAGGCTGGCTGTAGCCATATAAGGTACTTGGGAAAGGCATTGTTTTGCTTCCTTGATACTGATTATATCTGAAACGTTCTCTGTCTCCCTTCCTCCCCTACCCATGTTCTCTACAGATTAGATTCATATGTTTACCTTAAAAGAGGTCAAGTCTCCATCTATCCAGCTCACTAACAACTCCAGAAGAATAGCATAGACATCTAGCAGTTCAATACAATAGCCCTCTAGGAACTCTCCCATTCAAAACCAACTGATAGAGCACAGGAATATGGCAAACCTCTAGAGGTATATTCTAACTATATTGTAGTTCTATCGCAAAAATCATTGTCAATAGCAAAATTAATGGATGGTTGTACAATATTTCACATATTAAACTATTTCTGCATAAAACACACTATGGAAACACTCAGGCAGTACATATATTTGGCAATACAATTAATATTTTTAGAAGCAGTATGTAGTCACGTGACATTCCAACTAGCCTAGAAATATAAATCTAGAAGGGACCTTGAGAGATCACCTTGTCCATTCCCTCACTCTCAGGCAGGATTAAGTATATCTAGACCAGGGGTTCTCAAACTTCATTGCACCGCGACCCCCTTCTGACAACAAAAATTACTACACGACCCCAGGAGGGGGGGACCGAAGCCTGAGCCTCACTGCCCCTGGCGGGGAAGGGGTCAAAGCCCAAGACCTTCAGCCCCAGCCGGGGGCCTGTAACCTGAGCCCCGCTGCCCAGGGCTGTGGGTAGGGTGACCAGATGAGGGGAAGAAAATATCGGGACACATGCGGGGGGGGGGGGCACCACCAGAGAAAAAAAAAAAAGCCGAGTCCTGCCAGCTGAGCAAAAATAAGAAAAGAAAAAAAAACAAAAAACACAGTGCTGCCGGCGGATGTCAGGACAAAATGCGTCCCGACCAGACAGACACCGAAATATCGGGACGGTCCCGATTTTATCGGGACGTCTGGTCACCCTAGCAGTGGGGCTCAGGCTTCAGCCCTGAGCCCCAGCAAGTCTAAGCCAGCCCTGATGACCCCATTAAAATGGGGATCACGACCCACTTTGGGTTCCCAACCCACAGTTTGAGAACTGCTGATCTAGACCATCCCTGACAGGTGTTTGTCTAATCTATTCTTAGAAACCTCTAATGCCAGGGATTCCACAGCCTTCCTTGGAAGCCTATTCCCGTGCTTAGCTAGAAGTTTTACTCCCCTAGCCAGGAACCTGGTGGGATTAGAACCTAGTACCTTTTTCTTCGAGTAGATGCAGACATGTATCCCAAGTAGGTGTGTGTGTGCCCCATGCGCCAGAGCTGGAGACTTTTGCCTCCATTGCTTCAAGGATTCAACAGCTACCTTAAGGTCTCACCACACTGTGGCAGTATATGCACACCCCCATCACCCTTTGGGGACTCAAGACAGCACCGAAGACTCCTGGGACTCAAGACAGTACAGCTCAATGGTCAGAGTCAATACAGCGGCCCTCCCATGCTGGGCTGTGTGACCTAGTGGCCGGAGTCAATAGAGTGGCCTTCCAGTGCTGGGCTGCATGGCCTAGTGGCCAGATCTAGGGGCCACCCCAAAGTGGGGGTGGCGGCTGGGTATGGGGACCCACACCCACCCAACTCCACTGGGTCCCAGTCCAGCACCTTAACAGTGGTGGAGTGGTCCGCCACTGGGTCAGTGGGGAATCCAGTCACACAACATGTAAGGTATCTGACCTTACACGGGTGGGAGATACCACTCATGCCACCTCCCTGGGCCACTTCCTACCGTACTTCCTGCAGTTGTAATCCCTATGACATTGGGGTCTCCAGGCTCCTCGGCGCAGGTAATTCCCTGGGACTCCAAGTCCTGCCGGTCAGTTGTAGGCGACATGTCTCCAGTGTGGGTCTCGGGATCTCTGGCTCCCACAGGCAAGGGCTGTAACGGCTTCTGGGCTTGGGCCTCCACCAAACACTCTTCCTCCTTGGCAGTCACCCGAAACTGAGCTGGGCTGCTCTCCTTTATACTAGCACAGCAGTTGGAGCATGCCCAGCAGGGTCTGAGGGGTGGGACTTCCTCTGCCCATGGTGTGGGATTAACCCTTTCCTGCCTGGTGTGGGGTACGCACACCCCATCACACACCCACACAGAGATGCCATTAAGGGGCATAGCAACAGCAGCCATACAGGTCACAGCACATCTTTGTGCAGCCCTTCCCCCCGAGACAGCAAGACTACCCCAGGAAGAGGGATCAGTCTCACAAGAGGAAGCATTTGAGCTCAGGGCCCGGCTGCTCTTTGCACCCTCCTTCAGTGCCTGCTAAACATTGATTTTGACTCATTGGCCCAGAGCACTGTTTCAGTTGTTTTTCTTCCTCCCTTTTCATCCTTGTTCCTTTGGGGACAGGATGGCCCGCTTTTACAATGCCTGGGTCTTGATAACATCCAACAGCTGGGTTCTGGACACTGTCAGATCGGGCTATGCCTTTTAGTTCCTTTCCACGCCCCTTTCCCACCCACCCCCCCATCCTTCTTCAGGGACCCAACTCATGAGACACTGCTCTTTGAGCAGGTCAGCTCTCTGCTGGCACTTAGGAGTGCTGGAGGAGATTCCACAAGAACACGGAGGTCACAGGTTCTACTCCCAATATTTCCTGATATCAAAAGCCAAGGGCTGAATGAGGCCCATCCTTGACCTCCACAGACTCAACAAGTTCATCAAATCCATGACATTCTGCATAGTCACTCTATCAGCTATCCTCCCTGCTTTGTCTCAGAATGACTGGTTCACTGCTCTGGTCCTTCAAGACTCCTACTTCCATGTAGCCATTCTACCAAGTCACAGGAAGTATCTTCAATTCTTAGTAGGAGACCAACACTTTCAATACACTGTTCTCCCATTCTGGCTCTCTTTTGCCCCCCAAGTCTTCAAAAAATGCATGGTGGTGGTCATAGCGTATCTCAGGAGGACGGGAATCCATATCGTCCCCTATCTCAATGGTTACTGAAGGGTGGCTCCAGAGAGGAGGTTCTTGCCCATGTCGACACCACGTTACGCTTACTCGATCATTTGAGATTCATTCTAAACACCATGAAATCGATCTTGGCCCCCACTCAGCAAACAGAATTCATTGGGGCCCTGTTAGATTCCACAAAATCAAGGGCGTTCCTGCAGACCAACTGCTTCCAGGTGATTTGGCAGCTGTGCCTCTGTTTGCAGTCACAACCGTCCATGACAGTTCGTGTGTGCCTGAGCCTATTGGATGACCTAGATGCAAGTGGATATGTGGCCCAACTCTCCAGGTTGCACCTTTGCCTTCTTCAGATGTGGCTAAGGATGGTTTATTGACCTGCATTCTCTAGACAGGTTGGTTCGTCTTCCTCTTTCAGTCCTGGAGTACTTGTGCTGGTGGGAGTCCCCACACAATGTGTGCCAAGGGGTACCCTTCACTCTGCCCTCTCCAACCAAGTCAGTGGCTACTGAAATTGTAGATGCTGCTTTACACCAGTCGTACAAAAAAAGAAGACGACGTGATTACTAACACATCTCTTCCGGGTTGGAGAGCGCACCTGGACTCATTGAGGATGCAGGCCTGTGGTCAGAACAGGAGGCCTTGCTCCACATCAACATGCTGGACCTTTGGGCCATCCTCAATGCTTGTCACACCTTCCAGGACCACATCAGCTATGTGGTTCACATACTAACAGACAATACCACCGTGATGTAGAATGTGAACAAACAAGGGTGAGTTCACTTCAGATCACTGTGCCTGGAGGCGATCAACCTGTGGCAGTTCTGCATTGAAGAGGATATCACCCTACCACTTACCAGGGGTCCAGAACCATCTCATGGATCATCTCAACAGGGTTTTCTCCACAAGCCACGAGTGGTTCCTGAAGATGGAGGTCCTACAGATGGTGTTCACAGCATGGGGCACCCCCACGATCGACCTCTTTGCAACCATGAAAAACAGGAAGTGTTGCCTATTCTGCTCTCAGGATGGGCTCAGCCCATGCTCCCTCTCCTATGCCTTCCTATTCTAGTCCTTCCCCAGGTCATTGCCAAGCTCAAGGAGGACTGAGCCAGACCTCTCCTGATCACCCCAGCATGGCTGAGGCAGCACGGATTCTCAGACCTCCTTGCTCTGTTGGTTCAGCCTCCCCTGCCACTTGCTCTCCTCCCTTGCCTTCTCACACAGGACCACATCTGCACCCGGCGACCAGCTCTCTGCACCTTACAGCATGGCTGTTGCATGGCTGAAGGAGAAGGAAGGGCATTGCTCGGAGGCTGTCCAACAGGTCCTACTTAACCTTCCACTAGAATGGCCTACTTGGTGAAGTGGAAGAGGTTCTCCGTGTGGTCCTTGGCCCATGGGACCCATCCAGCAGAGGCTTCCATCGGATATCTTGGAGTACCTGCTACATCTTCAAGAATCAGGCCTCACATTCAGTTCTCTGAGAGTGTATTTGGCAGCAATATCAGTGCTTCATCCACCTATCCAAAGGAAATCAGTTTTCTCCAGCATCATGGTGATGAGATTTCTGAAAGGACTTCTCTGCTTGCATCCTCCAATCCGGGACATCCATTTGAGCCCCTTGCTTCCTGTCCACTGCCCCTTCGGTCCTAGAAAACTGCATTCTTGATAGCCATTACCTCTACCAGGAGGGTGTGTGAGTTGCAGGCCCTGATGGCTGGGCCTCCTTTCACGCTGTTCTTCAGGGATGAAGATGGTGCTTTGGCCACACCTAAAGTTTGTATCCAAAGTGGTCTCTCAGTTTCCTTTGAACCAGGCAGTGTATTTGCCTATCTTTTTCCCCAAGCCACATTCCTCTCCAGAGACTAATGTCTCCATATGCTAGACAGTAGATGCTGTCTAGCCTTCTGTCTGAAGATGACTGAACAGTTTCATGCTTTGCCTTGCCTGATCAGATCATATATGGAACACATGGCGACAAGCGGTCTCTGCACAGACCACCTGTAGATGGATAACTTCTTGCATCAATACAGTATATGAGATAGTGTCAGCTATGCCGCCGCAGTAGATATGGGTGCATTCAACGAAAGCACAGGCAATGTCAGTGGCGTTCCTCAATGAAATTTCCATATTGGACATTTGTAGGGTGGCCACATTGTCATCCATCCATACATTTACAGACCGTTATGTGATCACTGCTTCTTCCAGAGCAGACGCTAATGTAGGAAGAGTGGTCCTGTGATCCTTACTCAGGGCAGACTCTGAGCTGCCTCACGATGGGGGTACTGCTCAATAGTCACCTACCTGGAATAAACATCTGCATCTACTCAAAGATGAAGTGGTTACTTACCGTAACTGTAGTTCTTTGAGATGTGATGCAGACATGTATTCCATGACCCATCCTCCCATCCCCTTTGCATTGGAGTAAGGGCACTGGATCCTTTGTAGATGGGGGAGGGGGGCCTGGCCCCCTGGCCTCCCCAGTTCTGGCACTGTTGCCCAGCAGATGCCCGCACCAACCCATAGGATGACCCCTCCCAATGGCCCTGATTCCTGGTATCTTGAGCTGCTGAACTCAGAGTTTCTCCTCCTCCAGCTCCCTGCGTGCCCAGAGGATCCACTCCTGCACCTTGCGCCGTGCCTGCAGCCAGGGGAGCAGGCAGAGGAGTGAGGCTGGAGCCGCCACCCTGCGAGGGCCAGACACAGCAAGAAATGGGCAAAGGGCCCTGGGCAGGGGGCCGGCAGGTGCAGGAGCCCATGTGTGTTACCGCAGGCAGGCGGACCGGGCTGCGGTGCCGGGCTTTAACCTTCTCATGGCCAGCAACAGCCTGGAGAGGTTAGCTGCCTTTTGTTGGTTTACAGGCAGGAAGAGACAGGAGCTGCTTCCAAGCATAGATGACTCATGCTTCCTGATACTGGAGGGTCACAATGTAAAGGGGAGGACAAGTGACTGCCCCTCCTGTCTCCTATGGGAGGAACTTCCAGCCCCACTTCCCTGGGCTAAGGCAGCCAATTCCACCAGCTTCTGGGGGGCTGGGGCCACAGGAGCAGGGAGCACATGTCTCTGGGCCCAGAGGCAAGGGAACCTGCTCCTGGCGCCTTCCCCAGCGACCTCCCACCCTGCACCCAGCCTGAGGACCACCACGCTCTCCCTGCCCCACCAGAGTTACCTGCGGGAGGGTAGGTGCAGGGAGAGCTACCGGTCGGTGGTGAACCAGTTTGGAGTGGGGAAGTCGACCATTGGGGCTGTGTTAATACAGGTGTGCAAGGCCATTAATCGCATCCTGCTGTGAAAGACTGTGACTCTTGGCAACATGCATGCAATTGTGAATGGCTTTGCAGAAATAGGTTTCTCTAACTGTGGAGGAGTGATATATGGCATGCATATTCCAATTCTGGCAGCGGACCAACTTGGGACCAAGTACATCAGTCGGAAGGGGTACTTTTCCATGGTTTTGTAGGCGCTTGTGGATCACTGTGGGTGATTCACTGACATTAACGTGGGGTGGTCTGGAAAGGTGCATTATGCACGTATCTTTAGGAACACTGGCCTGTACAGAAAGCTGCAAGCAGAGACTTTCTTTCCAGACCAGAAGGGGAAATCAAAATGCCCATAGTGATCCTGGTAGACCCAGCGTACCCCTTAATGCAATGACTAATGAAGCCGTACACGGGAATCATAGATAGCAGTAAGGAGCGGTTCAACAACAGGCTGAGTAGGTGCAGAATGACCATTGAATGTGCTTTGGGCCAATTAAAGGTGCGCTGGCGATGCCTATATGACAGGTTAGACCTGAATAAGGAAAATATCCCCATGGTTATAGCCGTGCGTTATACACACATAATATTTGTGAAGAGAAGGGCAAAAGGTTTACTCAGGGGTGGAATACTGAGGCACAACGCCAGGCTGCTGATTTTGAGCAGCTAGACACCAGGGCTATTAGAGGGGCACAACGTGGGGCAATAAGAATCAGGGATGCCTTGAGACAACACTTTGAAGATGAAAAACATGTTTGTTGCTATGCTTGGGACTGCAATGGTTAATTACATTTAGTAGGCTAGGAAGCAGTTGTGATTGTTAAAGCCTAGGATTCATGTAAAGAACTAATAAAAATGCCTGTTGATTTGCAGGCGCCATGAGTTATCATACTTTGCGTGGAAACAAATAAAGAGTGCTTTTAATTCAAAAAACTTTGCTTTTATTGCCAAATAGACCACAACACCATATGGACACATACACCACACACTGTTGGTGGAGGAGAAGGTACCGTGTGGGGGCTGATTTTCATAGCTAAGTATAGGTCCAGCTTTCGTTTGAAAAGCTGTCTGCGGGGGGTGGAGTGTAGAGGAAAGTGCCAAGTGCCAGAAGGTGGAAAAGAATGTGCAGAGGGAGTTTGGGGAGTGCATGGGAAAGAGTTCTGAATGTGCTGAAGGGGAGGGCGGGCCGGCATCTGCTCAGTCTGCAGTGTTACGAGAGTCTGGAGCATGTTGGTTTGATGCGCCAGAACTTTAATCAGCCTCCTTGTGGCATCCCTGTTGTAAGAATCCTTCTCTTGTCTTTCCTGCTTTTTGCTTTCCCTCCACTTCTCGCGTTCAATGTTTTCTGCCTCTGACTGCTGCAGCACCACCTGGAACATATCTTCTTTGGTCTGTCTTGGCCATTTCCTTATCTTGCGCAGATGCTCTACTGCTGTTGGGGGGTTGGTTGTCAAGGTCAAGTCTGGAGAGACATAATTAACAATAAACAGAAGTGCTATTGTCAACTACACAGAGAGCATTGAAACAGTAACATTAATATACTGCTGGTAACATACTTATCACTTTCTCGGTGACCCTAGGCAAGCACACATGAGGCAGAAGACCCCAAGAATGGTGAGTGAACCCAGGGGCAGGGGCCTTGTTTACTACAGAAAAGCAATCTGAAAAGGTCACGGGGCACTTATAGAGGGCAACACTCTAAACATTCCCACTGTTTTCCATAGGTGGTGGTCACTATGGAAGATATCTTGCTCCTGAGAGTAAGCAGGGAAGCAAGGGTGCATCTGCTACTTGGTTGCAGCTTCCGCCCTGGTTCCAATACTGGTCGCCTGCATGCAGCTTTGGTCCTGCCCAAGTGATTGCAGATTGGCATAGGAAAGTGTCTCTCCATGGGGGAAGGAACAAAACAGCCCTGCAAGGAACCTTCGGCAGCGGATTGCTGAATACCTCCAGGAAAGTTTCCTAGAGAGCACTATGGAGGATTCCTGTGAAATCACAGAGTGTATCAACTCCCTGTTCCTCCGTACTGCCTAGCTGTGCGGGGAAATGCCCAGCAAAGCCAGCCTTCTACATTTCTCTGCCCCCAACCTGCTTCAGAACTTCACAAAGCAAAACCACTTGCCAGGGGTCTCCTCTCCTGCTTTTGGCTCACCAGAGAGCAGCTGCAGAGACTGGCTAGACACCTTTGGAGTGAAGAACAGCTCCTGACTAGATGCATCACAGGGCTCCACATCTTCTTCATCCTCCACCTCTTCATCAATGACTTCCTCCTCTGGGTTAGGTCCACTTTCCACTGGCTCCAGACCCGCCGAAGTATCCACGGTGCTCTTTGCAGTGGAGGTGGGGTCGCCACCTAGGATAGTGTCCAACTCCTTATAAAAATGGCAGATCTGGGGCACAGCCCTGGAGCGACGGTTTGCCTCCCTTGCCTTGTGGTATGTGTTCCTCAATTCCTTCACCTTTGCTCTGCACTGCAGCATGTCCCAGTCATATCTCTTTTCATGCAAGCTGCGTGCAATCTGGACGTAAGTATCAAATTCCTATGGCTGGAGCGCAGTTGGGACTGGACAGCCTCCTCTCTCCAAACACTTATCAGATCCAGGAGCTCTGCAGTGGTCCAAGCAGGAGATTGTTTGCTTCATGGAGCCACCATGGTCAGCTGGGAAGATGCGATGTGAGCTCAGCACACCGAGCAAACAGGAAGGGGAATTTCAAAATTCCTGGGGCTTTAAAGGAGGAGGGGCGGAAGGTTGTTTACCTGGCAGCAGAGTTGAAACTGCTGACCAGAGTGTCAGGATGAGCATTGTGGGACACCGTCCGGAGGCCAATAAAAGCACTAAAATCAAGTTCGGTGTCTACACTGGCACTACAGCGCTAAAACCTCAGCGCAAAAAGCCTTATGACCCTTGTCAGGGTGGTTTTATTACAGTGTTGCAACTGAGGAGTTTCAGCACAAAAAGTGGCTCTGCAGTGTGTACACATCTGATGCCTTTTGGCGAAAAAACTTGCAAGAGTAGACCAGGCCTGAGTCATGAGTTAGCCAAATATATCAGTGACACAGTGCTGGGAATCAACAGCTAAACCAGCACTCTGGTCAGGTAAACACCAATTAATTCCCCCCAGGGTAGGCTTGACAGGGACTCGTAGGTGGCTCAGAATGGGTTGGGTGAGGATTAATGAGCAAACTGACCCATTAACACAGGAGGATAAGGCAGCACAGGAAAGCTATGTCGAGAGGGAGAAAGAGCCAATGATCTCTGACTAGAATGAGCCCTGTCCCCTCATCAGAGAATTGAGGAGAAACTGAAACTAAATAAGGGGGTATAGTAAGATGATGGGAAGAGCAAATATAAGTAAACTGCATTGGGGTGTCTAACAACTGAAGGTCTCTAAGGCTTGGTCTACACTTACCCCCCAATTCGAACTAAGGTACGCAACTTCAGCTACGTGAATAACGTAGCTGAAGTTCGAAGTACCTTAGTTCGAACTTACCTCGGTCCACACGCGGCAGGCAGGCTCCCCCGTCGACGCCGCAGTACTCCTCTCGTACAGCTGGAGTACCGCAGTCGACGGCGATCACTTCCTGGTTCGACTTATCGCGTCCAGACAAGACGCGATAAGTCGAACCCAGAACTTCGATTTCCAGCCGCCGAACTAGCGGCTGGGTGTAGACATACCCTAAGTCTGCATAGACAGAGAAGAAGTGGGATGTTACCCTGTCACAGTGTCAAAAGGGAAAACATTTAGTTTTTCCTGACTGATAACAACACTGAATATATATTCATATGTATAGTGATATATTGTAGTGATAATAGTGGTAACGTGTATTTTTATTGCTATTCTGTGTTTACAAAGCTACAGGACCTGAATTCTGGAAGGATTCACACTTGTCTCTATACCTCTCTCTGCCTCTGTTGTCATAGGAACCACTTCTAGATGCCAAATAGCTTTGTAACATCAGTACTTACATTTTCAGCAGCTCTCAAGAAGGGAGAAGCTGTGGTAAGCTGTGAAGAAACAGGAAGGCTAGAAAGTCAGAGCACAGTATGTGAAAGCATCCCAGTTATGAGATGAACAGAATGACCAAGATAAGATAGCTTTTATTTCATAAAAAGTGGATAAAAGGTATAGTTCCAGAGGTAACCAGCTCTCAAATTCTCATGCAAAATTAAATATTAGCTAATTTAAAAAAAAAGAAAATTCACTAGTTTGAATAAAAGGTATATTAAAAAGTTAATTCATTAAATATCAAGTAGCATTACAGCTTAAGAAATTCTTCTCAAGATCAGCAAAAGGGAAGGAAATGTGATGTCATTTTTAGCATTCTTCAGTTTCTATGGATACTAAAAACCAAGTCTAGAGTCTGATCAATATATCCATTTATATATATGTAACCCTTCTGCCAGTCAGAGTTGGCAGCAACAAGGGCCGGGTTCAGTATCTAGGGGTTCCTTTTCAACAATACAACACAAAACTGGCTTGAGCCCCCACCCAGTGACCTGGGACAATTACACACCACTCCCTGTGTGCCTCTAAGAGGCAATACTTCCCTTCTTGCAAGCATAGAGTCTGAGTGTAGCAAAAAAAAATTAATAAAAGGAGGGAAGTAACTCGGCATTAATTTAGGGAAACACTGCAAACAGGGCTCATAAACATAAACCATGAGCAAAAGACCCACTCCCAAGTAAGTTGAGCAATGTACTTTTCCTCTCTAGTTCTTAAGTCCAGCAACTCAAAGGTCCTTTTAATGTGCCCGTCTCTTCTCTGCACCCTACTCATAGTTGCTGTCCTTGGGACAGTGCAGACCCAGAATTCAGAGATGCATCTGCAGAGTTCACCTCCCACACTGGGTGGAAGGGGGAGGTAAGGAGGCACCTTACTCACTCCAGTGCTCAGGCACTCACTTGCCACCCCTCTCTATGGGGCCCTGCTCAGGCCCTCTCCACCAGCTACCCTGCTGGCCACACCTCTCCACCAACCACCCTGCTGGCCACTCACCAAGCTGTCCCCAGAGCCCACCACTTAACACAGCTCTGTGATTTGAGCTGTTAATTGGGAAACCCCACTGCTGATGCATACTGGAAAGTCTCTTGCATCAGAGACACTGTCCCAAAGCAGGTCTAATACCTAGATCTAGTTATCAGTGATTTTAGCTCTGCCGTGTGTAACAAAACTCTCAGTTGAGTCCAAATTAGTTCTGTTATTACACAGTGAAGCAAGGAAAAGTCAAATGGTGTCTGGGACCCTTACACAGGGTCCCCACCCTCTCTCAACTCACTGGGCTTGGGAACCCATGTCCCCTGCCTAGCGAGTGCCATTTAGTTGAGGGTGAGTCCCTCAATCGGGAAATGCCAAGTACAGTTCTGCTGCCCTTGATTTATACAACAAGAATAACAACTCTTTATTACTTCTGCCCCAATAACAAGGAGACTGGGGATCCCACACCAGCCAAAAGTGACCATTTGGGTGAGCAATCCCATCATGCTGAGCACCTAGGCAGGGTGGGTGTGCCCATGCAAACAAAGTCCTCTTCCACAGCTCATCACTAGATGTTAGGGAAGAGCTTATTCAGACTCTGCTTACATATAGAATGAATAAATGCATAAATAATGGTTTTTTTCTGTAGATCATTCTAGCTTGCTATATTATGTGCATTGGAAATAAGATAGGGAAAATAGACTTCAAGAAAAAAGGAAATGCATAGTAGCAATAAAGAAGTGGGGAGAACTCCCTGCTAACTCCTCTTGTGGCCTTCTGAGGCAAGAGGAGAACCACTCCTCTGGACCTGATCCTTCTGTGTTCTCTGCAGCAGGGAGAGGCAAAGACACTGACCTGAATTCTCAGTTATACTAAAACTCCTTTACATTGCTCGAGTGGTGTAAAGGGCTCTTAGTGTGACTGAGAATTCAGGCCTGAATCCTCAAAAACCTCATCTGCTGTAGAGCTCTTTGGCATTTATAGAACCATTTCAAGCACTGGAAACATTTTCAAAACACTTCATGTTCACACACAAAAGTGATGATAATATTTTTGACTATTAAGTGATTGCATGAGTTAAGAGCAAGTCTTATAACCAGACTGGAATGATTCAGGTTCCAATGAATTGTTTCTGTGCTGTGCATGGGCCATCCAGGCAGTGCAGCTGTACCAGATCAGCTGACTTTCCCTGCACAATCTCATAACAATTTGAATAAATAAGAGTGTAATAGTTCAGTGTGTTGCTGCAACCTTTTTTGTCATTCACTGTTAAATTAGAGTTGTTTGATTAACATGCTATGCTTCCTGTTTCTTCTTAATTCCTGTTTTGCTTTGAGCTATTGCAGGAGTTTTAATTTTAGGCCTAAAACTTTGTCTTCTCAGATGCAATACCTGAAGTGTTGAGGCCTTTCTTGTTTAAAAATAATCACAGATGGGTGTGTGAATGTGGGTGTGTATGACCGTATAGAAATTTGTGTGCATATATATTTTAAAATTTATGTGTTTTCTCAATGAATATGTTGTACAGTAAAAGGAGGAGCTTATTTGGGTTGTTTCATTTGAGTATTTCTTCTAGTTCTAATCTATTGTTTCCCAATTGTAGAATTTCTCCTTTAGTAACCAGATCTAGGTAGTTCCTAAACTGTAGGTTTATATAGAAATCCCAAGAAGAAGGTAGATTAAATTTAATTCTGAGGTGTTCAAATTTCAATAGTGTTATGTCTTAGGAACAAAGTCTTCAATGGTCAGCAGTCCTTTGGGCTCCTAGCTTTTAAAGTAAACATCTTTCTGTCCTTGGGGTAAACCTAGTAGCCCATATATGTAGGAGAGAAGAGTTTAGAGAAAGCACCAGGAAGTTAGTCTGTGTGTACACGGCTAGAATGCTAGCTGCGACTGCAGCAACTCTAAGTTGTTCTCTTACTAGAGATCCAGTTTAGTTTTGAAACTTGGAATCCTCTTGCGTTATAACCCAACATGTGGTGCATGAAACACTAGCCAAATTTGGTAAAGTCCAGTTTATGGACACAGTGAGCAAACAGGCCTCTCTGGTTTTAAAAAGACATCCCCTGAAGTTCAAGGAAGACAAAAGACACAGAGATAGTGTCTGCCAGGAATCACTGATTCCCAGTACCCAGACATCGTGTCATCTGGGTTTGAGTTAAGCTTTAGGTAAGACAAGATGTGTGTAGGTTTGTGTGTTTTTACCCCTTTTCTCTGATTGTTATATTCCATGGATAAATAAATACTTTTGTTTTGAAGAAGTTGTTCTGCATAACCTACTGGTCACAGCTCCTGAAAGGAAGTCTCTTGCAGAGGTCAAACCCCGCTGGATCTCTTGAAGAAACATGCCTGGTAATCAGAGGTGCTGCAGCCCAGGGACGTGGTCTATGAGTGGGAGAAGCATGGGATTTGCTCCAGAAAGGAGTGAAGGCTCAGGGCCTGGCACTAGAAAGGGTGCACTCAGAAGAGACTGAAGAGGGGTCAAATGTGCATTTTCTCTGTAACCATGGCACATACTAATGCTACATTCAATACCATGCTGAGGGAAAAGTGAGTAGATTGGTTATTAAGTGGTCATGGTTAAAGATGGAACAAAGGTCCAGCATTAAAGCTACCCCAGAACAATTAACCACATAGTAATATTCTTATACTAGTTCCCAGCTGATTGACAATAGTAAAATATAGCATGCTATCAGATAATCCATTCACCTTTTAAAAATACTACTATATTTTTAAGAGGGAGCTTTTCAAGTGTTATGAAATTTGCTTATGTTTTTAAAATTAATCACAATTACACATAGAAAAATCTGAATTATGCCATGAATTGGTTGTTAGTTATTACTCAGAAAGGTAAAGCGGCGTCCTTGAGTGAAAGTAGAAACCTGAGGTTTTATCCTACTTAGTGGTCTGGTCTATAAGCTATTCAGAGATATGGCTACATGAAATGAATATAAATGGTATTTCATATAGGCTGCCTTACGTAATATGCATAGGATGAAATCCTGACCCCAGCTGAAGTCAAGGGCAAAATTCCAGTTGATTTCAATGGGGCTAGGATTTCATCCATACTCTACACTATAGACTTTGATCCTGTCTTTCAGAGGGGCTGAGCACCTGCAGCTCCCATTGACTTCAATGGGAGCGGTGCACATTCAGCACCTCTGATAATCGGGGACCACACCCCCTCAGCTCTCAGGCCTTGGGCCATTATCTATCTCAGAGTGGAATCATTGATTCACCCACTCTCAGACCAGGGTTTGGCCTACAATCCCCAGGTGCTGACTGGGATTCCCTCAGCAGGCCTGCCTTAGGCTTTGTTCCCTCTGTGAGCTACGACAGTGGAACCCAGAACCCAGACAGTGTTCTTAAAGCAAAGGATTTATTTTATTTAGAACCAAAAGATTTCAGAGAAAACAGATCTATGAAACAATAAATAGTCTATATGCGTGCCTGTCTTTCACTAAGGCTCACCATTCCCTGGAAGCTGGGAAAGGCCCTAAGTATTTTCAAAAACAACAAGGAGTCTGGTGGCACCTTAAAGACTAACAGATTTATTTGGGCATAAGCTTTCGTGAGTAAAAACCTCACTTCTTCGGATGCATAGAGTGAAAGTTACAGATGCAGGCATTATATACTGACACATGGAGAGCAGGGAGTTACTTCGCAAGTGGAGAACCAGTGTTGACAGGGCCAATTCAATCAGGGTGGATGTGATCCACTCCCAATAATAGATGAGGAGGTGTCAATTCCAGGAGAGGAAAAGCTGCTTCTGTAATGAGCCAGCCACTCCCAGTCCCTATTCAAGCCCAGATTAATGGTGTTGAATTTGCAAATGAATTTTAGTTCTGCTGTTTCTCTTTGAAGTCTGTTTCTGAAGTTTTTTTGTTCAATGATAGTGACTTTTAAATCTGTAATAGAATGACCAGGGAGATTGAAGTGTTCACTTACTGGATTATGTATGTTACCATTCCTGATGTCCGATTTGTGTCCATTATTTTCAGACACTCCTACAAGAAGTGTGTATGGGTTCCATGTGGGCCTGTACTCTCCAGGAACAACTCCACCCCCTCTCCAGACAGTACTTTTAAGTGTTTACTATCCCTTTGATGCCTAGACTCCCAGCCTTGACAGTAGGCCATGGTCTTGTAATTGCCCCACAAATATTTGTTGGGAGGCTGCTAACCTATAGCCATTGGGTTGCTTTCCAACAGCCCTACATTAAGCAAGACCGACTTATTCATACAACAAAGTCTAATGCCCTGTATATACAGGTCTGTCTCATCTTACGCCAGGGTTCCATTCCGCGGTTAGCGCGTAAAGCGCGTATAGCCAAAACCCCATTGAGTTCAATGGCGGGCGAAATCGCCCGCACTACAGGTATAGTATTAAAACTGTTGTTTTTCTCTCTTTTTTTTGTTTGTTTTTTTTGTTTTTGCCGACTGCATAAAGTTGAAATCACACATGTTAAATGTGTGTAAGATGCGACAGACCTGTAGTAATTTCACCTCACTGACCAGCTCACAAACAGTATTCATAAAATTATTACATATTGGTATGCTTAGATTATTACATAGCAGCTCCACATCCACCCCAGCCCTATATGGAAAAGTGTGAATGCATTCAGTCAGGACCATCAAATATTAGGCTGTCATAAAACTATGACAGCAGATGTTCTATTAACATAAAACCAGAGGATCAAAGTACATACCATATGATTCTGGGCTGATGACTGCAGTCATCCATGTAAGTCAGTGGTTTTCAACATTTTTTTTCCATTACAGACTCCTAAAAATTTTTGAATGGAGGTGTGGACCCCTTTGGAAATTCAACCTGTGTTCTGTGGACGCCTACCATAGAAGTCTAACTGAAAACTGACTGAACAGAATTCAACTATAAATGTTGCATGTAAATGTTGCTTGGCACAGCATTTGATGCCGCATGAGAAAGGGCACTAAACTGAACTTTTATAGTAATTACAACACTTCTGGGTTTTGACCTGTAGGGTGAGGCTATTCACATACTTTTGATTGATCAGAAGAATGGAATGCCTTTTCTAGGATCTGAAATGTTATTTTCATAATCAGGTTTCACAGACCCCTTACACATTGTCTGTGGACCCCAGGGGTCTGCGGACCTCAGGTTGATAACCACTGGTGTGAATTATGCAGCCCCTAGTATGCGCCTATGCTGGCCCTGCACTAGGGTTAAGCTGGTTTTGTGGCCCTGTCATGGCTGGCCTTTTAGGCAAGCTGAGTTTAATCTTGCCTGCTGTGACATAGCAACCCCAGGGATAATTAGTGACAGTACTTGAACCTGTTTGGGAGACTTAATTATAGTGACTGACGCCAGCTGCCAGGGAAAGGAGGAAGGACTATATAGGCAGAGTTGAGAACTCAGCATAACGATACAGGAGAGAGATGCAAGGGCAGTTCCCTCTCTGGGAAAGGCCAGGGAAGTCAGGCTAAAAGGGACTCAGAGAGAGCAGGGCAGGCTCCTATGGGGGATGCCCTAAGCTAGGGCCTACAAGGAGCAGGGAGCTCTTGAAGAGTTGCTGCCAAAGTCCTAGGAGAGGGGAGGTAGTGGGAGAATCCTGCTAGAAGAAGGTAGCACAAGAGCAGTTCTGCAGGGTCCTCGTATAAGGGCAAAGAAGCAGAGAACTGCAGGTGTCCCAAGAGAGGCATTTAGTTTGGATTTATAGTTGGCCCTTTTTGTTTCCGCAGAAAGCGGGGGTTGAACTTTTATGAGATGGGGCTGGAGGAACAGGCCACAGAACACTCAAAGAGTATGTCTACACTGTGATTAAAAAACCCCATGGGACTGAGTCTCAGAGCCTGGGACTGAGTCTCAGAGCCTGGCTCAGTTTATTTGGGCTCTCGGGGCTCAGGCTGGAGGGCTAATTGCAGTGTAGATGTTCAGTCCCAGGCTGGAGTGCGGGCTCTGAGACCCTGCGAGGGAAGAGGGTCTCTGAGCCTGAGCTCCAACCTGGGCCTGAACATCTACTGTGCAATTTTATAACCCCGCAGCCTGAGCCCCATGAACTCAAATCAGCTGACCCAGGCCAGCCATGGCCGTGCTACCCGTCTTTTATGGCAGTGTAGGTGTACCCAGAGAGACAGAGACAGGCCATCACAAAGTGGATGAAGCAGCCAAAGAAACATGCAAGAGACAGATTCCTGCAATGTTGCCTCCAGGCATGAGGGGGCACTTCTAATGGTGAGTGTGGCCATAACAGGCCCCATTATAGGGGCCACTGCAGAGCCTGAAATCGTGCCCTGCAACAGCATTACCTTAAAAAAAATAAAAAAGACTGGTAAAAATCCTTTTAAAATATTCAAATAAATCAATGACAGAATCATGCAGAAAAACCCTTTTGTTTCTGCAGCTCATAATACAGCATTATTCTTGGTTACAAGTAACTGACTTAACGGCATGAAGAATTACACCACGTTGAATTTATAAGATTATGTAAAGCAGATAACTTCATGCTGACTTTTAAGTAAGAACAGGTGATTGCAGCAGCATTATTAATGTTCATAAAGTCAAGGTTTGACATAAACATAGAATGGAACAAGTAAAATAGTGTTATGGCATGAATCACACAGCTGAGTTAACAGTAAAAGGAAACAGAGATGAAATATTTATCATGGTAATGTGCACTTCATGACTCATCTGCATGCTGAAAAACAAAATATGTGAACGATTAGACAATGGCAGGTAGGTATTAAAGACGGAGGGATGATGGAAAATATTATTAAGCTTAAGAAAAGAACCTGAGCCATTTATTAATTTAAAGGTAACCTGTGGGTTTTCTGGTCAGAGATTTACGCATACATTTTTGTTTCAATAGAAAAACACCTTCTATTACCTGGATGCCAATCTATTGTGCTTGAATGGCACGATGGAGAAAATTATGATTTAGGGCTTGATCCTATACACACTACTACACATTATCTCAGTGGGATTCCACACACAAAGGAGGTTACTCACCTGCTGCTTGCAGGACCATGCCCTAAATCTTTACAGTGTTTAGAGACCTGATGAAAACTGAACAGCTGTAATAGCTAAGCCTTCAAGCCACATCTCAAGTAAAAACAGTTTGTCATAGGTCTGATTAATTTGGGGAATGTCTGTTCTTGATTTTTTTTTAAAAAAAAGCTTAGTTCTATATAGAGCACATGTAGCTCTGACTTACAGAAGCCAGCTGCCCAGACAGCAATTCTTCCAGTATTTGCATACTTATTCAATACTGCCAACCCCAAAAGTTCAAAAATCAAGAGCCTGGCTGACAAATCATAAAATGTATTTTAAAAAGATGATGATTTCATGTTTGTGGTCTCGTCTGATTTTGAATCCACCTGCCTACCCCCCTACTGTGCGTGTGACAATTCAAATGGTGCTGGCTCTCTCAAATTGTTCATAACATGATTTTGGCCCCTGCTGCAGGAGCTCTTTTTCGAGGACTCAGCCAGGATCAGGGCCCCATTGTACACACACACACACACACACACACACACACACACACACACAGTAAGCGGGAGTCCCTGCACTGAATAGCTTACAGCAAAGCAGAGTCGTGAGTTTGTGGAAGCTGGAAATGGAACTCCCTCCCCCTCAGGTTTTCTCATAGAGAAGTTACCAAACATCCCATAGAGGGGGAACAACTTTTAATCGTTGCTGAGGTGGGCTGTATTCAAACTTATGACCTACAGGGGAAGGGTTTTGTAGCCTGTCAGCAATTCCCTGAGGCATCCTGTCCCTCAGAAGTGCAAATAACTTTTACAAGTGTCCATCTAAAGTCTTTGTGAGAAGAGAGCAATAGTAGAGTAGTTTGTGGATGAACCAGTCTATTAGCTCATAGGGTTACTGTTAAAATCACTCATCTGAAGTAAATGATGTATAGAAAAAGTCATTGGAAAGCACCTCTAGGAGCAAGAGGATGGAGAAAGCTGAAATTTATATGGATTCCAGTGCCAAATAGCCCCCCTTTCGGTATATACTGTAGGAAATAACCTGTTCTAACAGCTGACTGGCCTAGATGACCTTATATTCTGTCTTGTATTATTTAACTTCTATGACTCTTTCTATCTGCAAAGCCATACAGTGCAGCTTAGGGCCTAATATACCTGTAAAAGCTACATGCCTGTCATAACCAAGGAAAAGCACAGAGCCACAGAAAAAGAGAGGAGTGCAGAAAGAAATAGCTGCAGCCCAACTGTAGTGTGAGGCATCTTTATATAGAGAGAGATCAGTTCTTTTTGGCTAGGACAACAGGAATAACTAGAATTAACTAGAACTGGTTTGAGACCAGGCTTGATGAAGAGCTGTGGAATGAATGAGACAAGATACATGATATTAAGAACAATGGAACCCTACAAACAACTATTTACAAGAAATAAAACACCACACTTATATTCACAGATGCAGTAACCATCCCAAACACACCAAGAAATCTGTTACCCACAGCCACGCCCTCAGATACCACAGAATATGCTCTTAAAACCACCTTTAGCAAACAAGGACACTCCACCAGAGAAGTAGCTCGCATCATGGAACAGGACATCCAAATACCCTGAGAGAACCTGCTTCAATACAGGGGGAAAAAACCCTACCAACCACACACCCCTTCTTGTCACCTGCCATCCCACACTGGAATCCATACATGGTATCATCAAAAAATTACAACCCATACTCAATGGGGACCACCACCTGAAAGAAATCTTTCCCCAACCCTCTCTTCTGGACTTCAAATAACGCCCAATCTTGCCAAACTCATCATCAAAGCAAGGTCCACACAGACCAAGACATATCAACTCAAAGCAGAACGAGACCCTGCCATTACAATGAATGCAAAACTTGCAGACATATCTCCTGCTACAATGATCGATACTCCCCACCCCAACACACCTTTCAAGATCATGGGGTTCTACATATGTCTATCATAATATGTGGTATACTTCATCCAGTGCACTAAATGCTCCAATAGCAACTATGTGGGTGAAACAAATCAATCACTATACTCTCAAATGAACTCACACAGAAAAATGATAGAAGACAAAAAACAGTATATCACCCGTGGGTGAACACTTTTCACAAAATGATCACTCCATATCTGACCTCTTAGTCCCCATTTTCAAAGGAAACCTGCATAGCACCTTCAAAAGACGAGCCTGGGCGCTTAAATTCATCACTTTGCTAGACACTAAAAATCATGGACTCAATAAAGACACTGGATCTATAGCTCATTACAACAATATGTAACCCAATAACCCTCCTTTGTCCTATGGCTGCAGAGATGTTAACTGCCCTCTTCACCTTGAATGGTCTCTTGCAACATGTGGTAACTCTTTATGCTTAACTTATTCCACCTTGTATTTAGCGGTGACACTCTGCGTACCTCTCTCAGACCAGAAGAAGAGCTCTGTGTTAGCTCAAAAGCTTGTCTCTTTCACCAACAGAAGTTGGTCCAATAAAAGATATTACCTCACCCACCTGGTCTCACTAAGAATTAGTGCATTTGGGAGGATGGGGAAACTAACATAACTTCAAAAATAAGGCAAGGAAGAATACAAAGAGATTAGAAGAGGGAGGAAAAAACATCCTTATAAAACCAGGAAATCAAAGTGTAAATTATTCATTTGTGATTATTATGCAAGTATTGCATTGGCTTTATAAGGAGCATTAATTATATTGCATTAGTTCCCTAAGGATTGGAGTCCCATTTTGTCAGGTGCTGTGCAAACACAGAGTAAACAACAGCCCCCACCCAGATTGTTTTAATTAAAGACAAGTTTAATTAAAGACAAAACATGACAAATGGGAGTAATGAACAGTAGGAGACAAGGTGGAGAGAGAGTATGATTAATAGTAATCTGATCACATGGTTAGAGGGTAGTTATGCACATAACTTGGTGTTTCTGAATCATTTACCTTTTTTCCTGTTACATTTAAAAATGAGAGTAGAGATGGCAAGAGGGGGAATGGAGGGAGGCAATGAGCTAATAGCATGAGAGCACAAAAAAGAAACAGAAGAGGGGCATTGAGGGTGAGGAGAAGAAGACGAATAAAGTACCTTTTTATGAGTTACCATAGTCCACTTTGGATAAGTATTCCAAAATAGCTATATCAGTCTGAAGGTAAATGATTTTATCTTGCAGATTAAGAGGAACATGGAGTGTAGGGGGCTTAGACCAGCAAAGGAGAAGCTGTGAGGAAAAAGGGCAGAAGAAAGTTAAATAAAGTTCAAACAGCAGAGAGGAAAAAATATGTCCACAGTACAGTTTTTAGAATGTAGTCTTCTGACAATAGGATGGCCTTGGGTTCTGAAGGTACCTCACAGGTTCATGGAGTCCAAGGCCAGAAGGGACAATTGTGATCATCTAGTCTGACCTCCTGTATAACACAGGCCATTGAAATTCCCCAAAATAATTCATATCTTTTAGAAAAACATCCAATCTTGAATTAAAAGATGTCAGTGATGGAGAATCCGCCATGATCTTTGATAAATTGTTCCAATGGTTAATTACTCTCACTGTTAAAAATTTACACCTTATTACCAGTCTGAATTTGTCTAGTTTCTGCTCCCAGCCAGTGGATTGTGTTATACCTTTCTCTGTTACATTGAAGGGCCTCATCCCTGCCCTCCTGCTGTTGCCTCCGCTCTTTGTTACTGGGGAAGTCCCTGCTGTTCCTGGGCACTGTCTCTGCCTTGTACATCTGGCTGAGGGGGTAAGTTGCTTGTAGAGGGTTCCCCACCCACATACATGCTCATGTTTGGTCCATGGGCGCTGTAGTGGGGTCCTGGCTCTCAACAACTTTGACATTTCTTTAAAAGACAAATTATAACATGAGAGACAAATCCAGCTGCCAACTCCATTGTATCCCAGCAATAACCAGCTAAACCCAGATAGCCAAAGAATCAAGAAAACCCCACCTTCCCATAATTACTCTCCTCAGGCACTGAGGCCTAGCTCCACAATGGGATTTAGGCATTGCAGTGCTCTGCTTCACAGCACCTAACTTTTAGGGGCATAGACAAATCACTGGAACAGCACTGCAATCCAGAAAGCCTGGGTTGGGCACGTAGACTCCCCATACAATGAATGGGGAGAAATAGGTGCCTAAGAATGCGATCCACAAAAGCCAGCATGCTAAGAGCTGGGTAAGCTATCCAATGGGAGAGGACAATGTGAGGGGTGTGTCCTAAGTCCCACCTCTCCCACAGAGATTGGCACCTAGTTCTACTGGCAATCAAGAGCCAGGAATCCTTTTCCTGGAGCGAGGCAACTGAGGCACCTGCCTCACTCCACACAAAACAGCCATTGGTAGTGGTGACCTTTTAACTTCTAGTCCAGTGATTAGAATACTCTCCTGGCAGGTGGGTGAGCCAGGTTCAGCTCCCTCCTCTGCTTGATAGGAAGAAAATATTTGAACAAGTTTCTCTCCCCTCTCAGGAGAGTGTTCTGAGCTATGAGATATTCTGATGTGGGGTTCTCCAAATCTCTCCTATTCAAGCTATTCCATTGGTAGTCAATAGTATCGAAAATAGTTGGTAGGAGGGTGAAAGTGCCAATGCCCCTTGGAGACTTGCTTTTCAGAAGCAACAGAGGGTCCTGTGGCACCTTTGAGACCAGCAGAAGTATTGGGAACATTGGCAAAGCAGTATTGTTGCTCCCAATCCTTCTGTTAGTCTCAAAGGTGCCACAGGACCCTCTGTTGCTTTTTACAGATTCAGACTAACACGGCTACCCCTCTGATACTTGCTTTTCAGAGTAAGACTTGGTGGGAAGTGCTGGAGCAAGAAGAGCTGGAAGGATATACAGCAGCCATACATCTTTGAAAACCATAGAAAAGATGTTTACTGGTAGACACATAACTGAAAGAGACCAAATCTGTTGTCTCACAACTGAATGTGGCCATGACTGCTGAAGGACATTTTAAAAGTACAATTATGTTTTAAAAAATCTGAGAAAAGTCAGTGCAGGCAACAAGTCTGTGGAAAGTGAACATTGGCAAAGCAGCCGTGTTTTTCTGAAGATCATCTTCTGCTATTCAGCTTTTCCCACTACTACCAAAGAGATCTACTTATGCTGCTCTTCACACCATGGGCCATATTCTACTGCATTTAGGGGGGAGGGATAGCTCAGTGGTTTGAGCATTGGCCTGCTAAATCCAAGGTTGTGAGTTTAACCCTTGAGGGGGCCACTTAGGGATGTGGGGCAAAATCAATTTTGCTAGTGAAAGCAGGGGGCTGGACTCGATGACCTTTTGGGGTCCCTTCCAGTTCTGTGAGATAGGTATATCTCCATAGAACCCCAGTGACTTTAGTGACATTGCACAAGAGTAACTGAGGGCACAATTTGGCTTAGGGTTTTTAAAGTGAAGATGAGTGAACCGAGTTAGAGAATATAACCAAACCTGAATCTCTCTTGCTTTGAATATTATTTTCAGGCCTTTGCATCTCCTGGTTTTGCCTGCAGGTGGGAGAACTGAAATCCTCCAAGAATCAATGTTCTAAGATTATTTCTGGTTCCTTCAAAACCAGGAGGCACCATAAATCTCTCTAAACAAACAAAACAAACAAACATACCTGACCTTGAGAGATTCCCAAAACAGTAAGGTAGCAGACACTGAGATGCATATCTGAACCAAACCACTTGGAAACTTTCCATCACTAGTTTAAAGGTTGTTGTCATAAGGTTTCAAAATGGGTGTGTTCTGTGTAAATCTTTCTTGTATTTAAGTATGGCAGGCTGTAGAACAGAATGAAAAGGCAGTGATTTTCCTGTTCAAAACAGGCTTGGTTATTCGTGGACAATATCACTGAAATAAGTGACCTATCTGTACTACCATGCACATCAATGGTAATATATACCTAAATAATCAAGAGCTAGCTGGAATATGTCCCTTTATATAAGTTATCAGTTTTATTCATACTTCTATTGTCTGTAGTTGGGATGCTTTAAAATTCTTCAGGTTAATGATGAGTCCTACAGACAGCAAATGGTCTTATAATATAGATTATACCATGTGGAATAGGTAGAAACTTTCCACATAAAAGGAAAACAAACAAAAAACAACACACACACACACACACACATATATACACAGAGCCAGATTCTGCAGTGCTTACTCATTCAGAACAGCACTTAGTCATGGAAGTGGTTGCACTGAGTTCACAAATGTTAGCAGTTGCATGAGGGTTGCACAATCAGGCCAAGACCATAAAATTAATTTAGTATCTATCATTCTGAAACCCATCTCTATAAAAATCCTAAATGAAAAGTAGAAAAGTTCTATGAGCCTGATAAATTAGGAGTGTAAACATGCAACTGAATTGCTTTCTGTACTTTTAAATGCACTGCATCTTTGGTCCTTTCTAGTATTTCATTCAGAAACAGAAATTGCAGCGTCTGTTAATTAGACAAAAGGAAACCATCACCCTACCTCTCAATTATGGTGATTCGAGTTACATAAACCATTGATGGACTCATCTGAAACATTTGTAAACTATTAGAATTATTGTTCTGCCCTCTTGAGCACATCATATATGGACTTCATATCAGTGTAGAACAACTAGTCATGCCTGAAAAATATAAAATAAGGTTACTGTCAAATTAACAATCAAGAAGGAAGTAGGGAGGAGCTGGACAACAAAAATATGTTACACACCTTTTACCTGTAGGTGGCAGGAAAATACTCACTAATTGCTAGCGTCAGGGAGGAATGATAATTACATAGTAAAAGAACAGGAGTGGGAGCCAGAAGACCTGGATTTTATTCTTGGCTCTGTCAGAGACATCATGTGTGAATTTGTGCAAGTCTTTTCACAAGTGGCCACAATTTCTGGGCGACTGCCTGAGAGTGGGTGCACAGCCTGATTTTCAGGGGTGCTGGGCACCCACAGCTCCCAGGAATTTCAATCAGAGCTGTGGGTACCCAGCATTTCTGAAAGTCAGTTTTCAAGATGTCTCATTTTGCCTACCCAAAAATTAAGTCACCTAAAATCAGTGGCCATTTATGAAAACCTTGGCCTTAGAGCCCCTGACTCAGTTTCCCCTTTACAAAATGGAGATAATATTTCCCTACCTCAAAATCAACAGCACTGAATTTGGCCCTTAGGTTATTGTAGATGCCCATAAGTGCTGAACAAGAGGTTTCTTACAAAACTGTTTAACTTTATATATTTTAATTTAAATACTGTATATTGGCTGAGAATGGGGGGGAGGAAAGTTGTTGTTTTTCACATATCCACGTTTAACATTTTGGCTAGACAATTTTACATCGATTGCTTCATATGGAAATTTACTCCTTCCAGATTTTGGTAATGAAAACTAAGTATAGGTGAAAAATGACTTTGGGGCTCCTGTAAACTATTTCTCCAGAGTGTTTGAATCCTGTTTCCCATAAAGGAGCAGAAGCCGTGTCAGTCTTGTGACCACAGTACTGAGGAGGGTAAAAGATAGCATCTTTTGAATTAAATTGGAGGAATATGACTCATCCTTCCTTGTTGCTTGCCAAGCTTACCTTGACATTTACTTCTTTGCTGGAGTGCAGAACATGTTTACAGAAGTATACCCCAAGTGTACGCATCTGGATTGCTTCCTAACTGTCAGTATCTTGCCCAACTAGGAAGAGTGTTTCATTTTCCATTTAATAAAGTATTCCTTGTGTGACCTCAAATAGAAGTGTGGGCCTGAACCAAATTGCAGATAAAGACACCCACAAATTTTGGAAAGCTCACATCCAGACCTGAACTTTGCAGCCAGCCTTTATGTTTATAAAGAGCCAAAGCAAACCCTGGATCCAAACACAGCTGAACTTGAGAAACTTGAAGGTGGATCTGGATCTGACCTTTGCAGCTTGGTCCCATGGCTTATCAAATGAAATACGCTGTTTACATTTTAATTCCTGAAAGGGACGTGACTGGTTAGCATTATTTTTTAGGACGTATAGTTTTTTGCCATTTAGGCCTTCTCTACATGAGAAAAGTTGACTGTTTAACTAAACCGATTTAAACAGATCTAAACCAGTGCAAATTCCTAATGTATGAGGGTCTTTTAGTCTGTGATTGTACAGCACTTTGCACAATGGGGGCTTGTTCTATGACTGGGGCTCTTAGGCACTAGCACAATAAAAAAATGTAGATGCACTTAAACCAGTTTAATCTGCACTTAAATCAGTTTAATTTAACATGGTAATTTACCATTGCAATCTAAACAAATTTAAACAAAGTTTAAATCACTCTAAGTGCATCTACATTAGGGGATTGTACCAGTTTAACAAGATTGATTTAAAAAAAAAATTAGTTAAACCAGTGCAGCTTTTCTAACAGACAATCTTAGTTTCCAGACAATTCAAGGCTTTTGCGGGTTTTTTTTCTGTTTAGATTAGTACATAGACATTAGTACTCAGAGCAACTAGCCCCGCTGCACCAGCATGGCGACACTTGTATTTTTAGCACACAAGCTCAATCGGAGCTACCCCAGGTATGTCTACCTGAGTTGAGAATCACACCTGCAGCTCCAGTGTACGTGTACCCTTTGGCATTTACCTGCACATGTTGTACCACCCAGTGTGAAGCTGGAAAGGGTTGGCTAGTAAGGACTGGTATCTATGAAGCAGTCAGGTTTTAACAGTACCTGATATTTGCTGGTGAGTCTGCGCTTTTCTCAGCAGGTATTTTTGTCCTCTATTCACACTGACAAACCAAAAATCTCAATTATTTTATAATAGTCATTGTATTATAGAAGAAAATAATCACAAATAGTATCCTTTCCATTGAACAGGAGGTTACCTCTCCTGCCAAAATGATTTAAGATCTAGTTTAGGATTAAATGACAAAATGTTTGTAACTTTGCATAATAACACTTTTCTTTTATTTGTTGCATACAATTTGACACCAGGAAAACAAACATAAATGTTGGTGAATATTAATAATTAATACAACTTTACCATGATCTTTGAATTTTGATCACTTTTTCTTCTACACACTGTATTTGTATGCAGAAATTACTTGTTTCAGCTTAATTCGTGTTGATAAAGCAAAATAAAAGTAAGCCTACAAAAATAAATCAAGAGATAGCAGCAAAGCCAGCACATAACATTGTTGCCTTTGTAATTAATTTTAAGAGATATAAAACTGCTACACTATATAATCTAATTGAGCCAAATAATTGTAGCCTGAGCCTTCTGTCCTAGCTATTGTTTGTTGCATTTGAGAGAGATTATTATATTTGTTTAAAGTTTTTGTGTTTTTTTGTATACATTTGATATTAATGTTGCATATAATTGACTACTTAAGGCCCTCTTTATTTAGTGCTTTTGCTGTACTGCCATAAGCTGCACAACCCAATTAAGTAAGACCAAAGAGTTGAGTGATTGATATCATACTTAATACAGACAGCTAAAATGGTCCTGTAATCCTTGCTGAATATTTTAAGAACAATGTCATGCATTCTGGTTTTTAACAGTGCAGTACTTGCTCATAAAACTGAGTATATATCATTTAGTTTAATTTTAAAAGCTTTTATGCAGTATTTCAGCTTTAAAAGAGTTAGTGAATGCCCAGAAGGAACCATTTTAAAACACATTGTTATAATGATAAAGTCCTTCTTGGGTTTAGTGCCAAACACTGTCTTTAAATACCTTTTTTCCTGTCCCTTTCTATATTAACCCTTTTCCATGGGCTGATTCAGACTAGTCCATACATACTGGCCTGTCCAGAATCCATTACTGCTAGGAGAAATGGTAGAACATGAGCTCAGAGACTTAGCTGAGAACACAATTATACCAACTTTCCAAAAAAAAATTTTTTTTAATTCCCTAAACATTTTACTTCCAACCTGTACAGGTCTCATTTTTGCTTTAGCTCGTCCTTTTGCTAATTAGGCACAAGATTTGGCTATGGGCAGAGCTATTGAGGTGGATCTGCTCAATCCAAAGCACAGGAGGTCGCTGCAGGCAACCAGTAATTTCCCAGAGACTTAATCAAGTCCTGTGAATATTTTCTGCCTCAGGTTGACCTCTCTCCATTCTCAAGATGTTCTAGAAAAAAAACGCAGAGACTGCCAGTCACCTAAGTAACACTAATATGCTATAACTGATGTCCCCTCAGATTAGAGATTCTCAGACCTTTATTCCATTGATTATGAGAGGGTAGGATGATACTCCACCCTTCTGGTCCTGAAATGGTTAAACTAGTAAATTGTCTCCATGCATTCCAAGATGGGATTAGCACCTGTGTCAGCCTGGGGGATTTATCTAGCCTTAGCAAACCTGACTATTTTAATAATGTATTAGCACCAAAAATTCCTCAAGTTTTGCCTCAGGAATCTACACCTACTATAACATGCCCATCTCTTTGATTAACTTTGACCCCACCAGGATCTTCACAAAATTAATGTTGGTGGTGGCTGCCCACTTGAGGAATGAGGAGTGGCAGCAATGCCTCCCTTGAACCACTAGCTCAGCCTCTGAAAGGGCAGCTGGCTGTGGCAAAACCCCAGATTTGTTCCAGCAATTAGACTCGTGACGCTGACTCGGAGTCTCAATCTCAGAGAGCATTTCCAGGCCAAACACAACTTTCTCTTGGCCAAGAGGACCACAAAAGTCAAAGAATTCTTGTCCAAGCATCGCTTCCCCTCTTTAGCCTTCTGGGTTCAAATCCCCAAAAGGTATTAGGTGCCTAACACCCATTTATTTCAATAGCTACTTGTCCTAAGACTTGCCTGACTTTAGCAAGAAGTTAAACCATCTAGTAGGTAGGTTGATGAAGCATGTTGTTTACTAGTCAGTAGTGTCACCTTCTATTAGTTTGCATCTCCCTGGTATCCAGATGGGGGTATCTTCCAATGGATCTGACAAGTCTGGTCCTTTTCCTTTTATTTATTCTTTCTAGGCACTATATTTTCTTTCATATGCATCTTTTACCTTCTGTTGCTTAAATATTTTGCTCCATGGCAGTGACTATAAAGGGGAAGTCAGGATTCAAGCCAGAGAAGTTTCCTCTTGTGATGTAGCCAGTGTACGCAGACTGACCAAGTTAGGAAAATACCATTTCCAAGCAAAAATTGTTATCTCTTAAAAGAAATGCAGCTGAAACATTCCAGAAAAGCAAGGCAGCTAGAGTGTAAGCTGGCAGAGTTGTCTAAGGTCCGTAGTGATGTGTTGGTCAGGAAAGCTTAACATTTTTTAATGTATTTACTGGTAAATATTTTCAGCATCGAAGACAGTATTATCCATTAGGCATTGAAATATTCAAACATTGTGTTGTTCCACACAGTCTGTAACATCCCCATATATGTGTGTATATAAACATAGTTTTTAATTATTCCAAGCACACATTATACTAGTATAATTAATTGTAAGGCCATAGAGCCCAATTAATGTATTACATCTTCAGACCATTAAACTCGGCTCCTATCTTGCCAGCTTTTCTCCAACTGAATCTATGACATCCCACCTTCCCAGAATTATGTAAGTCAAGCTCATTTTATACCTGATAATTACAAAGCCTTATTACTCTTCTAGGGGAACATGTCTCCTTGCTCGCTGCAACAAACTGGCTATCTGATAACCATTTAACTTCTTATGAGACAGTGGTTTAGTTGGTGCCTCTTATGGCATCTGATACTATGGTAACTATCATTTCTGTGGGGAAGGAAAAAAAGATGGGAGGGTTGTTTTATTAGGTTCCTTTTCTTTTGGCTTGTTGGTTTGTTTATGGTTAATAGAAAGCAGACTCTGCCACCTCTCTTCACCATGAAAAGTGTGTTACTCCATCAGTAGTCCCATTAAGATGTTTGGATTTAGGTCTAAAGAGAAAATACAAAGGTAAAGGTGGCAGCAATACAGTAGACAATTCCTGTTCCATACATTGGCTTGATGTATCCAAACTTCTTAACAATGCACAGTATAATATTTACTTCTGTACTTTATTAATATAATAGAAAAAGCTGCTGATCAAACCTGCCCATATGAAAACACTGTCATGAGTATATCACATAATGTAAAATTCTAGTGATGTATAAAATCTGATTCCTGATACAAGCACTTGATGGAAATCTAGAAATCTAGGGGTAAGTGAATAAAAAGGCAAAACCACTTTAATTCTGTATCTGTTGTGTACTAAGAGCACTGAAAACATTCCTTTCTTGATGAGATCTTTCAAATTTTTAATTTGCAGAAGCAAAATTTGGGCAGCTTTCAGAGATCAAGTTCTAGAAATCTTTGTTTCTTCCAAACTGTTATTTGGTTTAAATTCTTTTACTGCCCTTTAACCATCTCCCATAACCCACAGTACCAGTTTAAAATGCTGAGAATATTTTCTGTCTGTTAATTCCTGGCTCTGGTCTAGGCAATAATAAATAACGTCAGTGATTGCAGTGCAGCTATTTGACTGAAGGCTAAATATGACACAAAGACAGCATATTTTCAGAAATGTATCCTAAATCCATACTGCATTGGCCTATGAACTTATCAGATCTCCTAAAATAAGCAGGGTTGAGCCTGGTCAGTACTTGGTTGGGAACCCTCCAAGGAAAACACAGAGGGCTGCAGAGAGTGGTGTTGGTGACTCAATAGGTTGCACTCTTCCCTATGAGTCATCAAACAAATCCTCCAGCAGGTTGCTAGGAAGCACTGCACTATTCAAGATGCTGTCTTTTCAGATGGATACAGTATTCATTTCTTGATCTGATCTGTTGTGTATTCTTACTACACACTGTTAGACAGCTGCCACATTCGGCCCGGTGTTACAGACTCCCTAGACTTCCAGTCTGTCCTCGATCCTTTCCCTGTTCCTACCCCAGCCTTGGTTGAGTCTTGTTCCACCCTGCTTCAGCCTCATCTGTGCCCTATTCTGACCCTGCTCCAGTCCTAGTTGTGACCAATTCCAGCCCTGCATCTCTTTCTTGACCCTCCAGACCCTTGGACCAACTCCAACCTGGTTTCAACTTTCAGCCTGCATCCAGACTCTGACTATAATCCTGATTTGGCTTGTCTGGACTCTGACCACGGTTCTGACTCACAGCCTGTCCCCAGACCCTGATTTCAGCACTGCCCTTGGCCCGGTCCCGATTCTATGTCTGGCTTCAGCCACCGCTCCAACTACCAGGACTGACCACCTAGAACCCAGAGCCTGACACCCACAGAAGGTATACATTACCATAATTGATATATTGCACAGTTAGATAGTTCACAGTAATATCGGGGTACAAAATATATCGGAAGGACAGAATAGGTCTTACTGGTGGGGGAGTTGCACTATATAGGAAAGAAAGCATAGTGTCAAATGAAGTAAAAATCTTAAATGAACCAAACTGTACCATAGAATCTCTAGGGATAGTAATTCCATGCTCGAATAATAAAAATATAGCAGTAGGGATATATTACCGACCACCTGACCAGGATGGTGATAGTGACTGAAATGCTCAGGGAGATTAGAGAGGCTATAAAAATAAAAAACTCAATAATAATAGGGGATTTCAACTATCCCCATATTGACATGTCACCTCAGGATGGGATACAGAGATAAAGTTTCTTGACACCTTAAATCAGGGGTGGCCAACCTGTGGCTCCGGAGCCGCATGTGGCTCTTCAGACATTAATATGCAGCTCCTTGCATAGGCACCGACTCCGGGGCTGGAACTACAGATGCTAAAAGAAGCAGGTATAGGCAAAAGGGCATCCTTTAAATAGGAAGTTAAATCCTATTAAGAAAAATAGAAAGGAGCATAAACTCTGGCAAGTGAAGTGCAAAAATATAATTAGGAAGGCCAAAAAAGAATTTGAAGAACATCTAGCCAAAGACTCAAAAAGTAACAGCAAACATTTTTTTTTAACTACATCAGAAGCAGGAAGCCTGCTAAACAACCAGTAAATCAGCTTCTGTACTAGATGACTAGAGGATAGCTATTGTGACGCCCATGGGCAGCAGGTGAATGCGCCCTTGGGAGAGGCTAGCCCCCGGCCCCGCACCTTCTGCCCCCCCCCCCCACACTCCCTCCCATGGGCCCCCAGCCCCAGCACTGGGTGTGCGGACAGACAGTGTGGCTGGATCGACCCCAACCCCAGCGCTGGGCAGGCAGGCAGCACGGCCGGAGCACCCCAGCCCCGGAGCACTAGGCGGCCAGCGCGGTCTCAGTGCCAGGAGGACGGGCAGTGCAGTACGGCGTGGCCCCAGCCTGGGGGTCTTGTGCACACCGTGGCACCCAGCCTGCCTGCCTCAGCCTCTGAGCCACAAAGAAAACAGCAGCAGGCAGGAGGGGGTCTGGCTGTGGAGCGTGGGAGGGGCCACCCCAGGCTTTTTGGGGAGGCTTAGACGTCCCTGCCTATGATACCCGCCAGCAATGGTGATGCCAATTAAAAAAAAAAAAACTCCAGAGGCGATCCCAGCAGTTACAGGGCAGTAAGCCTAACTTTAGTACCAGGTAAATTGGTTGAAACTATAGTAAAGAACAGAATTATCAGACACATAGATTAACATTATTTGTTGGAGAAGAGTCAACATGATTTTTGTAAAGGGAAATCATGCCTCACCAATCTACTAATAATCTTTGAGAGAGTCAACGAGCATGTGGACAAGGGTGTTCCAGTGGATATAGTGTACTTAGATTTTCAGAAAGCCTTTGACAAGGTCCCTTGCCAAAGACTCTTAAGCAAAGTAAGCTTCAACTGTCATGGGATAAGAGGGAAGGTCCTCTCATGGATCGGTAATTGGTTAAAAGATAGGAAACAAAGGATAAGAATATTTTCAGAATGGAGAGAGGTAAATAGTGGTGTCCCCCAGGGGTCTGTACTGGAACCAGTACTGTTCAACATATTCATTAATTATCTGGAAAAAGGGCTAAACAGTGAGGTAGCAAAATTTGCAGATGATACAAAACTACTCAAGATAGTTAAGTCCAAAGCAGACTTGGAAGAGTTCTCACACAAACTGGGTGACTGGACAACAAAATGGCAGATGAAATTCAATGTTGATAAATGCAAAGTAATGCACATTGGAAAACAGAATCCCAGCTATACATATGAAATGATGGGGTCTAAATTAGCCGTTACCACTCAAGGAAGAGATCTTGGAATCATAGGTGCCAACTTTTCCCAGCACCGGAGGGTGCTCAACCCCCCCCGGGCCCGCCCGGACTACACCCCTGCCCTGCCCCCTTCTGCCCCCATTTCAACCCCTTCCCCAAAGTCCCCATCCCAACTCCGCCCCCTCCCTGCCCCTATTGGACCCCTTCCCCAAATCTCTGCCCCGGCCCCGCCTCTTCCCCGAGAGCGCTGCGTTCCCCCTCCATCCCCCTCCCTCCCAGCGCTTTCCACCATGAAACAGCTGTTTTGCGGCGGCAAGCACTGGGAACTAGGGGGAGAAGCAGAGCCGTGGCGCACTCAGGGGAGGAGGCGGAGGTGAGCTGGGGCAGGGCGGGGCTGGGAGCTGCCGGTGGGTGCAGAGCACCCACCAATTTTTCCCCTTGGGTGCTCCAGCCCCAGAGTACCCACGGAGTCAGCGCCTATGCTTGGAATCATTGTGGATAGTTCTGTGAAAACATCCACTCAGTGTGCAGTGGCAGTCAAAAAAGCTAATAATGTTGGGAATCACTAGGAAAGAGATAGATAATAAAACAGAAAATATCATATTGCCTCTATATAAATCCATGGTATGGCCACATCTTGGATGCTGCATGCAGATGTGGTCACCCCATCTCAAAAAAGATATATTGGAATTGGAAAAGGTTCAGAAAAGGGCAACAAAAATGATTAGGGGTATGGAACGGCTGCCATATGAGGAGAGATTAATGCGACTGGGACTTTTCAGCTTGGAAAAGAGATGACTAAGGGGGGATATGATAGAGGTCTATAAAATCATGACTGGTGTGGAGAAAGTAAATAAGGAAGTGTTGTTTACTCCTTCTCATAACACAAGAACTTGGGGTTGCCAAATGAAATTAATAGGCAGCAGGTTTAAAACAAACAAAAGGAAGTATTTCTTCACACAATGCACAGTCAACCTGTGGAACTCTTTGCCAGAGGAAGTTGTGACGGCCAAGACTATAACAGGGTTCAAAAAAGAATTAGATAAGTTCATGGAGGATAGGTCCATCAATGGCTATTAGCCAGAATGGGCAGGGATGCAAAACCATGCCCTGAAGTGTCCCTAGTGTCTGTTTGCCAGAAGCTGGGAATGGGCGACAGGGGGTGGATCACTTGATGATTACCTGTTTTGTTCATTCCCTCTGAAGCACCTGACATTGGCCACTGTCGGAAGACAGGATACTGGACTAGATGGACCATTGGTCTGACACAATATGGCCATTCTTATGTTCTTATAATGGGCACATTAGTCCCCTAATAAGAAGTCACCAAATCCCTTGTTGAGGTTAACTTTTGGGTTGCCAGGTGCCATTTGTGACATTTGGAACCTATTAATTTTTGATCCATTACTCAGGTGAAACATCTTCTCTGATTAATCCACATCTCTTCCTCTGGAGTCAATATACAAAATCTGGCTCTGTTCAGAATCCCACATTCCTTGTATAGTGTAATTGTCCTTTCTACTAACTCACTATTGGCCTGATCAAAAGTCGTTTGAAGTCAATGGGAATCTTTCCATTGATCTCAATGAACTTTGGATGGCATTCTGTGTTTGGAATCCCTTTCACTAATAAAGCTGCAGGAAGCAGCATTTTTGGCAACCCAATGACTCACTTAAAATCTGCATTTAAGGAAAATATTCTAGAGAGAGATTCCAGCTTCAATGGAAAGAGAAAATGAAAGGGAATACCGTCCTGTCCCAGCTGCTGACGAAAGGACACCAGGTCCTCCGGACTGGTATAAAATGCACAGAACATTAGATGCATGTTGTTTACCTTTTCATAAATGACTGCTTTGAGATGCCATCGTTTGTGGTTTCTTTAGTAATCTTTCCTGGTAAGTATTTATGGGAAAGGGTCCAATATGAATAAACTGTAATTCAGTTAGTGGAATTCTCATTACTTGATATGTACAAAATAACTTTAAACATTGTTATCAGCCAAAGAAATTATGGGCAAATGCAACTTCAGGAAATTAAAATCTGCAGTATTACACAGTTTCAGATAATAGATACTGCAGAAATACAGCTGCTTTCATATTTTTCATGATCATTTGTATGGAAAACAGGCATGAGTCTCCTAACCATCGTTAGCTCTGCATTAAATTATACAGCCTCTGTCTTGAAAGAAGTTGTTAATTGTAAGCAAAGTTAAATGTCAAAAATAAAGTTCCAGAGAGATTATTTTTGTTCTCAACAACATCGTTAAGGTTTTCCACTCAGAAGCTGTTTTTTGCAGAGTAGCTAACCTCTCTTCAATGTTACATCTTGATTTTTAAAGCTGTGACACAGGATCAGCTACGTTCATAATTCTTCCCTCATTTTTTATATTGCTAGAGAAAATTTGACATATGGATGGTTCCTGTGCTGGTGTGTTCTTTACTCAAGAAAATGGGGACAAAAACTGTTTAAAGAGTACAGTACTCCATGAGTAGTCCAACTGAAGTCAATGGGCCCACTTGTGGAATAAGGTGCTCGTCAATGTTAGTAAGGGATCAGAATCTGGCCCAGAGAGAACAAGGAAAGATAAATCATCCAAATAGATTATTTGGAGTATTTTTGCTCCTATACACTAGGTAACTACAGAATTTCACAGGGAAAGGCAAGCTTTTAAAATAACTTCCTCTACACCGCGGATAAGAGGAATCTGAGAGCAAAGAAAGACTTTATTCAAAAAACAGAGGAAAATGAACCCAAACAATAGATCTTCTTTCCAGAAAATGCACTGGACTAGCATGTATGTTCCATTACACATGGGATTCTGTGATTTTGAGTCAGCTATTCCAGACTTGAATAACAATGAGTGTACTGTACAGCAATAATTGCTATCTGAGGCACTAATTGGAACAAATTGCGCCCCCGGGAGGGGGGATTAAAAATAAAAGGACACAACTTGACATGATCATTGCACTACGGAATCAGTTTACAACAATGAGATCTTACTCCGAGTGGGTTGATTCTACTGTGAAGTTTGAAGCAATGTTGAAATCTAGTAATTACCAGCAGGTGCCATTATGGAACCCATTTAGAAAGAGAAAAGGGGAGGAGGAGAATAAGATGTGCTTGTAAGGACTAGTATTATTTTCTAAGATTTCATGACCAGAGAGAGAAAATAAAACTTTAATTTCCTTATTTAATGCAATGATGATAAACGTGACATAATGATGGGTTATCATCTCATGTAAGAAATATGCAATAGCAAAGCAAAGATTTGGCTGCATACGCTTTCCAGTCTATTTATACAAAGAAAATTCAATGCATTAAAAACAATTTACAACTTCTCCTCTAACCACTGTCCAATCACAGAATGACCTTCATTAAACAAACAAGTGCATCTTCCTCTGGAACAATTCTGAAGTATAGAAGTGCATAGAATGTGACTTGTGGGCCAAAAGCAATTCTAAAATAATCACCCTCCTATTTAATATGCAGAAACAGCCTCTGACAACTACAGATCCTGCTTTTTCCTGCAAATAAATGCACCTGCAGTTTCTCAGCCTGACCTCAGTTGGTGCCAGATCTGGGGGCCGTAGTCTGCTTAGTTTCAATTTCAATTTTTTAAAATCTCTTTGAAGAAGTCCATGTTCACTGGAACATATACACTAGGCCAATCTATTTTCTAGGAAGACAAACTATTGTCACAGCTCATTTTCCAGGGATTTTCTTGAATGTATATGATCCATTCAGCATTCCAGTCTCCTTGACATTTCTCCCAGTTTTTGAGTCTGTCAAGTTTCCATTTCTCTCATCCCTCTTCATGGCAGTGTCATTCTGGCCCACCTCCTGATCAGTCACTCGTTCATCTAATGAAATCACCTCCTTTTTAAGCTCAGAGACATAAGCTTGCCTTTTCAGATCTATTTTTACTTTACAATTTTTTAAAAAGTGTGACAGGGTTGAAGATCTCATTTCCTTTTCTTCTTCCTTGCTGAATTTTACAGTAGTTAACTCAGACCCTATCTGAGCATTGGCCATGTTCTGCTGACGATGATTTGGCTATATATTCAAGGCCTTACTATAAACAGTTCCGTTCTCCTTACACAGGAAGTGCACCTGGGCTGTACTTTTGCCTTGCTGAGCATACACAGAGATAGCTCAGCTTTGGATTTGTCAAAACTCAGGCATTCTGTTGTGCCTTTCCAATGGCAAAACCAAATCCGACTTTGGATATGTGGCATATAGTAATATAGGTATTTTACACTTCCCTAATTTCTCCCTTCTTCTATAACATTATCAGGATAAAAATAACATTCTTCTTTCCCTTTTTAATAATTATTGCTCAGCTTCTAGCAATGGAAATAAAGTTAAAATCATGTACATCCTAGGCCAGAGGTGGGCAAACTACGGCCAGCGGGACCGTCCTGCCCGGCCCCCAAGCTCCTGGCCCGGGAGGCTAGCTCCCGGCCCCTCCCCTGCTGTTCCCCCTCCCCTGCAGCCTCAGCTCACTTGCTCCGCAGCTGGAGCAATGATCTTGGCGGCGGGGCTGTGTGCTCCTGGGGCAGCGCAGCTGCAGAGCCGGGCCTGACCCAGTGCTTTGAGCTGCGTGGTTGTGGTGGCGGTGGTGGCAGCGCGGCCCGGCTCCAGCCGGGCAGTGCAGCTATACCACCGCCAGCCACCAGTGCTCCAGACAGCGCGGTAAGGGGGCAGGGAGCAGGGGGGGTTGGATAGAGAGCAGGGGAGTTCGAGGTGGTGGTCAGGGGATGGGGGTGTGGATAGGGGTCGGGGGGAGGAACAGGGGGTTGAATGGGGGCAAGGGTCCCGGGGGGCAGTCAGGAAAGAGGGGGGTTGCATGGAGCGGCAGGGGGCAGTCAGGGGCAGAGATTTCGGGGGCAGTCAGGGGACAGGGAGAAGGGAAGGTTAGATGGGGCAGGGGTTCCAGGGGGGCCGTCAGGGAACAGGGGGGGTTGGATGGGGCAGGAGTCCCGGGGGGGGCAGATAGGAGGTGGGGGCCGGGCCACGACCCTCTCCCCTAACTGGCACTCCATACAATTTATGAAACCCGATGCGGCCCTCAGGCCAAAAAGTTTGCCTGCCCCTGTCCGAGGCCCAAAATCACAATGCAGGTAACAGATGCACACTTTTAGCTGGCCCCAACTATTGCTAAATTCAGATAGGACATCTGAGGCCTTAATACACTTGGGGTACAGAACTGAAACATAGCTAAGTTGCCTACCTTGCAAGGATTGCCTGCAGTTTAGTTTTGTGACCTAAATAAAGATGACTGGCCATCAGCGTAAACAGTACCTTTACATGTTTATTATTGGAAGGAGGAATTCACTGGTTCATTGTCACTGTCATTTGACATTGCTGAATTCATTGTTCGAGCAACATTGCATATACTAAGCATCAATTCACAGAAGCAAGAAGCAAATGCTTATAGAAATTTCCCATGCGCCATCTGGGCATGGAACCTTATGTGACGTTATTGACATGAACTGTGACTAGATCATTGTTTCAGCCAAGGTCCTATAGTTGCAGCAAGTTTTGTACAAAGGAGGTCAAGTAAGGTGTCTATGAAAAGGTTGTAATTTGCTGGTTATGATTATGCTGTCTGTATTTGTGTATCATTTTTGTATTTAAAGTTATAAGTATTGGCACTATACTGTCTGTATTTGAAACTTGTGACACCCCAGACAGTTTGGCATCAGCACTGCCTAGCCTGCTTGATGGCCCATTAAAGACCATCAGCTGTACAATTGACCCATTAAGAGAAGGCAGATACATCTTATGACTCAGCAAGGCATGCAGGGACATGCCTATGGAGAGAACTCTAAGGCTTTCAAGCCATGTGCGGGGCAGCTTGTGTTTGAAACAAAGGAAGCTCAGGCTGCATGGCAAGAGACTATAAAAGGCAGCTGCATCTTCTCCATCTTGTCTTCAATCCTGCTTCTTACCTCTGGAGGAACTTTGCTACAAACTGAAGCTCTGAACAATGGACTGAATGACCCATCCAAGCAGTGGATGTACTCCAGAGACTTACTTAAGCCAGCAGTTTATTCCATCACTGCTACAAGCCTGAACCAACAACTTTGTCATTACTGTATGTAATTAATCCCATTTAACCAATTTTAACTCTCATCTATGTTTCTTTCTTTTTATAAATAAACCTTTAGATTTTAGATTTTAAAGGATTGGCATCAGCGTGATTTGTGGGCAAGATCTAACTGGTATATTGACCTGGGTCTGGGGCTCGGTCCTTTGGAATCGGGAGAACCTCTTTTCTTTTACTGGGGTATTGGTTTTCATAACCATTCATTCCCATAATGAGTAGCACTGGTGGTGATACTGGGAAACTGGAGTGTCTGAGGAAATTGCTTGTATGACTTCTGGTTAGCCAGTGGGGTGAAGCCGAAGTCCTCTCTGTTTGGCTGGTTTGGTGTGCCTTAATAGTGGAGGAACCCCAGCCTTGGGTTGTGACTGCCTGCTCTAAGTAATTTGTCCTGAATTGATACTCTCAGTGGTGTCCCGCCAAAGGCCGCTTAGTTACACCTTGCCAGCTCGCAGACAACTAACTTCTTGATATATAGAGCAAAACATAGCATTTTAAGGGTATGTCTACACTGGCAGTTTTTTCGCCAAGAGCTTTGTCGCTGATAAAAAAGCACTTAAAGAAAACCGCTGTTGTGTGTTCACATTTTCTTCAATTGGCGGCATAGCGTGTTCACACTTGCGGCACTTGCATAGCCAATGAGAGCAGTACACTGTGGGTAGCTATCCCACAGTGCAGCTCTCCCCCTTCTGCCACTAGGACTTGTTGGAAGGTGGAGGGGATCGCGGCACATTATGGGTCCGGGCTCAGTGCCCCGTGATGCACTGCTTTCTATCCCAGCATTCCATATGCGTCCATCTTCAGGTCGTGACATTTTTCAAAGTCCCTTGTTTTCTGCTTTCCCTGCCATATCTATATGCAGGAATGGATCCGGCACTGCTCTCCACTCCTCTGCTAGCTCTCAGTAGCACATCACGAGTGGCAGTGGAGTTATTCTTGAAGTTACAAAGGCAATAGCAGGCACAGTTGCCTGACGTGATGTCCAGCATGGAAAGCAGTAACATTAGATTGCTTTTGGTATTCATGGAGGGGCTGAACATAGTGAAACGTCATTTTTTGGGCTCTGGAAAGTAGCACAGAGTGGTGGGATCGCATTGTTATGCAAGTCTGGGATGACAAGCAGTGGTTGCAGAACTTTTGGATGAAGAAAACGACCTTCCTGGAACTATGTGCTAATCTCGCCCCAGCCCTGCAGCGCAAGGACAGCCAAATGAGAGCTGTTCTCTCAGTGGAGAAGCGCATGGCAATGGCAGTGTGGAAGCTGGCAACTCCAGACTGCTACCGGTCGATCGCCAAACAGTTTGGGTGGGGAAGTTGACTGTTGGGGCTGAGTTAACACAAGTGCGCAAGGCCATTAATCGCATCCTGCTGCAAAAGACCGTGACTCTTGGCAACGTGTGTGAAATTGTGGATGGCTTTGCAGAAATGGGTTTCCCTAACTGTGGAGGGGCGATAGATGGCGCACACATTCCAATTCTGGCACCGGACCACAGGGGCACCATTTCAGATTTTGATAGGGGGGTGCAACTTTAACCATGATCCCCGGGGCTATTTTCTACTGAATCAATAGTCCACAGTCACTTCAAAACTAGCCCCAAAATAGCCCTATCTATTTATTTAAACTTTTTTTTTTATTAACACTAGGGTCTATACCTTTAAAAAGAATCACTATGTAGAGTATAATTAAATTATGGATGTTAGCAGCGTAGATCTATAACAAACAAATTTCGGCAGCTGAATCTTACAAATTGTTCAGATTGGCTTAGGTTTATGTTCACTGAAGAGTTTATACAAATAGTTATGATAAATACAAAGGATTAAGTTGGAAGGAGGTTTCTGGTGTGTTACTGTAAGGATTTGATAGAGTAAACATCACATCCATGAAATTCACTGATCGTACTCAAGTCTGTGAGACTCTGCCACCCTCAGCAATGTTAAAGAGTAAGTACAACAGGAGATAAGAATATTTTCCAGCTGGAAGAGGAGATACAGCAGAAAGCTGCAAAATGGCTGCTTGAGGGTAGCAGTCAAGGGGCAGCAGCTCCTCAAAAGGTCCTAGAAAAGTGCAACCCCACTCTGGGCAGATCTGGTAAAATCCAGGCATTCACAGAGGAATCGGTGTTTCTGTGTCACAGCCTATGGGCCTGACCCAAAGCCCATTGTTGGCAAAGGAAAGACTCCCACAGAGAAGTGGGATTAAATGGCAGAATAAATGGCCACATTGGGGTACTGCAATTCACTACAAAATTAGAGAGTTGGAAAAAATAGGAAGTTTTAAGTGTAATTTAAACAATATTTGTGGTGGTGGTGGTGGCAGCTCATGCTTGTTTCTTCACAGCAGGGAAAGATTACAGGTTTTTCTATTCTGCAGCACAGCTCTTGCAGCCTCGCTGTGCTTTACTTTCTCCATTTCTCTAAGTGTAGACAATGAAAAAAATCAGTTCTACAACTTTTAATTCATTTCACGTTCAATGACCCAGTGCTCTAATGTTTGGGTTTCTAACACTGCCCAGTAATCTTGGTCTAAGAACTATTTTCAGTCAGATATGTAGTCTTTTAAAAAAAGGTTTTGGAACCTTTTTGTAGTTTACGGTTTTATAATAGTTGGTTTTTTTAATAAGTAGATGCTGGAACGAGGGGTGCAGGGGGTGCAGCACCCCCTGGCTTAAAGTGGTTTCCATCATATACAGGGCCATCACAGTGGCTGCATGATCTCTAGGTTATTCTTGGGCATGATATTTTTGGAGGTGTTTCTAATTCATCATGAAAGAAATGTTCTGATTGTGTTGTAACTTGATCTTTCACCATTAGCATAAATGAGCTGATGCTAAACTACAGGGGTTAAGATGAACATTTAAAAGTTTGTAAAGGGGGAAAGTAGTGTTAGAGAGTATGTGCATTAATTAACAAATGAAGGGGGGGATTAAATTAATGATGGCTCAAAAGTAGCTGAGGTACCAAACTTTAAAAAAAAATCTCTTCAAAAGTCAATATATAGAGTGTAATTAAATGAAGGATGTTAGCAGCTTGGATCTATAATAAATTTTGGATTACTAATTGTTCAGATTGGTTTGGGTTTATGTGCACTGAAGAGTTTATACAAATAGTTATGATAAATACAAAGGATTAAGTTGGAAGGATTTGAGACACTAAACATCACTTCAATGAAATTCATGCATGGTACTCAATTTTGTGAGACTCTGCCACCCTCAGAAATATTAAAGAGTAAGTAAACAGGAGCTAAGATTACTTACCAATTGGAAGAGAAGGAGATAAAGCACAGCAGACACTCAGCTATAAAATGGCTGCTTAAGGGCAGCAGTTGCTTGTATCTGCACATGTAAAGGAGCAGCAGCTCCTCAAAAGGTGTTCTGGGGAAACGGTCCTAGAAAAATGCAACCCTGGGGAGATTTGGTATGATCAAGGCATTCACAGAGGACTCAGCATTTGTGTGTAATAGCCTATATGGACCTACCTGGTAACCTGACCCAAAACCCATTGTAGGCAAAGGAAAGACTCTCACAGACCAGTGACACTAAATCGTAGAATAAATGGCCACACTAGGGTATTGCTATTAATGGAAAGTTTTAAGTGTAATTTAAACAATATTTGTGATGTGACAGTGTAACCCAGGTGCCTAATAGGAAGATATCTCTTTAACAGGGCCGGCTCTAGGCACCAGCGCTCCAGGCATGTGGGTGGGGGAGTTCGTGGGGGGGGGCGCCCCGGCCTCTTTTTTTTTTTTTTTGCTTGGGGCGCAAAAGTGGGGAGCGGCCCTGAGCGGAGGTGAGCTGTGGCAATGGGGGGCGCGGGGAAGGCAGCAGGAAGTAACCCTGGGGGGGGGCAGAGGAACCGCTCCCCCCCAGCTCACCTCCGCTCCACTGCCGCCTGCTCCCC
>NW_020664419.1:66369125-66386236 GCF_002925995.2 Terrapene triunguis | reverse complement strand
CCCCCTCCCTCCCAGGCTTGCCGCGTGAATCATCTGTTTTGCAGCAAGCCTGGGAGGGAGGGGGGAGAAGTGGAGCGGCGGCGGCATGCTCAGGGGAGCACGTGGAGCGGAGGTGAGCTGTGGCGGTGGGGGGCACGGGAAGGGCCGCAGGAAGTAACCCTGGGGGGGGCAGAGGAACTGCTCCCCAGCAGCTCACCTCCGCTCCACCTCCGCCTCCTCCCTGGAGTGTGCCGCCGCTCCGCTTCTCCCGCCTCCCTCCCAGGCTTGGGTAGAAGGGGAAATGCGGCGCACCTGAGGGAGGAGGCGGGGCCGGGGATTTGGGGAAGGGGTTGGAATGGGGCGGGGAAGGGGCGGAGTTGGGGCGGGACCGGGGGGCCCGGGAAAATTTTTTTGCTTGGGACAGCAAAAAACTTGGAGCCGGCCCTGCTCTTTAAGAGACCCATTGGGGGGAGGTAGGAGTGAGTTCTGTCTGGGTCATTGTTGCTAGGCAGATTAAGCACTCCACATCCAGAAGCTTCTGGAATTGGGCATGGTAGTTTTGGGTCTGCTCCATATTGTTGCTAGGGTCAGACTCCATGAGGGCAAGCAGTCGGGGTAGCTGCTTTGCAGAAGGCGATGTGACCTGTGTGAGTTGGGAGAAGCTGAGCCCAGGAGTAGAAAGCAGGCTGTTGTCCCCAACTCTGAAGCATTTTGCAGCAGGCTAGTGATATTGTTAACCCTCTAACAGGGAAGCATGGGAAATGCTAATTATAGCAAGGGAAAATTGGGTGGGAAAAATAACTTCTATTTTAATTGTATGCTTTGAATGTTTTGATTTTAGCCAAACTGTTCTAGTTAAATTGTCTCAACTAGTCTGATTCACCAACTTTTCTTTAATGAGGAAAGAGTCATTTCTATTTTGCTAGTCTCAGTTTTGTATTTTCTTGTAACAGGGTTTTCTTTAAATCTATACACTTAACAGAGTGGTTGGTTAATCTGTTAGCTGACTGGCTAGCAGTGATTTCAGCAGAGGAAGAGTCTGTATGGATTCCAACTGAAGATTCCTACAAGCAAATGGAAGGAAGATGTTGTTTTAGAGTCGGCAGACTGTATAGATTTGGTGATCAAAGACTCTAACTGAGACTTAGGTGAACAAAACCTAAGCTTTTGGGAACTTTCCGTTTCTTCTCACTGTATTTCTGTGGGGACTGAACTGTTCAGATTTTAATTTGTTTCCTTTATTTATGTTCATGTATAACTGTGAAGGTAATGTCTGTGGATTATAAAATAGCCATGTCATGATATAAAAATTAGATTATTATTTGTTTCTTTATCATAAGATTTTATAAAGTTATTTAATTAAATTCATTTCTTTAGTTCCTTTTGGGATTTGAATGTGGGGAGGTTGACCCTGTGCAATCCTTGCTGAAAATCCTTAGAGACTGAACTCTGGGTCTCCAGCTACTTTCTATGGCAGTTGGGTATTTTTTTAAGGCAGTGGAGACAGGAAATGAAGTGAACTCTAGCCCACTCAAAGGTTACAACAGTATGTGTGTTTCTTGACAGCAGGGAAAGATCCCAGGTAGTCATACTTCAGCACTGCTCTTGCAGCCTGAAACTTCCAAAGCTGGGCTGTCTGTGGGAATAATTATCCTCTGAATATGCCTGGGGCAGTAGCCACCTCTCTCCCTCTTCCTCTCCCACTCCTGAGCAGCTCTGTGTTTACTGGTTTCACAAGGGGCTTGCTTGTGTCTTTGTAACATGTCAACATGTGAAGGTGAATGGCAGATCATGATGAAATCTGCAGCAAGCATCTTCTGACTTAAGCCCAGAGCTTCCTTTCCCTAAGCATGTTTCAGACAGGCTGTTTGTTTCAGGAAAATGAATTTGAAAAAAGTGCTGCAGAAGCTCCCATCCCTGCTATTGGCTCTGCCAGATACACCTCTGCATTCCTATTGGCTGAGTAAAGAATAGCCAGCCCAGGGAGGGGAGGGGTGGGAGAACAGCGAGCCCCATTGTTTCTGGCTGGCGGGACAGGGTGGGGGGAGAGGAGTAAGCTATGCAAGCAGCCTGTGTCACTCTCTCACTCCCAGCTGGTGAGGGGAGAGGAGGCAGAGGAGCAAGCAGCATCACCATACGAAACTCGGCGGGGTTCAGCCCCCCTCTGCCCTACCTAAATGGCACCCGTGCCGGACTACCTTGCAACCGAATACATCAATTTGAAGGGGTACTTCTCCATGGTTTTGCAGATGCTTGTGGATCACCATGGGCGTTTCACTGGCATTAACGCGGGGTGGTCTGGAAAGGTGCATGACACATGTATCTTTAGGAACACTGGCCTGTACAGAAAGCTGTAAGCAGGGCCTTTCTTTCCAGACCGGAATATCAGCATAGGGGAAGTCAAAATGCCCATTGTGATCCTGGGAGAACCAGCGTACCCCTTAATGCCATGGCTCATGAAGCCGTACACGGGAAACCTAGACAGCAGTAGGGAGCCGTTCAATAACAGGCTGAGTAGGTGTAGAATGACAGTTGAATGTGCGTTTGGCCGATTAAAGGTGCGCTGGCGATGTCTATGTGGCAGGTTAGACCCGAATGAGGAAAATATACCCATGGCTATAGCCGCGTGTTGTATGCTGCATAATATTTGTGAAGGGAAGGGCAAACGGATTACTCAGGGGTGGACTGCCAAGGCACAACACCTGGCTGCTGATTTTGAGCAGCCGGACACCAGGGCTATTAGAGGGGAGCAATGTGGGCTATAAGAATCAGGGATGCCTTGAGACAACATTTTGAAGAGGAAAAACAGTAATGTTTGTTGCTATGATTGAGACTGCGATGGTTAATTACATTTGGTAGGCTAGGAAGCAGTTGTGATTGTTAAGGCCTAAATAAAGTGCTTGTTGATTTGCAGATGCCATGAAGTATCATACCTTGCAACTAAACAAATAAAGAGTGCTTATGATTCAAAAATGTTTGCTTTTATTGACAAATAGGCCACGGGGACATTTACACACACACACACACACACACACACACTGTTGGTGGGGAAGAAGGTACCAGGTGGGGGCTGATTTTCATAGCTGAGTATAGGTTCAGCTTTCGTTTGAAAAGCTGTCTGCGGGAGGTGGAGTGTAGAGGAAAGCACAAAGTGCCAGAAGGTGGAAAGGAATGTGCAGGGGGAGTTTGGGGAGTGCATGGGAAAGAGTTCTGAATGTGCTGAAGGGGAGGGCGGGCCGGCATCTGCTCAGTCTGCAGTGTTACGAGAGTCTGGAGCGTGTCAGTTTGATGCGCCAGAACTTTAATCAGCCTCTCTGTGGCATCCCTGTTGTAAGAATCCTTCTCTTTCCTGCTTTTCGCTTTCCCTCCACTTCTTGCGTTCAGTGTTTTCTGCCTCTGACTGCTGCAGTGAAATGTTTGTTTCTTTGTTGCTAGACAACTTATTACTTTTGATTTGGCTTCCAATCATTTTTAAAGCACTAGGATAGTACATAATATTAAGGAAGCAAAATATATTCCTTCTTTCAAGTGAATATAAAAGTATTTGAGGGCCAGTTGTCTAAATGAACTCATAGTTACTAATAAGCACAAATTTTATTAATTGTTTTCAATACGGCTTGTATTGTATTGACTGCAGGTCTGGGCAATATAACCTAAATCAGAATTGCCAGCATTTGAAAAAATGTTTCAAAGGAGAATTCTTTAAAAGATCCAGGGAGCTACTATGCCATGAACTGCCACTGAGTTTGGGTTTCTTAATAAACTTGTTAGTCTCTAAGGTGCCACAAGTACTCCTGTTCTTTTTTTGGGTTTCTTAAAGTATTTCTTTATTAATTTTTCAAGAAAAAAGACATTTATATTAATGCAACAATCATTACTAACCTCAGGAGAAAGGAGTGCATTTTTTCTGTTATCTTATGCTTCTTTGTCTTTTAACTTTTGTTTTTCCTCTGATTTTTTCCCCTTTGAGAGAAAAGAGGCTTAATGCTGGATCACAAGGTGTATTAGTTACAAATGGAATCTGTAGAAGGTTGTTGATAATTACATGTATGAAAGACATATTATGTCATAATCACATCACTGCATCAATGTGACACCAAACATTAATCAGTGTAATAACTATAAGCCAGTTTTAAATCAGTGTAAGAATGTCCACACTGTTGAAAATGATGAGTGGGGAGATGTTTGTCTGCACAGCTTTGATAAGATTCTCCCTGCACAGTGCTGGGTTTTGAGACTGAGGAGGGCCTGTCTACACACAAACTTGCACCAGTTTCACTGTAATGGGTTTTTAAATCAATCTAATTAAACCTATGCTGCATCCTCCATGGGCACTGTTAAAGCAATTGAAATATGGCTTATATCAATTTAGCTAAACCACAAGTTGCATGTAGGCAAGCCCTGACCCTACCCAACTCTGTGCTTGTGTCCAGGGAGGTTTCGCAAAGCTGTGCAGCAAACTGCATCAGTTCTACTGCAATCAGGGCTTCTCTGGGAAGGAAGGGAAAGCAGGACTTGTCCTTATGTGAACTGTACATAAGAAGGTTTCAATTCCATCTAGGGGCTCTGGCACTGATATAAACCATGAGAACCTCAGAGATGGAATTACAGCGTCATTGTAGGTACCTTTTAAGAACACATTTTTAACTGAGTGGTTTCCAAAATATTCTCCCTCTTTATTAGCCAAAAATCTGAAAAATAAGCACACCGAAACACTGCAAAAGCTGAGTCAGTGTGCATCTGTATTCTGACCAGCAGCCATCCAAAGCACAGTCCCTCTGACTTCAGTAACTGAGCCAGAGGTTATGGGTCTATCCCTGGAGTAGGTGAGTGAGGTTCTGCAATGTGCAGGAGGTCAGACTAGATGATCATGATGGTCCCTTCTGGCCTTAAAGTCTATGAGTTTATTCTCTGAGAAGCAAGAGCCATCTGTATTGAAGGAAGGTGAGCTGTGCCTAGAGGTCATACCAGGTCAGGTGAGACTCACACATAATTATGCACATCATATATGCATACCACATCCTTATCCCACACCCTTCTACTACAGCTTCTGTGGGAGAAGGCCTGCAGACCAGTCTCCCGGGGTTTTAGGGACAACCAAAATAGGGGAAACCACCCCAAACCTCTACTGCTGGGTGAGAGTTTTCAAGTGGGCGCCTATCCTCAATGCCTTTTAGCATTTTCCCCTATGATTTTTGTCCATCTCTCCATCCCTTTCTGTGTCTCCTATCATGTGTTGTTTTGCCCCTTAACTCCCATATCTTTGGCCCTCCCCTCACTATCCTCCAGCTTAATGATTTCTTTATAAAGAATTATTTTCATTCTCTCTAAATATCATAAGCACATGTGACATCACTTTATTATGATCTCAGTGCTTAGCAATAAGTACACAGATCTATTTTTCTCCATTTTTATAACAGTTGGTTAATAGTCTGTGCATTTATACTGGACATCAACATGGTCAGAAACTTTATCAGACCATGACATTCCTTTTCTGAGAGTGCCCGTTTTGCAAAAAGGAATGTAGTGCTGTAAAGCTGGGGTTTCCAAACTGGGGTACATGAGCTTGATGTTCCATCCATTCACGTCACTGAAATTTTTTAAGAAGGTGGTACATGAACCAATAAAGTTTGGGAGCCACTGCTATAAACATTTATTAGTGTGTCTGATGGAGAGACAGCTGGGGCACCAACTTTGAATTTTTGCTGTAGCCTACTCCATATCTTATACAGTAGCAGTGAACTGATGAACATTACTTAGATTCCTCAGAGAACATTTGAAGCAAGGTGCAGAGAAACTGTGGGTATGCAACTCTTATTATCTGTGGGATACATATACTATATGCCTGATTCCCTACATAGTGCATTGAAACCATATTCCTAGTTAGTGTCTGTAAGAGCTGTGATTCCTAGAAACCAAGTACTGCATGTATTTTGGAGAGGGGGGTTCTTCTTTGTTACTATGTTCCATAAAAGGAAGGTTTGCTGGTATCCTATGTATTTTGACGTACGTCTTCAACAGCAACAAAAGAATAACACATAATTGAAGTGCCTGGCGAGCGCTGAAATGCTCTGGAAAGCAGCAGCACATAAATACTGTGCAGCCCACCACTTTGTGCCAGCGCCTACATAGTTGGGAAACTATGTGACGGTTAAACAATGAAATTAAACATACAGGACCTGGTACATTTAAATATTTAAATGCCACTTTTCTAAACAAATCATACTAATGAGTAACTGTAGTCCAGACCTTGCTCAGGGATGGTCTACAATATAGTGAACATGATGGCAAAACCTAAAGAGTACATTTTGTTGCATATGTAACAAGTTTCTGTGCACGCTCATGAAGGAAGGGCTATAGGAGTATTTTATTATTTGACTTGCATTTCATTTTTGTGGTGCAATATCTTGGTGCATACATATTTGTTAGAAATGTAATTTTTAAAAAGTGGGGCAGATACTGCTGTCCATTCCACCAGCATAAATCCAGAGAAATTCCCTGGACTTTAACAGGGCTACTCTTGATTTACACTCATCCCAGGGAGACCAGAGTCCGGCATAGCAACTGCCACAAAAACCTTTTCATAACATTTTAACTTGTTACAGGCTACCTCTTTATATAAGAACATAGCTTCCCCAATGTACTTCTCTCCCCCTCATTGGCTTTACCCGATGGTGAAGGGCCCACGCAAGTACCCTTGGGGAAAGTGGGTCACAGGTGAGTGGATGTGCTGGAGGGATCTCTGCACCACTTGTAGTCCAGAGAGGAAGGCTGCACACTGACTCTCTAAGTCAGATGCATAGGAGAGGGCCAAGGACCCTATAGTGTGGGCCAGACCCCTTCCTATTACCACAGTGCTCTGTAGCAATCCTGTTATTTGCATACAAAGGGAATTAATATGAGGAGAGGATTTAATGTATTTTTAACTGTCTTTTAATGCAATTTTGCAGGTGGAACAAAGAGGGGGAACCAGCACCATGTGACCAAACAGCTCCTCACTGACAACCAGAAAGTGGACAAAAAGACTTCCTATTGGGAATCACAGCCTGATCAACCATGAAACGTAGCTCCACTGATAGTGCTGTGGCGTTGGGAACAGGGTCAGTGTGAGGTAGCTAGTTTCAGGACTATGGTTGAGCTACAAATCATTCTCCCCTATGTAGGCAAATATGAGATATCGGTCTCCTAGAACTGGAAGGGACCTTGAAAGGTCATTGAGTCCAGCCCCCTGCCTTCACTAGCAGGACCAAGTACTGATTTTGCCCCAGATCCCCAAGTGGCCCCCTCAAGGATTGAACTCACAACCCTGGGTTTAGCAGGCCAATGCTCAAACCCCTGAGCTATCCACCCACCAACCCACCATAAGGGTGACTAAGGGTCAAAGGGAGCTGGTCAGGAAACGATTTTTGATTAAAACAATATTTATCTTGGATAGCTTTCAACTTGATGAGATTTTGCCAAAACGCTAAACCTTTCAGTATAATTTTTTTACAGAAATTTGAAAATTTCAACAAATTTTTTTCACAAAGATTTCCAGTTTGTCAACAAAAAAACAAAACTATTTTGACAGAATTTTTTTCTACATCCCTTAGTCCTGAGAGTGTAACAATGTCTATTGAACAGCTACACTACGGCTTTGAGGGATTATTGCATCCCCATGGTGATACCTGCAGACCTCCAGTTTACTCAGACTGCTCTGCAGCGAGCATTTGCCCCTAAATTCAAAGCTAATAGCTTAACAGGGTTTTCTGCTGTGGATGTTCAGTCTCACATTTTCAAACATTCCTAACTTTGTTTTTATACACTAATTTTTTTTTCAAGCCTATCAAAACACATGCTGCTTGCTAAGGTCTATTTACATTCCAAATTTGCAGTTTCTTTCGTTTTTGTGTTTTACACCTGGGGCAAAAAAAGAACTGGTTATAATTTGTTTAAGGGAAAAATGTATTTTTTCACACTCTTATTATACCAAGATAGATCCAGGGATTTTTCTCAAAATTTCCCAAAACCAAGTGTGGAAGATTTCAGCCCAAACAGGTAAATGTTCTGGAAAAATATGAGTACATGATTAAAACAGAGGGTTAGGATGAAAACTGTTCACAACCTTAACTATAGCAGTAATTACCAAAGTGACTGATATAACAACATATGTTATGCCAAAAATCTCTGGTGCCCTTGATGTAAGGTGGAAGACAAGTGCCTTTAGTCACCCAGCCAGCATGATTAAGCAGTACACCTGCATTTCTGGAAGTTTGTCATTACTTTAATAAAGCTTCATTTGAACTGGTTGTGGGTGGAGAAGGCAGCAAAAGAAGAAAAACTATTTCTAGTTTATGGTGCAGGTTGTGTGTAATAGCAATAATTTATTTTGCTACTATACTTGTTACAATAAAGACTTCTTGGCATTGATTATATATGGTTATTAATTAATTAGTTTCAGTGGTTCTTCAAACCAGTTAATATCCTGATACAAAAAAGAGGGGGGGATCTAGCTCATAGAGGATTGGACTAATTAGTGCATCACAGTGTTTTGAAGATCACACGACTGCACTCTAAAGAATGAAAGAATGTTAGCTGGTAAAAAAAACAACCAACAACCATGATACATAATGAGAAGTATCAGTGTGATTCAGTTGGTTCTGGGCTGAAAGGTCATGAGTTTAAATCTCTTAGCAGAACTTGATTTTATATTCCCTGATGCTGCAGAGAAGAGAGGAGGCTACACAATTAGTGGTTTCATCTCTTAAACGAGCTGTTGACCCAAGGTCTCTGGAAGTTAAAGATTCCATGGTATATTTTGAAAAGAATAGGGGAATAACCCTGGTGTCTTGGGCAGCATTTGCTTTCTCAACAAAACAAGTATTAAAGCAATGTGTGTCCAATGCTGAGTGCATAATGGCTGCCATATTTGCTTCTACGGTCAACAGCTCTCCAGAAAATAGGCATTTTTGGTGTTAGTTAAAAGTAATAAACTTTGCTTAGTTTCAGAACAAATATCATAAAATACTTTGGTATTTTAATGTTTTCCAAAGGTTATAGTGAATTACTAATATATTTTCACTGCTACTTGTAAATGATACATTTAGGTACTTTTCAACAGTTTCTGTTTTCTTCAAGACAACTATTTGTGGCCTGATCTTGCTCCCTTTGAAGTCAATGGAGAGTTAATGTTACAGCAGAGATGTCATTCTGCTATAGCTAAGGTTGAGTCACTGTTTAAAAGGCTGTCTCAGATTGTCTTGAAATTTCCTGAGCCTCATGGGGGTGTGGGTTAGAGTTAGTGGTCCAAATGTGAATTCATTTGAGCAAAGGTTTACAAAGATACACCCACACACTTAAAAATCATGCATTTAAAAAATCACCCTATTCTAACATTTTTTTGCACACAGCTGGGGCTCAAACTAAAATTGTAATCCTCCCCAAACGTATCTCAGTCACTCAGGGTTTATCTCAGTTAGTACATAGCACCCATTACTCCTTTAGGGAAGCAATACTGAAAAAGTTATTAAGGGTAAAGTTTACTAGTCCAGCATGGGTCAACCCAAACTGCTGGTCCAAAGAGAGTGAAATGTGCATTTGCAACAAGACTAGGGCTTTACTGAAGCCAGAAAGTTTGCAGGCAGTCTGCTGTCACAGAAGCTGGGTGGCTCAAGTGAACCTGACTTATAAGCATGCGCTGGGAGCTTGAGCTTACCAGTTTTCAGAGAATGTGTATTGTGAATGTCGCTTGGTCTCTTCCTTCAGGCTCTGTTTGGGAGTGTTGCCCTGAGACTACAATTTCTGGTTTAGGAGCAATATTTTAAAGTGCTCTAAAATCCACATGCAGACTCTGATTTAACTGTAAGAGTACTGTCAAGGAAATTATCATTAATTAAAGAGTCAGGAAGGAGAGGGGGGGTTGGATGGGGCGGCGGGGGGCAGTTAGGGGTAGGGAGTCTGGGGGAGGTCAGGGGACAGGGAGCGGGGGGGTGGATGGGGCAGGAGTCCCGGGGGGCTGTCAGGGGCGAGAAGCAGGGGGGGGTCGGATGAGGGTGGGGGCCGGGCCACGCCTACACTGAGAAACTGTTTAGAGGCAATAGGTAACTTGTATTAGAAAAGGGAGTTTCTCTCATTTGAAATTGTAAAGTCTGAGGTTGCATCTTTGTTTATTTTCTTTGTAACTTGTAGGTGTTTGCTCTCCCTTATGATTTCATCTCAGAATTGGATTTCTCTATTAAATAAACCTTTTGTTTATTTTTACCCCAAGTAAACTGTGTAGTGTGTGTGCCAGAGTAAGCTTGTGTCTGGGGGGGCTGGTTCATGCCTTTTGGGGTGACAAACCAGAAGGGAACAGTCTGAGTGTCTGGTACTTAAGAATGTGGGGAGGACAGATTTAGGGAGACTCAGGACTGGAACAGTTGCAGTAACTAGGCTAGTGAAAGCCAAGGTGAGACCTTGTGCTTGTGGAGAGGCTACTGGCTCTGAACCAAAGCTGCACAGCATACAGGCACCCAAGGTTACAGGGCAAGGGCTGACAAAACCCCTTACTGGTCTGGTTGAGCCCCAAAACATCACAATCTAACACCTTCTCTTTGCTAATGGAAAACTCAGTTTTTGGGAATGCATAGCTCACAGCAGTTACCTACACTCAAACACTGAGGCTACGCCACACCAACCATCCCAGACATGCAAAATGTTACCATCCTTTGTCCTGAGGAGTCCCTCTGAGCCATTTCCTTCATTTGCTCCTCACTGAGCCCTGTAGACCATAGTCGTACGCCACCCCATGACAAGAAGTTCTCTAGGCACTGCTACTGACACAACATACTGAACTCAATGCTGAAATGAGGTATACTTGATCCTTCCGGGTACATGCATCTCTCTTCACATCACAGTTGCAATGTGACAACCTGCTCCAACTAGTCCCTCTATTATTCAATACAGCTCCACCTAATACAATGAACACAGCTGGAGTGCATGCAGATAAATGTTGCAATTCAAATTGGTGAAACACAACACAAACAATGGCCTATTTTCTTAGTCATTCTCCGTGTACTTATGGCACTGCCCTTACTGAACCATCCCCAGTGGCTTGAGCAGTGGTTCCCAAACTGGGGTTTGTGAACCCCTGGGGGTTCGCTAAATATTACAGGGGGTTCTCGGGAACAGATTCCCTAATGGCGGACAGAGCTGTCCCTAAGGACCGCGGGCAGCCCGGGGCCAGCAGCCCGGAGCCCTTGGACTTCCAAGAGCTAAGAAGATCAAAGCAAGCATATCTATTACATTGAAGAGATTTAAACTTCAAGACTCCTTGTAAGAAATGGAAAGGGAGGTGGATATTTTTTGCTGTTTTTAAAATTAAATAGGCAGCTAGTATTGTTTTTAAAATTATTATGAAGAACAAGTCTAAGGTTTGTTGTAATGTGCATTGTTTGCCTGGACTGCTCAAGACCTGAATGCTTGTGTAGGAAGAACTCTTTGAGTTGGCTTCTTAAATACCTTCATGCTGTTTCACATCTGATGCTCCTTGATGAAACATAGGAGCCTTGTTTTATAACAGGCTTATTCAAAGTGATACAAGCTATGAGAGTGAGATTTTGGAAGAGTGTTGTCGTTTTCATAATGTAATAAAAATACTGTAATGATAAATAATAATAATAAATAGTGTGTAATAAGCATGTCATAAAAACAAATTTTATATTTCCAGGATCACTGCTTTTATAATTTATATTCAGGTAAAAGAGAAAATCCCTGGAAATATTTATTTTTACTAGGGGGTTTGCGAGACTTGACATTTTAGTGAAAGGGGTTCACAGGTTGTTAAAGTTTGGGAACCACTGGGCTAGAGTGAAGGTTGCATTGTGGGGATGGCATGTACCTTAACTCTCTATTTCCTGGCTCTCAGAAATGTAAGTTTCTGATGCCTTCACTCTTCATTTCCTGGTTTCCCTTGGTTTGAGTGTAGATGAACTCAGTATTCTGGAAGAGCATGAGGCACCATTTGGCTACGTTTACTCTGTGTTAATGAAGTTTTTGGGCATTTAATTTATTTCAAAGGGAGTAAGATTAGGCTCTTAACAAGAGCTCCAGTTTTGTATTGGTAACATGTAAAAGTGACCCACTTGAGAACAAAACTGATTCCTCATATCACTATTAATCCTGCAACTGACATTGCAGACATAATCCCCACTTTGCCATGATTTGGTTATTGCAGAACTTGTCTTCCTTTGCAGTATTGAAGAATCCACTATGGCCCTCCTGAGCGCAACTCTATCCTCGATTCAGTGCCTACAGGTGTCTCTGAGCTCTGAAGCTGGTTGTTAATCTAACAGGTTGATGAATCCGTTCTGTCTCACGAGAGACCAACACATACAATTTACAAGGTGACCCAAGGCCTAACCCCCTGAGGCCAGTGAGGTTTTGCCTTTGACTTAAATGGAGTTAAGCTTTCGCCCTCAGACTGCACCTAGTGCTGCCATATGACAGTTGAGTCCATGGAGATAACACCAGTATCATGTTCATTGCCTCCCCAGCCTTCCTACGGTGGTGGTCTCTTCCCTTGGCAAACTGTCTGACAGGGTCTGCATGACACAATGGCCTCTCCTTGACTGACAGCTCAGAAATTAAGCTCATCTTTGGAGAGGTGAAAAGACCCTATTGCACTAAAGATACCACCCTGCCAATTGCCTGAGGAAAAAAAACACATCAATCTCTCCAGTGATCAAGCATCTCTACCTCACACATGCAATTTGGACTTCAGTTGTAAAACAAAACACCAGGAACCACTTGCCCAAAAGGTCTTTCTCTCCTGCCAGAGTCACTTTAGCCTTAAGGTTGTAAGTCCTGACACAGATGCTGCAGCCCCACCTGTAGAGAGGAGGTCAGGGCTATATATTGGGTCATTTAAGGTAGGTGTGGGGGGAAAGAGTTAATTTACAGGATTTCCCCATTCTTCCAAGCAGTTGCACTATTTTCACCCATCAAGCAAATGCAGTTCCTCCCTCTTCCTTATGCACTAGACTGAACTTTGCCAGGATAGGTCGTCTTGGTTCCCAGCTGATTTACTTGGCCTCTTGGATTTTATGTGCCCCTGTCATAACTATAAAGGGAAGGGTAACAGCTCTCCTGTGTACAGTACTAAAATCCCTCCTGGCCAGAGACTCCAAAATCCTTTTACCTGTAAAGGGTTAAGAAGCTCGGGTAACCTGGCTGACACCTGACCCAAAGGACCAATAATGGGACAAGATACTTTCAAATCTTGGGGGGAGGGGGGGGAAGGCTTTTGTGTGTGCTCTTTGTTTTAAGGGGTTGTTTGCTCTTGGGACTGAGAGGGACCAGACATCAATCCAGGTTCTCCCCATCTTTCTAAACAAGTCTCTCATATTTCAAACTTGTAAGTAAAAAAGCCAGGCAAGGCGTCTTAGTTTTACTTTGTTTTCTCAACTTGTAAATGTACCTTTTACCAGAGTGTTTATCTTTGTTTGCTGTACTTTGAACCTAAGACAGAGGGGGATCCTCTGAGCTCTTTAAGTTTGATTACCCTGTAAAGTTATTTTCCATACTGATTTTACAGAGATAATTTTTACCTTTTTCTTTAATTAAAAGCCTTCTTTTTAAGAACCAGATTGATTTCTCCTTGTTTTAAGATCCAAGGGGGTTTGGATCTGTATTCACCAGGAGTTGGTGAAAGGAAGGAGGGGGGAACGGTCAATTTCTCCTTGTTTTAAGATCCAAGGGGGTTTGGATCTGTATTCACCAGGAGTTGGTGAAAGGAGGGAGGGGGGAAGGGTCAATTTCTCCTTGTTTTAAGATCCAAGGAGTTTGGATCTGTATTCACCAGGGAATTGGTGAAAGGTTTCTCAAGGCTTCCCAGGGAGGGAATCCATTGAGAATGGTGGCAGCGGGACCAGAGCTAAGCTGGTAGTTAAGCTTAGAAGTTTTCATGCAGGCCCCTACATTTGTACCCTAAAGTTCAAAGTGGGGATACAGCCTTGACAGCCCCATACTGCTATTTAAAATGATTTCAAGATTAGCTCTTATTTTATTATAGCTTTTGTTTTGTCTTGATTTTTCTTTGGTAGGAATCTGTCTAAGTGGGTACAACAAATTAAGTGAATACTGTATACTTTCTAATCTGAATTTGCTGGGCCCTTCCCTTGGAATATAAGGGTATGCGTACACTGCAGCTGGGACCGTGCCTCCCAGCCCATGTACAGACATGCGCTAGCTCTGCTCAAGCTAGGACACGAAACATAGCAATCTAGATATTGTGGTATGGGTGGCAGGCTAGCCACCGAAGTACAAGCCCACCCTGTATCTGAGCTTGTTACTAGTCCGAACCGCCGCCGGTGCTGCAACATCCACACTCCTATTTTTAGCAAACCAGCTAAAGCAGAGCTAGCACATGTCTGTCTACAGGGCTGGGAAGCACACTCCCAGCTTCAGTATAGACACATGCTAAGGGACTTGTTAGTTCATATTTGTAAAACGATATGAAGACTCCACATGTGCTATGTCTTGTTATTGTTGCTATTATCTGAATTAAATTAATTTACAAATGTGTAGGTCAAGTAGTTGTAAGAAAAATCACTTTTATTAGTAACCAGTTTAAATCGTCCCTTTAAGTTATTCTTTCACTGTAGCACTTAACACCTACTTTTGCTGCCAGATCTCTCTGTACTGAGCCAGAAGAATCTGTTTAAAGTGAGTTGGGGAATTTAAAAGCTCTCATTGTGAGCTAAAAGACTGTGCATTTGGGTTAGTAGCAAATTGTTTCCACACACCAAAAATATAAGAGGATGAAGGGTGACTTATTTGGAATTTACTGAATTAAACATAATTCCTTGGATCAATATGATCAACATATTTGTAACGACTTCTTTAATGTCTTCTTAGCTTTAAAAACACAAGAACCAGTCTTTAGTTCTTGAAATAAAAAAGTGAACTCTTCGTACTTAACCATATAATGTAAGATACTAAAGATCACATTGTGCCCACAAAACACAGGTGAGGGTCAGACAATAAAATACAGTGACAAATCTTTGTGACGGTGTTTGCTTTCCTTTGTAAGAAATGTCTTGGCAGCCCTGAAATTTCAATATGCTAGAATTTATTATACAGAAATTCAGTAATATTTTTGACGTGTACTTGAATTAAAAGCAGTGGGCCTAATCCTGTGCTCAGAGGTACTAATGGAGCATTTTGCCATTGATTTCTGGCGGAGACAGACCTGTCTCAAAAAGTGAATAATGCATGCTTATAGCGCTAGAAATATGTTTTGGGTGCTATTGAGTCCTGAGTATATCAAAGAGAATCAGATTCCTAAAAATAAATCCCAAGAATTTGCAAAGTACAGTGAATGCTGTGGAATTCCAAGAGCTGTGTTATAGTCATGCACAATAACTCAGTACTTACAGCCTATTTGCATTTCTGTCAAATCTGCTCTCTCAGGCCTGATCTACACTACTAAGTTAGGTCAACCTAAGTTAACTAGTTTTGGCTTAACTTTGGCAGGAAACATATTTAGGTGTAAACATTTGCAAAGTATGCACCCTGTTACAGCGACACAGTAACACCACTTTCCTAAATGGGAGGCACAGTCAACCTACTCTTGTTGATGCAGTGCAAGTATAGACACTGCATTATCTGTGGGACCCTCACAAGTTTTCTAGCAGCTGTCCCATAATGTCTCTGTCCCTACAACAGTGATTGCTCCAATCACAATTTTGAACTCCACTGCTCTGTGGTCATAGACACTGGAAGCCCCCGTACCTTAATACTCCTAGCATGTTTTTGAAATGCCTTTTCCTGATTTCCTACCTTGGTGAGCACACCTATTGGCCCACCATGGCGAGCATACAACCATGCCAGATCCACACATGCAGAGAGCTACTAGACACACTCCCGTCTGGAGCAGGAAAGAAGTAATGGATCTCCTCAGCCTACCGGGAAAAGAGACTGTATTTCTTCTGCTTCTTAGCTTTGCTTGCACAGACATCTCTGTGCAGATTGCACAGGGGACATTGAACCTGGGGCACAGCAAAGATGAGCAGCTGTGCTGTGTGAAAATAAACAAATTTCAGCAGCTGTGTCAGAGGGAGAGCTGTTTTTACAATGAACTGCATGCTATATTTGGCATAGATGCTACCTGCACCCTGCATGTGTGTGGATACTTCATGGGAGCCTGATGCAGAGGCCCTGGCAGTGTGCAGTGTGAGGAAATGCAAACCATGCAGTGAGCCAGGAGCTGTTTGAAACTCCGCCAGAGTCAAGCCAGTCATGCCATGCTAGCTCAGATGATGACAATTAGTGCCAGCCTCAAGGCAGACTATCAAGAAGCAGGGCAGAGATCCCAAACTGGTTGTATGCTCTAGAACTAGATTTCACCAACCAAGAATAAGTATGAACTCCTAAAGCACTATAACAGTCTTACCATGTAGTCACACAGTCCTCTTTGGCTTTCCAGTCTATCTTGCCACCCAGAGAAACTGGACTTAGTGATAGCCCCCAACAAGCCGAAGAACGGAAGAGCGGATACCACATCTACCTCTTTCTTCTACCTCTGTCTGAGCACAGGACACTGATCTGATGTGGACTGTGTAATTCAGAGTGCCATAGTAATTTTTAAATTTTGTTTTGTAAAATTTTACAAGTAAAGTGAGCAATCAAGAATCAATGCCTTTGTTCTCCAAACACACGAGTGAGATGGATGCCATTTTAAAATGGGGTAGAGGTGGGAGGAAATGAGGTTTCGGGCAAAGAAAAGGTAAAAAATGCTTATAAGGAATAAAGCCCTGTCAATGCAGCTCTCATTCTGGTGTCCTTGGGCTGGAGGGCTCGCTGAGCTCAGCAAACAGATCCAGGAATGTGGCCTTTCGCATCCAAAAGTTCTGCAGTCACTGCTCATCATCTCAAACCTGCATTACAAATCAATCCCACCAATCAGTGCTCATTTCTCAGGCCCAGAAGTGGCAATCCACTATGTTGAGCTGCTGCATGAATGCCAGCAGTAACCTGGCATTTTTATTCGTTGTGTCAATAAAGCATCCTGTCATCATCGTTGAACATTTCCTTTTCTTTCTCCTCACACATCTGGTTGTAGCAGTACTCTTTCAAATTCTGCAAATCCTTGTGTGTGTGAGTGTGGGGGGGGG
>NW_020664419.1:66342133-66368725 GCF_002925995.2 Terrapene triunguis | reverse complement strand
TTCTTCTGCTTCTTAGCTTTGCTTGCACAGACATCTCTGTGCAGATTGCACAGGGGACATTGAACCTGGGGCACAGCAAAGATGAGCAGCTGTGCTGTGTGAAAATAAACAAATTTCAGCAGCTGTGTCAGAGGGAGAGCTGTTTTTACAATGAACTGCATGCTATATTTGGCATAGATGCTACCTGCACCCTGCATGTGTGTGGATACTTCATGGGAGCCTGATGCAGAGGCCCTGGCAGTGTGCAGTGTGAGGAAATGCAAACCATGCAGTGAGCCAGGAGCTGTTTGAAACTCCGCCAGAGACAAGCCAGTCATGCCATGCTAGCGCAGATGATGACAATTAGTGCCAGCCTCAAGGCAGACTATCAAGAAGCAGGGCAGAGATCCCAAACTGGTTGTATGCTCTAGAACTAGATTTCACCAACCAAGAATAAGTATGAACTCCTAAAGCACTATAACAGTCTTACCATGTAGTCACACAGTCCTCTTTGGCTTTCCAGTCTATCTTGCCACCCAGAGAAACTGGACTTAGTGATAGCCCCCAACAAGCCGAAGAACGGAAGAGCGGATACCACATCTACCTCTTTCTTCTACCTCTGTCTGAGCACAGGACACTGATCTGATGTGGACTGTGTAATTCAGAGTGCCATAGTAATTTTTAAATTTTGTTTTGTAAAATTTTACAAGTAAAGTGAGCAATCAAGAATCAATGCCTTTGTTCTCCAAACACACGAGTGAGATGGATGCCATTTTAAAATGGGGTAGAGGTGGGAGGAAATGAGGTTTCGGGCAAAAAAAAGGTAAAAAATGCTTATAAGGAATAAAGCCCTGTCAATGCAGCTCTCATTCTGGTGTCCTTGGGCTGGAGGGCTCGCTGAGCTCAGCAAACAGATCCAGGAATGTGGCCTTTCGCATCCAAAAGTTCTGCAGTCACTGCTCATCATCTCAAACCTGCATTACAAATCAATCCCACCAATCAGTGCTCATTTCTCAGGCCCAGAAGTGGCAATCCACTATGTTGAGCTGCTGCATGAATGCCAGCAGTAACCTGGCATTTTTATTCGTTGTGTCAATAAAGCATCCTGTCATCATCGTTGAACATTTCCTTTTCTTTCTCCTCACACATCTGGTTGTAGCAGTACTCTTTCAAATTCTGCAAATCCTTGTGTGTGTGAGTGTGGGGGGGGGGAATACTCAAGAAACCAACAACAGTAGCATTTAACTTAAAAAAAAAAAAGAACTACACAAAAATGAGGAGGCTAGTTAAATGGAAATTAAAAGTAGCAGTCACAAGAGTGAAATCCCTGCATGAAAATGTTTTAAAAACACCATAATAGAGGCTCAAACTAAATGTATACCCCAAATTAAAAAAAAAAAAAAAAAAAAACAGTAAGAGGACCAAAAAAGTGCCACCATGGCTTAACAACAGAGTAAAAGAGATGATTAGAGACAAAAAGACATCCTTTAAAAATTGGAAGTCCAATTCTACTGAGGAAAATAAAAAGAGCATAAACTCTGGCAATTCAAGGATAAACATATAATTAGGCAGGCCAAAAAAGAATATGAAGAGCAACTAGCAAAAGACACAAAAAATAATAAATTGTTTTAAGTACATCAGAGGCAGGAAGCCTGCCAAACAATCAGTGGGGACACTGGATGAGCAAGATGCTAAGAGAGCACTCAAGAAAGACACAGCTATTGCAGAGAAGCTAAATGAATTCTTTGCATCGTTCACTGCAGAGAATGTTAAGGAGATACCCACACCTGAGCCATTCTATTTAGATTATAGATCTGAGGAACTGTCCCAGACTGAGTTGTCAATAGAGGAGTTTTTGGTACAAATGGATAAATTAAACAGTAATAAGTTACCAGGACCAGATGATATTCACTTAGGAATTCTGAAGAAACTCAAATATGAAATTGCAGAACTACTAATTGTGGTATGTAACCTATCGCTTAAATCAGCCTCTGTACCAGATAGCTAATGAGCCAATTTTTAAAAAAAGGCTCCAGAGGCAATCCTGGCAATCACAGGCTCATAAGCCTAATTTCAGTACCAGGCAAACTGGCTGAAACTGTAGTAAAGAACATAATTACTAGACACACAAATAAACACAATATGTTGGGGAAGAGTCAAAAAGCTTTTGTAAATGGAAATCATACCTCAACAATCTAGTAGAATTCTTTGAAGATGTGAACAAACATGTGGACAAGGGTGATGTAGTGAATATAGTGTACTTGGACTTTCAGAAAGCCTTTGGCAAGGTCCCTTTCCAAAGTCTCTTAAGCAAAGTAAGCAGTCATGGGATAAGAGGGAAGGACCTCTCATGGGTCAGCAACTGGTTCAAATATAGGAGGCAAAGGGTAGGAATAAATGGTCAGTTTTCACAGTGAAGAGAGGTGAATAGTGGGGTCCCCCAAGGATCTGTACAGGAACTGGTATTCATAAATGATCTGGAAAAAGGGGTAAACTGTGAGGTGGCAAAGTTTGCAGATGATACAAAATTCCTTAAAACAGTTAAATCCAAAGCAGACTGCAAAGAGTTACAAAGGAATCTCACAAACCTGGGTGATGGAAACAAAATAAAATTCCATGTTGATAAGTGCAAAATAATGCACACTGGAAAACATACTCCCGACTATACATACAAAATTGGGGGTCTAAATTAGCTATGATCACTCAAGAAAGAGATTTTGGAGTTTTTGTGGACAGTTCTCTGAAAACATCTGCTCAATGTGCAGTGGCGTTCCAAAGAGCTAACAACATAAGGAACAATTAGGAAAGGGATAGATAATAAAACAGAAAATATCATGTTGCCTCTATACAAACCCACGGTATGCCCACATCTTGAATACTGCATGCAGATCTGGTCACCTCATCTCAAAAAGGATATATTAGAATTGGAAAAAGTACTAGAGTGACCAGATGTCCCAATTTTATAGGGACAGTCCTGATTTTTGAGTCTTTTTCTTATATAGGCTCTTATTACCCCCCCACTCCCTGTCCCGATTTTTCACATTTGCTGTCTGGTCACCCTAAAAAGTACAGAGAAGGGCAACAAAAATGATTGGGGGATGGAACAGCTTGCATATGAGGAGAGATTAAAGAGTGGGACTGTTCAGCTTTGAAAAGAGTTGACTAAGGGGGGATATAATAGAGGTCTATGACATTATGAATGTAGTGTAGAAAGTGAATAAGGAACTGTTATTTACCCTTTCACATAACACAAGAACCAGGGGTCACCTAATGAAATTAACAGGCAAAAGGCTTAAAACAAATATAAGGAAGTACTTCTTCACACAATGCAGTCAACCTGTGGAACTCTTTGCCAGTGGATGTTGTGAAGGCCAAAAGTATAAGTGGGTTCAAAAAAGAATTAGATAATTTCATGGAGGATAGGTCCAGCAATGGCTATTAGCCAAGATGATCATAGAAACAACCCCATGCTCTGGGTATACAAACCTCTGACTGCCAGAAGCTGGAACTGGATGACAGGGGATGGATCACTCGATAATTGCCTGTTCTCTTCATTCCCTCTGAAGCATCTGGCCCCAGCCACTGTCGGAAGACAGGATATTGGGCTAGATGGTGTGAGCCAACATGGTGTGTGAGCCAGCATGGCCATTCTTACGTTCTAAAATACAGGAGAATCACGCTTCCTGTATTAGAAACAGTCATTAGAATTGCATTGAATTCTGCAGCATCCATGCTTCTGCCAGAAAGGTGGCAGAAACCAAAAGGCACACATGGTACTGTAGGAATTTTAAAAGTGGTGCAAAAATTATGAAATAGATCGAGCATTATGGGATGGAGAAAGTGGCATTGTGGGAACTTGACCCTATTTCCCAGAAATCTCTGGGGAAATTGCTAGTATTTCACAAAGCACTGCAAAAACATCCCAGGAGGCATCATGCAAGATGGCAGCATGGGCACCTTGCGATACCTACCCATGGTGCATCACATTTTCTATTGACGCAACCACTTATGGTGAATATGCCGTGCGGACACAAGGAACCAAGTGTGTACAGGACCGAGGAATACACAAAAGTCGGTGGCTATATGCCTACATAACTGACATTGCCTAAACTTTGTAGTGTAAATGCGGCCTCAAGTAAGCATTTGGTATGGATTCTGCCATCCTTACTCATATCAGTTAATTCTTTTCTCTGCAAGTAGTTTCACAGAAATCAGGAGGACTACTTGCAGAGTGAGATACTACTCAGTGGCCCTGATTCACTATTACCATGAGCTTTTTGCAGCCACTTATACCAGTAAAAAGAGAGTACAAAATGCATAGTTGACACTACCACTTTGCACGTGTTGAAACGACTACACAAACACATGGGGCACCAGTGAATCAGGCCCAACATAAACAATTTTTAATGATTGCAAAGAAAACAATGGTGATTTAATATTTTTAAAAGGAATTTTCTTTGTACAGAATGACATTTACAAATAAGAAATGAATTAGGTAAATCAAATGTATTATTTATAACAGACAATTTTAAGTTACTGGGAGTTCGATCAACAGAGATCTTGCAGGACTGGGCTCTTACAATGTAGTATCAAAAATCAGTACACTTCAGAGAGCCACATCATGCCTTCCGTTCCAGCTGTGCAACCTGATTGTCTTCACTGGAATTGCATGGGTCGGAGTGATTACATTTGACTCCCATTGTAGCATGGTTTATTCCATCCCATAACAAACAACCACAAGTGTCTAAAATATTCCTGAAGTGTTTTAGCTTGTCTCCTTTGTAAAAGTACTTAGGAAAAAACAAGCAAAAGGGACACTTGTTGGAAAAAAGCAGGACATCTGCCAGACCTTCCAGCAACAGCAGGACTAATGTATGATTGTAATCTGTTTACTAGGCTATGACAAAGCCATTTGAAAGAGACAAGGCACTGGAAACTGAGATTTGCTTTGGATACTAACACAACATAACGTAGGACGTGACATGACTTTTTTAATCTACTTATTTAACATGCTATAAAAATGAAAATAATCTGAAAATATGGTTTTGTTCTTTTTTGGATAATAATGAAGCTCACTGTGAGCAGATCAAAAATCATAATTATTGATGTGTTTTACAATCATATGTGTAACACTGGGAATGCAGTGTTTGAGATAATGATAGAAACCAGAAAATGCAGACAATTTAATACTAAAGCTAATACTCTGTATTTAACCTACCCCATTTTGCATTAATATGTTATGCAAAATCATCTGCTCTTGAGAAGCTCGGTTAGAGTTTACTTATGGCTTGTAGGGTCAAATCTATGCTACGTGGATGAGGAGCTGCATTGCCTAAAGCCAGGAATAGGCATAATGCTAAAAGGTATGTTGGAAGGAGCACAACTTTCCTTCATGTTTATGCAAGCTGCACAGTCCTACAGCTGCAAGCAGATACATCAGGAAATATAGCCACACATCCCATTCTACTCTGATTTGTTCCACTAGGACACTGAGTGTTGCAGAGGTATTACTGTTCTCCCCCCAGTTAGAATGATCATTTGTATAGCACTGGCCATATGCTAGTCTCTTCATAGCCATTGTTTTAAGCTCCACAACATCCTAAGGAAGGATGTAACCCTTTAATGAAGACTGTGACCCACATGCCCAACAGGTTGCCCCGCATCTTCCATACCATCTTCTGCCCTGTAGGTACAAAAAAAAACCCATTAAAGCCACATTCCACCCTTAGTTACCCTCTTGCAACCCCCCAAACCCTAATTTAGGGCCAGATTGTGGATCTCTTACTCGCACTGGTGAGCACTTAAGTAGGCCCATTGTTTCTAATGGGACCACTCACATGACTGCACCTCAGACTAATATATTAAAATTATGTGGTGCCAAAGAAAGTTCACAGACTTCTTGGACCAGATTAATTGAGGGTGCAACTTCATTTAAGTCAATGAATGTGGCTCCTTATATCTGCTAACTGGGGATCAGAGTCTTAAACCCTATCCAGAGACAGGCCATGTGTATATCCTATATATTTTCACAGTCAAGACATGAATGGGTCCCTTCATGGTCCATAGAAAGCAGCTTTATCAAGAGAGACAAAGGAACCAAGCCAGTGAGATCTATACTAAACTTATCTAAAAGTTATTTACATTATCCATGTTCATCATCCCATTTACCTAATGAGGCAAAGAAATCTTTTTACATCTCAGTGAGAAATGAAAGATAGTGAGCTAAAGATAGCCTTGCAACCCAACCCTTACATATTTTTTTGCTGTGTCCAACCTCCAGTTATATTTCTGAAGATAAAGTGCAAAATCAGGGGACTCCCATCCCTCCTCCCATCTCTGATAACATAGATCATAATGTGGTCTTAGTTATACTAGCATAAATTCAAAATAGCTCCACTGATTTTGGAAGAGTTACTCTAAACTCGCTCAGAATTTACTCCCCATATCTGAGACCAGAATCAAAGCCCAAGACACTAAACTTTGCAGTTCAGATCCTCAGTCAATGGAGGTCAGCAGTTTACAGCAGCTGATGATCTGGTCCTGAATGTGTACCTTCTACATGTCAACAGGTTCAATAAGATAGATACTTTTATGGCAGTCTTAAGGTCAGAGATACTTATATTCTATTTATTTTAAAATATACAGATTCTCACACTTAATAATTTGATTTACCTAATCAATGACCAGATTCTGCCACCCTTATTCACAGAGAATGGTATCTTAAATCACTTATTGTCCCATTGATTACCTGTGAATACTACTCAGAGAGAGCAAGGATAGCAGAATCGGTCCATAAATGATTTGGTCATGTCATGGAGACAGAGACATTTGTAATTTTGTTTCTAGGTAACTGGATGTTTTTGTTTAACTTTGTTTTGATTATGGCTTGTTTAATACTGTATAGACAAATGGCATTCTTTATGTTATATTTAGCTTTATTCTCTCTATATATTAAGTTTGTTTGTGTTAATTTCTATTTTGAGGCCTGATTCTTCAGGCCTTACTAAAGCTAAACTGCAAATCAATGGGAATGTTGGATAAGTAGGGGATGCTAGACCAGGTCCCTTATATTTTATCTGAACCAAAACTAATATGGCTGTAAATTTACTACCTTACAAATCCCTGTAATAAGTTAACATATAATTAAGGAGCAGATTTTGGAACCTTTTCTCATGTTGGAAAGCACTTACTCATGATCAACTGTATTCAAGTGTATTCATAGCTTCTAAAGCTAAGTGTGAGCACCTAAATGATCTATACATGCATTATCTATCCAATTATTATGCTTTAAGACAAAGAGGTAATCATCATTAAACATTACTGTGAATGTTTGCAATACAAAATATTACTAAAATGCCTCTTTGTTCTATGCTTCTACTGCCACTGTACAGAAATGAGACTAGTAGATTATTATGTACAGTATGTGATTACAGGGAATTGTTGTTTTATGTCTAGAGCAGTGCTTCTCAAACTTTTTTTTCATGGACCACTTGAAAATTGCTGAGGGTCTCGGCGGACCACTTAATGATCTTTCCAAATGTTGTTTGTACCGTTAGCTAACTATTGTAAAGCACTTTGGATAAAAGTGCTATATAAAAAAAACAAACGTAATAATAATAATAATAAACTTTTTTTTGTTCTACAAATAAAAGCACACAACTCATTTTAATATCAGTTGTCCTACCTTTCTAATGAGATGGATCTGCCCCCTCTCCCCCGCTGGGGCTGGGAAGGAGTGGGGTCTCTCCCCCGCCACAGCAGCCACAGAGCTGAGGCTGGGAAGGAGGGCCATCTCTCCCCAGCAGCCGCAGCCCTGGAGCGGGGGAAAGTCACCTCCTTCTCTGGCTGCCGTAGCCCTGCACATCCCAAATTCCCCCCACCCCGTCTTCTCACCCCACTGCCCCCTCCTACCTACCCCTTATTCCCCCCAAGGCCATCACCTCACCTTGCATGTGCGTCTTCTCCAGGGTCCAGGCACCTAATTAGTGTAGTCATGCCTGTGCAGTTCCACTAATTAGGTTGGTGGCCCTTCATTCTGTTGTGTGCAGCCGCCCAGGCACACACCTTAGAGGGAACTATCCGCGGACCATCTGAATGGAGCTCATGAACCACTGGTGGTCAGCGGACCACAGTTCAAGCAGTCTCTCCAGACCAGAGGTTCTTAATGTCTGTGTGAAAGCAAGGACAAACTCCAGGATGGAGCACAGAAAACTGCACGGGGTAGAGTTGCATTAGGTCACCTTTAATGTATGAATTTTTGACATTTGCTATTTTTTTTCCAGAAGAAAGTCTTCAAAATGGTATTTTAGGCCATTCCATGTAATGTAATGCTCACTTTCAGTGTTAAAGGGGTTTTCAAGGAGTTCTTATTGGCCCAAGAAATTATAAACACGTCAAGAAATAATTATTGTCTTATATTTCAGTATAATTAAAGCAATTTGATTAGTGACTCTAGTGTTTAGGTAAGCTGCAAGCCTGCCAGAAAGAAAAATCTTTTCAGAACACTGAATAACAGGAAAGTTGAAGATAGAATGTCAGAATCTCAGTAACATTTAAGATGATGCTGTTTGTAAAGCCACTGAATAACTATTTGATTCTGATATGGATTGAAGTGCCACTTTATCTGTTTTTGTTTCTTAGCTAGTTCATGCAGAGATACAGCAATCCTCTCATCTCTGATAATTTAGGGCTAGACAGTAATTTTACAGTCTGCTCTGAGTAAGGGGCAGTGAGTAGCTATACTGCCCCAGGAGTAAACCGAGGAGGGAATTGTGACTCTTGTATAACTCCACATGAAGACAAATGAGCTACAATTCTCTCTCGTTCCCCCTTTGCTCCAGGGGAAAGTAATCTGCCAATGGTTTATTCCAGTATCAGATTATGTCCCCTTTCGCATTAGTTTAGCTGTGATGGTCTGTGTGCTGGCCCAGGTAGAGGCAAGGCTCTGTCATTTCCCAATCCTACCCACCCACCTGAATGGAATGGGAAGTATCAATCTCAGAGAGGCTGCTCTACGCTTGTCACATAACCCACGTAAGGGAATAACAGAGCACGTTATATCCCCTTACTCCATTTCACAGGCATATTGGGCAAGCCACAATTTGCCCATAAATTAGAAGAAAACACAAAATTAATATAGAACTTTGAATACATTGGCAAGAAATATGTAAGAGTTGAAATATGTAAGAAAGATTTGGCTACTTTTTATAGTTGGTAGATTAATTTACTTGTATTGCAAAGGAGATAAATGCACATGAATTTTATGTATCAAGCCATTTAAATGTCCTTACTCAGATAAGATTGCCTTTCTTGTTGAACAACATGTTGACAAATGGTTTCCATACAGAAGCATCTTCACTTTCAAGAAAATCTCCATCAATCTCAGTTGAAGTCAACTTAAAAATGTGGCAACACATTTTATTTCATTGTAAATGTATAGTCATCTTGTATTTGTCCATTTATTAGACCAATCCTACTCAAACTGAAGTCAGTGGCAGAATTCTTGCTAATGTCAACAGGAGGAGGATGGGCTTGAAATTTATTTCATGTAAAGTTAACTGTTTTACACTGTTGTACATTTTCTGGACTTTAAAAGAAACAGCATAAGAATGAAGCCACCATAGGCACAAATCAGGAGTCAGATTCTGCTACATTTATGATGAGTAGTACTTTCCTCCACCTATAGTACCTCTGAAATCAATTAGATTACTCAAGGAGTAAGGTACTACTACTCAACATGATTAAGAGGAAGCAGAATTTGGTGGAATTGTTTCCTTTCTGCTACTGTCTAAAATGAAAAGTAAAATTGATATTTATGTATGTTCGAACTCCACAGTCTTTTAAAATTCCAACTTTAAAGCGGTGAGTGGAAATTAAAAGATATTAAACACTAAGATCAAAGATCCAAACTCAGGTCTTGATGTTGGTATCTGAGTTGAGCTCAGCAGTGCAGATTTAAGAGTTTTAAAATGATTTGTCCATGGTTACAAAGAGATTCACCGGAAGAGCCAGAAATAGTACCTAGGCCTCCTACTCTCTAGTCATCTGCTCTACTCAATAAGTCACAATCCCAATTAAATAAGTAAAAGAACACTAATATAATTTTAAATAATATATTTTAATTAAGCACACTGTAGCACTAGTATTAGGGTTTTTGTGGGCTCATAGATTTTTGTGGGCTCACTAGTATTAGGGTTTTTGTGGGCTCATGGGTTTCTTCATGCTGCTACTGTACTCCCTGCACTGAATGTGTGTTAGTATGTGGATTTGTTTTGATGACACCTGCAGAGAATGAGGGAATTATCTGTATTATTTTGTATAAATATTGTTTGCACCTCAGTTTACCTGCTTGATATTACTCTGCCTATCTGCAGGAGGCTGCTGGAGGAAAACAAACAGGAAATGAAAATGTATCAGAGATAAGGTAACTCCAATGAGAATAGGGACTATAAAGGACAAGCAGGGGAGCTATTAATTCAGAAATACCCATCTGTCTGGATCCAGCTAGATTAGCAGGTCTATTTTGCCCAGGCCCAGGCCTAATATCAAAGGGACACTAAACTGTTAAAGGTCCCTGCACTGAAGGAAGAGGGTGAGCGGACAGCAGTGGCTGGAGGTAAGTCTGACAGGTGCTGTCTGTCTCTCCCAGGCCAGCAGTAGGGATGTCTGGGCTGAATGAAACTTATCTAAAACTTGCAAGGAAAGACTCATGCTTAGGTAAGACCCAAGCTTATAGGATTTTCATTGTTTTATCCCTTTTCTCTGCTTATGTGCCTTTGGGTGAATAAATAATAACTGTTTTGCAGAAGCTGTTTTTGAGTCACTTTAATCAGCCACTGGTCACAGGCTCCTGGAAGAAAAGGACTTACAGGTGCCAAAAACTATTGGGCCTGTCATGTTATCACAGTTGCTAAACAGGGGGGCTGTGGCCCTGACACTCATTGTAGGAGTGGTAGGACTACATGGTACCTAGAGAGGGATGAAATTAGTAAAACTGGTCACCAGAGGGTATGTACTAGAGGCAGATTAAAAGGGGTCTCATGTGCAGCTGACAGCTCAGGCCAAAGGGAAACATTATTATTAATTTTTTTAATTTTGTTGTTGTCATGTAGGTTGGTACATGGGTAAGGTGTGCACCTATTATAAGTTTGTGGTTATGTTATATGTTCAGATGACTCATGAAAACAGAGCTTGCCGGCAGAGTGGATGGCATGGCAGGCTAATGGATGCCCTGAATCCAAACCAAACCAGTTGCTCAGGTCAGTGCCTCACTGAGATTTTAACTTAGTTAGATTTTAACTTTGATTTGAAAGAAAGATGACTTTTTTATGTACCAAGAAATATATTTAAACAAATAAATATGCTTAGTAGTAGGGGAAGGGTAGAAGATATTTAAATGTTGAGCCTATCAGTGACCCTTTACTATTCTTACATTCATATTGTGAAAGGAATAACTGGAACAGAAGCTGGCTTTCATTTCCTTTTGTGCAAGGTGATCTCCTGCAGCCAGGGAAGTGTTTGTCTCAGCTGCAATATGAATGCAGCACACAGGGAACATCTTGCACACATTACCAGGGAACATTTTCACTCTCCCTTTACCCTCTCCCTGCCCCCAGCATCTAAATGTTGTTTTACTAGTTCAAAAGTGCATTTGTTGACTCAAGATACAGGAGTAAAAAAGGAACACAAAAGCACACTGAAGAAATTCTGACCAGAAAAGGATAAAAGCAACTGTAAGTCCTTAGACTCCCTGCAAATTTGGAAGACATCAAATGGCAAAGATAATCCATAAGAGTGCCTAAGAACACTCCACCCAAAAAGAGAGAGCCATCAAGCAATCTGAACACTATAAGACATTGGCTAACAAGATTCCTACATCTATCCTTCTCCACATGCAGAATTTACAGGATTGCAGAGAAATCGAATAAAAATATTGGCACTTTGTCAGTGATATATGGTTTTGTTCTGCTCTTACTGAAGTCATTGCAAAATGTTCACTGGATTCAAAGAAAACAAAAATGGGCACATAATGTCCATTTTATAATGAAGCATAGAGCCTCACATTTCCTGGGACCAACGCAGCTTCAAGAACACTGCAAATCAAACATGTGATGTCACATTTTGTTCATCAGAACAACTATTATTAGCTGGAACTGTGAGTAGGCTAAATGCCATTTTAACAGATGGGCATGAATAAAGGCATGCCAGAGAGCCTGTATGTGAATCAATTTTAAATATTAGTTTGCATTCCCATCCAATAATATCAAAATGGCAATCTGTGTAGAGCTCACATATTAAATTGAGAGAATATGCTGTTGCTTCTTTGATTCAGAGCTGGATAATTTATAAATATGTACCTCTGTTATTATTGTATGAGTTGATTTTAATGACTCAGCATCACATAGCATTAAAAAGTAACCCCCACTTCAAGCAATGTGGGTTATTGTGGATCCTGTGTTTCTAAGGGACAAAGTCAACTCAGATATCACAGTTCTGTCTGAAAATATTGTACCCATGTTATTACCAGGAAGCCCCTAAGAGTACTTAACAACTTAAAGATATTATAGGAAAAAAGTTCTCAGTTTTTTTCAGCTTATCTGCCTTATACCTTAGACAGCACTTTGTGTATACCATTTCCCTCTTTCCCCAGTATGGCAAGTTTATTAGTTTTCATTGTGGTTTATGGATTGCCCCCTCTCCGAAAACAATGAGAGAGGGGGACATTTTAAAAAAATAGGGCAATACGACTGTAAAACAAACAACAAAAAATCAGCACATGATGGATGCATCATATTACTGATATCCACTTGAGCATATCATTTTCTGGGGGATTAGAGACTGGGAAACATGTAGTGATGCAGCACTCTAGTCACTGCAACTACAAGTAGTTGCTCTGAAGTAGCCCTATTAGAAACAGCTGTGCCTAATGGGTGGATTGGGATGGGCTAAAGAGAGTCCAACAGGCTAATGAGCCCATTACCCAAGAGGTAGAAAAGGCACAGGAAGAAGAAAGATTGCCAGAGCCATAGAGAGAAGCACTATGCTGAAGCTTCCAGTTACCCACTGAGGCAGCTACTGATTATATTATTTGTTAAGCACCAACAATATGCCAAGTGCTGTTCAAAATGTAAACAAAGACAATCCCTTCCCTCAGAAGCTTGGGGAAAGAAGTGTTTCTACAGCCCAAAAAGCATACAAGTGGAATATTCTGGCTGGTGCAAAAGCCTCATCTGTAATATGGAAACCTGTTGTCATAACCTACAGGCTTTGAACCCAAGTCTGCAGGAGCTGCCATGCTCCAACCCTCCACTTAGCAGCCTGCTGACAACTGCTTACCCAAGACCCATGAAGTCCAGTTTCAGGCTGAGGCTCCACCCCAAGGGCCTATTGGTGGAATCCCAGAGCAGCTAATTGGCCCATTAGGCATACTTTAGCCAGCAGGAAGCTGTCTGAACAACTGGGATCTGTCTTGCTCCAGACTGGGTGCCTTTTGCAAGCTGCTCCTGTGGTTTGACTCCTGGTTTCTGTGGTTCTGATCTCCACTTAGTCTCTGACCCCCTGGTATCCTGACACAGTCTGCCTCCCGTTACTGACTTGTGGCTCTGATCTCAAGTTTGTCTTCTGCTTTTGATCTCCTGGTAGCCTGACCCAGCTGACTCTCAACTCCTTTTTTGTTGTTTGGTGGCCCAAGACCTGGCCATGGCACCTACATTTAATTGGCTTCTAACAAAGCCCTAGAATTGCAAAAAAAGTTTTTAACAAAACCAAACACATTGATAAATCATTTATGTTCCAGTTGATAAGGTTAAAAAAATAATTGATGCCTGTCATTGCACAAACTAAAAGCATACTATACAAGCATAAGCACCAGTCATGCAAATACTTATATGATCAACTTTATACATCAATAGTTCAATTACATGACTCGTCTGTAAAGTTGTTCACCTGCACATTTGCAGGATCAGGTCTGCTGACAGTAAGAATAGGGGGCTACTGCTATCTAATTGTTTTCTATTTAGATGTCTTCTTAAAATGGTTTGATTTGGGAGTATTTCCAAATGAAGCATTCTGCTGCCAATCACAAGTTTTCCTGCCAAAAGTTCATTTTTTATCTTAACAATTATTAAATGTTATTAACTGTTCTTGCAAGTCACTGGTTTTCATTTATATTATCCAACTCTTGTTCTCACACATGGTCTTTACAGCAACCTTAACAATGTTAAGGAAGAATAATTTTCCAAATTAATGGACTGTGTGACAGTCCAATGTGCCAATCTGTTAATATAACAGATTATGAGGTCACTGTTAAGACTTTGCATGACAGTGCAAATTGGGGTATGTATTGCTTTTCAATATCGATTGAAGATTGTGTGTGTGTTATTGATAGTGTGTGAGAGATGTGAAGGTGGCAATGAATACTGGACACTTTCCCCTTATTTCATATTTGTAAGATTCTGGGTTGGTGAGATGTATCTTAGTACAAGTTTAACTGTCACTAACAATTTTTTTTATTAACTCTTAATTCCCTATTATCTCATATTCCTGCTACTGATGTCACCTACTTTATATTTTCTGGTCTCTTTGTAGTATTGCTGTGATCACTCACAATTATATACTTAATCCAATCTATATATCAACTACGTAAACTGTCTTTGGCCTCTCCCTAATAGTATTGTGCATATAGACACACACAAAGATTTTCAAGAATAACTAATGATTTTGGATGCTCAACTTGAGGCATCTCAAGGTGGCCTGGTTTTCAGAAAATGCTCCTCCTCTACCCTCCAAAACCCAAGTTCCTTTAACCAGGTTCCGGGGATGTGAGGGGAGGAGCTGATCAGCAGGGCTGCTGGTGGGCGGGAGGGGGGAAAGGAGGGAAGCTTGGCTGCTTGTGGGTGCTAAATTGGGCACTCAAAAATTGAGGCACTTATAATCACTGCTCATGTTTGATAACCTTGGGGATTTACATATATATAGTTATGCCCTGCAGTTATTCAGTTACCCCACCTTATTCTGTGATCTTGTTGGTTTACACAAGCTAAGCAGAGATAGGACCTGTCAAGATAAAATTCCTTTTCAAAGGGTGAACAGAACCCTCAAGGTAGGACTTAAGTGGTGCATAGGCCTTGTGTTGACCCTCTGCACAGGGTTGAATTTCACCAGCTGTGCTTGTGTGGCAGATTGCTGTCATCTGCCCCCAGCCCACTCCACCCGTTTCCCCAAGGCCCTGTCTCTGCCCCTTCCCACCCTTGCTCTGCCTCTTCCTCCCCTGAGCATGCCCCATCCCCACGCCTCCCCTTCCCTCCCAGTGCCTCCTGTACGTCACCGAACAGCTGATCCACGGTGGGCAGGAGGTGATGAGAGGAGGAGGAATTGATCATCGGGGCTGCTGGTGGGTGGGAGGCACTGCATGGGGAGGGAAGAGGGGAGCTTGGCTGTTGGTGGGTGCTAAACACCTGCTAATTTTTGTCCGTGGGTGCTTGCTGGAGCACCCACAGCGTCAGTGCCTATGACATAGCCCATGGCACCTTTTTGTATGTTAACCCTGGTATCCTGGCCAAATTCAAATTTAGATATTGATACTATTTGTGAAGCACTTTGAAGAGACAAAATACCATAGTTTAGCATTCTTATTAAACTCTTGCTCTAAAATGTTGTGTAGTTTTGCTGTACACTGTGAGGCCACATCTAAACCATGACCTAGGGGTGTGATCCCCTGCTCATGTATACATACTTGTGCTAGCTCTCATTAAGCTAGCACAAGTATAAATAGCAGTGAAGCCATCGTTGCACGAGTGTTGACCGCATACTCACTGATTTCAGGTGGGTTTATACTTGGCACGACACAGCCCAGCCATACCTCTGCTACCTGTACTACTGTGGCTACACTATTATTTATATTCATGTTAGCTTGATGAAAGCTAGTGCATGGGTAGATGAGCAGGGGTACCACAATCTTAGGTCATAGTGTAGAATAGCCTTAAAGAATGTCTTTGCTGCAAAGTTAGCTTGGCTGCCAGGTCTGAGCACCCAGGTTTGCCTTACCTGAGTGTGGACAGCCACACTGCAAAACCACATTCAAGTTCATTTACTCACTGCTGCTCCAGTCCCCAGGGTGTTTTGCTAGGACTTCTGGGAGCATGTTTCTTGATTCTTTGTCCTGCAGTAAGCTGAGTACCATTTTCCCCCATGAACTGTGGGAAAACTTGCCTGTCCTTGGTATTTAAGGATTAGCACTGGAGTGATTTAGCATGCATCCTCACTGTAAAGTTATTGGCCCAAGTGAAAGCAGAACCTGGGCCCTAACCTACACCCACAGCTGTGTCAGCTAGCTCACGTTGAAAGCTCCACTAAATTCTGTGAAAGGCAAGGTGTGTGCATGTGTGAATTAGAAGGGGCTGGAGGCCCAATGCCTGCCTAAGAGCCTGGGCTAACTTTGCAGTGAGAACATACCTGTTAACAGCTCATAGAGTAGAGTGCATTTCAGTGGTCAGGGCATTTAGGGCCTGAATCTATAAGTTATTAAGCACTCTGGCCTGATCTCGAAAAGCACTTAACATGTGAGTAGTCTCAGAGATGATGGGACTGACTTATATGGATGATAGGACTACTTGCATGCTTAAATGAAGCATGTGCTTTAGTGCTTTGCTGGATTGAGCCACAGCAGTCAGCACCTTGCAGGACTGAGTCCACTCTTCCAAACACTTACTATAGAACGTGTGACAGTTTGCAAAATGTCTGTGTAAAACATATGGTTTTATGAAACTGCTGAATCACTGAATGCCTCAGTGTATAGCGAATCAGCTATTTGCTCACAGGGTTTATGTCATGTAGCTCCCAACCAAGTCTATACAGGTGAACAGGAACAACAAGGAATCATTAACCTGAATGGTCTTCCATTCAGGTTGGAAGCAACCTAGAACAATGAAATGGATGCAGGTCGTCTGCAGGGTGTGGTGTTGGCACAATGGAAAATCCACAGCAGAAGCAAAGAAACAAGGTGTTAGAATAGCTTTTAAAAACACAGACTCTGAGTGATTCAGGAAACACAAAGGGACATACTCTGCATTGGGGAACCTTTTGAGCACCAGACCTGAATCAGCTAATGGGAGCTTGCTGCAGGAGTCAAAGGAGACTCCCTGATCAGGAAGACAAAACTGAGCTAGAGGAGTGGGTTCCAGGAGAGGAGACCTGGGACCCCTGAAAGCACTGATTAAAACCCAAAGAAGAATGCTCAGGAGTGGTGAGGACTCCGAGCCAGGGAATTGCAAACAGGTGTTTATTTTGCCTAGAACTTTGTGTATCTTGTGATTTGTCTATGAGTAAAGTGGTTTAGGAATTCCTCTACTAAGTCTGTTTGTTACTTGCTTCAAACTATAAACCAGTGTATCTTTTAGGATGGAGCTCGGGGAGAATGTTCTTAAGCTATTGGGGATATTTGGGGGATTCTGCATTGGTCTTGGGACCTAGGGCAACTGGACCATGGGATCCTATTCCACAGAATCAGTGCCCAAGAGGCCAAGGCTAGAGACTGGCTGAAGCCTGCCCAAATGCAAGAGAGTTTAGAAGCACACAGATCCAGCATTCAGGTCCAAACCCAGTAGGCTGGTGAATGTCCACACAAGGGAACTCAATCAGGACTCTGACAGAGAAAATAGGGTTACTTATGTTAGTAAAAACCACTATGAAGACTGATTCTAAAGTGCTTTGGGGATTAAAGGTACTATATAAATTATCCACATAGGGTCACAATTTTAATTGCAGGTGCCTAATATGTGTCTATGGACATTTATGCATATTGTCAATGGGGATGTTTGTTATATCTGCAAATTGTGTTCATGCCCCACTGCTGACATTTGAAAAGTTGTCTTAATGCACTTGCCTAAATGATGTCTGTTGAATATGTTCACACCCACCCACCGTGCCTGCAAATTTTGCATAAAGGTTCTGTAGGCACAGTGGCTGTGTCAGCAAATTTGGTGGATACAACAAAGGTGTCTGCATATGGAAATTTAGCCCAAAATACACTGAGAAACTAATCCTTACAGGTGGGTAACCTTAATGTAACTGCCTCTTGTCAAATGCTGCTGGCACACATCAATCGGCAGAAAAGAAAAAGGAAGCCCGATCGGGCTGTTGGAATGGCTGCAGTAAAGAAAAGGAACCATTCTAATGAGGAAAGGGTAACCTTGCAGAATTTGAAGGGTTAGAGGTTTTGTGAATGTCTCAGACTACATTTTGTTTCTTATTAATACAATTTCAAACTCTTCTCCAGTACATTTAAACCCGTATCTTCCCTCAAGGGAGGTAGAAACCAAAGCGAGGTTGATATAAATAAGGCATATGTGATTAATTATCCCCCCCCCCCCCCCCCCCCGGAAAGGTGTATTATCCCCTCCCCTCTCCCCCCGGAAAGGTGTATTATCCCCACTTCGTTCAAAGAGGGAAATTCAGGCGAATTTTGCATAACGTGAACGAAGCCTCCACTGGGGCTCTGCAGGAGCCCACGGCCCAGCCCGGGCAGGCACTTGCTGAAATGCGGCCTCAGGGACGGGCCGGTGACAGTCGCTACTCCTCATTGTCACGACTCCCAGTGTTTCCGCACATGCGGCCAGGCAGCACCTAAGACAGGGGAAGCGAGAGACGAGTCCCCCGGCCGCCGGGCCAGGCGCAGCGAGCAGACGGGCGATATCGACTGAGGAAGGGCGGGGCCCTGCGCGCTGGCGCGCCCGCCCCGTTCCAGTCTGCGGGCTGGTTCCCCCCCCCCCGCCGCCCTGCTCCGGCGTGACCTTCCCGCTGAACTGCTCACCTCACCCCGCGCGCGCGGCTCAACGGTCCCCTGCTCTGCTGCCACCCCGCCCAGCAGCCTGCCGCTTAGGCGCGCTCCCCCGTCAGGGTCCCTGTGCCCCTCCGATCCTCCCCACCCTCCGGCTGCTGCTCCTGCTCCATCCCTGCCCAGCCCCTCCCGGCCCGCTCAGAGCCTCGCCCATGTCCCCGCCCGCCCACTCCCTCTGCTCAGGTCTGATCTCACGCTCCAGTCTTTCGCAGCCCCGCCCTCTGAAGTCTCCCTCCCCTCAGGAATCTCGCGAGATTATGTTAAAGCGGCCGGCCTCCGCGCCCCCTCTCCGGCTCTTTCCCTCTAGGCGGGTGAGTGAGTGCGGCGCGGCGGCGGCCGGCTCGGCCGCGGTGTTCTATGGGATAGTGGTGGATAGAGGCTATCCTCGGTTCAGAGCGCTAGGGCCAGGCAGGAGCAGGGCATGAAGATGGCGGACGCCAAACAGAAGCGGAACGAGCAGCTGAAGCGCTGGCTCGGCTCCGAGACAGACCTGGAGCCGCCCGTGGTCAAGCGCAAAAAGACCAAGGTGAAGTTCGATGACGGCGCCGTCTTCCTGGCCGCCTGCTCCAGCGGGGACACGGACGAGGTGCTGCGGCTGCTGGAGCGGGGCGCCGACATCAACTACGCCAATGTGGACGGGCTCACCGCACTGCACCAGGTCAGTGCGGGGCCTGGCTCGGCTTGAGCGGGGGGACCGGGGCTGGGCCTGGCCGCGCGGGGGCGGGAGGGGCTCTGTCGGGCTTGGCTGGGGATGGGGGCGGGAGGGGCTCTGTCGGGCTCGGTGATCGGGGCCCGGCTGGGTGCTGCCAAGTTTGGATCCAGCTCTCCGGAGCGGGGTCTCTCCCGGGAGTGTCGCCCCGGGCAGATGGATCGGCCCTGCAGAGGCGGCTCTTCCTCGTTTTCCCTAATCTCTGGGATCGGCTCTACTCCACTGGCTGGGGTGGAGGCTAAGCCCTTTCCTCCCCTGGCTGGGGTGTTCCGGGGTCCTCTCTGCCTTCCTTCCCCCGGGGACGGTGTCGGTGGGACCCCCTGGCTGTGGCTGGCATTGAGGGTGTCACTGAGAAAACGGGGTCCGCCGGGGCCCTGCCCGCTGTGTGTCCAGGAAGGCGAGATGGCGCCCCGGAGTGGGGGGTGGGGGGAGGTGAAGGCAGATCCCGGAAAGGGGGTGGTGTTGGCAGGTAGGGATGGTGGGATGAGAAACGGGGTCACTCCCATGTTTGCTGTTAATATCGGGACCGATTTCCTGCTGCCCCGACCCCTCCAATTTCTCTGCACTTTAGGGGATTAAATCTGTTTTTTGTGAAGGCGAATCTTTTATTTTTCTCTGGTTTCTAGGGGGAACTAGTGTTTTGTTCTTAATATAGAAACGTGTGTCAATAGGAGACAGGCGTCTTTCTTTATTGATGGTTTCTGCCGCAGTGTGAAAGCCCTACTCTTAGGTTAGCAGTGTTTTTACAGTATATTTTTCCTGCGGTGGGAGGTTGTAAGAAGGGATTGCTTTGTTCATGGTTTTTGAACTGAGATCTAACTTTCATTTAGGGTGGGGGGAATGGAATGGAAAGGAAAGTGGCCGTGAAGTTTCCTCAAAATGGATGCTTTGTGCATGTTAAAGTTTTATAGCAATCTGATTGGAATCTGAAAATGTTAGCCAAATAAGGAAAGGCAGTGACAATCCAGAGATAATGTGGATTTGAATAGTTTTCGTTTCTGCAACAGACCAAAAACCATAGCAGCATATTAGATTCACTGAACTAAATTCAGAAAAGCAAGAATAATCTCTTTGATAGATTAATTTTTTGTTTCAATAATTGTACCTTAGTAGTTCCAGAAAGACTTAGTAATTATGAACTCTAGTTTGATCAGGTAAAAATCTTTCCAAAATAATGCAGTGAGGGAATTCAGAGCAGTGTAGTAAGTGTTCTCTTTCTAAACACAAACTGGTGACTTTAGTGTGTAGTAAAACATCTTGATATTGAAATAAGTATGAGGAATGCCCCATTATTTATTGTAATAGCTAACAATAAATGCATTGCGGAGAACTGGATTTTATGCTTTTAACTCTTACTGTAATGTAAGGTGTATGTAATAGCTTCACTGTTTCCTGTACAAAAGTTGTCACCTGCCCTTTCATTGAATTATTAGCCTTGATAGAATTGGTATGCTTCCTACTGGCAAAAAAATAACAGAAAAAATGAACATGACAATTTATGGGGTAATCATCAAATTTCTGTTTTGGTAACATTCTGGCAAACTCCTTAATTTCAGTATAGGTTATGTTGTTTGGCAAACTAGTATTCTGTAGCTTCGTTTAATCAATCTGGATACTTGTACTCTGAAGAAATGTCTTACTAGTCAGAAGTCATATCTTATTTGGTTAGATGTTAATATGTAAACAGGTTCTTTCAGATCCAGAATGTATAGAACTTTTAATAGTGGGAACAAAAGGATGAAGTGTTGTTTTTTTTATCATTATTGGTAGAACAACAAATTAAAACTAAGGTTTCCAGTTTTGGGCAATTCTGAGAAGCCTTTTTAAAAAGCAGGTGAGGAGTCTCCTTGACAACTTTATGATACCGTAGTGCAACATTTTTAGCACTTATTAATGTCATCCTTGTTTCCCTACTGTCAGACTTCCACGCCTCCTTAATTTGCAAGCTGACCGCAGATAGTGGGAGATCAAGATAGCTGCAGATTTTTGTTGTTGTTGTTGCTTTAAACTTCTGTTGGAGTAGTTGTTACTCTAGTGTCACTGCTATATGGTATAACTAAAAATAGCTTTGAGAGGCTTCTGCCAACAAACATCTAGTTGAAAAGCAAATTGGGAGATTTAACTGTGAATTGATCGTTTTCTTAAGGTAGCTTAGTAAATGATTGTATAATCTCCCAACCCCTTCAGGGAATGTATTGGTTACAGTGTACCTTTAATTGACACACAGTCTTTAGTGTAGCCAAACTTCTCTGTTGTTTATGCATTTGAGACAAAATAAAAAATGCTGGACACCATATTTATAACATATGGGTCTACTCTAAATGAGAGTTGCTGTGGTATGAAGTAAGGCCATATGTACCGTAGGGAAACTTCTCAAAAGTTTGGCACTTTGCTAATGCCATTTTGACTTCACCAGCGTTGGTAATGTTGAAAGCCCTATTATACACAAGATTTTCCAGGTTGCCATCATTTTTAAGCACTATATCAATCAATTTAGACCTGCTCATCCATGTGAAACAAGAATACCAGCATGATATCTAAAATGAAGTGATTTATCCCCATTTTTGGACCTCTTCCCCCTGTTCTCATCCATTTTTTTCCACCTCAGCTGCGTTCTCCTGTCTTGAGTGGCCCACCATGAGTTAGGTTTTAGTGCACTGGAGCAGGAGCATAAACTACATTTTTGTAATATTTTCATGTAGATACAAGGCAGTATAGGAAAAAGGGGTAAGCAGCACTTTCCTTCGAAGCCCTGGTGGTTGGTGGCAGTTCCTCAACACGTTCAGCCCTGAACACATGGGGTAGCTTCAGTTTCACTGCAGCTGGAGGTGTAATTTCCAGCTCAGGTACATGTATGCACGCTAGCTTTGATCAAACTAGTGAGCTAAAAATAACAGTGTAGCTGTACAGCACAAGCTAGCTGCCTGAAAACAATCCTGTTGGAGTCTCTAGGTAAGTACTTGAGCAGGTAGATTGCTGCTGCCGCCACATGGCTACCCTGCTTTTTATAGCATACTAGCTGGATCAACGTTAATGCATATGTGTCTACCCAAAATGGAAATTATTCCTACAGTTTCAGTGTAGAGGTACCCTCAGTTTCCATTGTGGCAACGAGCCAAACCACTGGGCCTTTCATTAGCCAATCTGTTCCAGTATTAAGGCTCAAAAGCTAGTTGGGTGGAGTAATAAAATCTGTAGGATGAACTAGGCGGGGTTTTTGTCCCTCTTCCTGTATAACCAAACAAATTCTTAGTGTGCTTCTTATTCAGTATGCATTCTAAAGGCCAATGTATACTGCAGACATTTATTTCTGAGATGGAAAGTCTAAGTGCCTCTCTTCCCCCATTCTGCCTACACATTTTAATTCTACAGTGATTTGACACTAATTGCTGATTTCATTTTATATTTTGCTGTGCAGAAGTAGGCATGGTGCATGTTAAGTGCGCTTCTTTTTTAAAGGGATGCAACATCTTAAACTACATTTTGTCACATTTACCACCTATATTCCAAGTAGTATTTAAGCTTGCTATTTGCAAATCAGTGAAGAAAAATATTTATTTTTGTAATCTAGGTTAGAATAGATTATCATAATGGTCCCTTCTGATTTTAACCTCTTTGAATTTGATTCTTATTTTGTGCCTTTGACAGGGGTTGTGCATAGTTGGTTTCCATGTTTTTTGGGTTGGGGCTTCCTAATCCAAAATGTTCCATTAACTCAATGAAAGTTATAAAAGACAGAGGCTCTGAATAATGCATTTTTTCTATATAACTGTCATGTGCGTAGATGTAACACAGGGATTGTAGGGGGTCTTTGAAACTCTTTTCTTGTGATGTGTCCTTCCAGGTAATTCAGCAGGGATTTAAGAGAAGAATAGAATCAGGAGGTGAGATGTGATGTCATGTTCTACTTGCTAGCATTTCATCTCTGGGGAGGGGAAGAAATTGCCTGTGCATGGCTCGTCTGTTAGAGCTGCCACATTATCACTTACCAATAAAAAAACAAAAAAATTAGCAATTCTTAGTACAGGCTAACTCTGAGAACAGACTTACTGACATGAGCAACATACAAACATGGGTTTTATGGAATGATTGCTTGTAAAAGGAGACTGCCAAATTATTTTAAAACTTGTTGACCAGCAGATCTAAATTGCATAGTATGTATAGTCATATCTTAGTGGTAGGTTTTTAAATCTATAATAGGCTCTTCTATAGGCTCATCCCTAAGATATTGGAGTGCTTTGTGAACAGTCGTTTGTCTTCCTACACCTGTGAGCTATGGGGAAGTATTGACACCATTTTGCCACATAACGTGATCAAGCTGATGTGGGAATATAATGCTAGCTATTTGAATTGAACACTTGATATTATGGTGCAGACTGATTTCATTGCCTTACTATCTCTTAAACTCTTCTTCCTAACAAAATCTGCTGTTTAGTCTGAAGAAGAATTCTGTGTAGCTCGAAAGCTTGTATCACTCACCAACAGAAGTTGATCCAATAAAAGTGTTACCTCACCCACTTTGTAGCTAAAACATAGTTTTCACGTGGGGCGTGGGGGAACTGATTTTAAGAGTATCTTAATGCCGTTGTCTTGATATTGTACAGCACTGGCTCAGCAGCGGCTAACAACACTATAACCATAGATAATTCATCATAGAACTGTACAGTGATCTGTTTTTGGCTGACAAAGGGCAAGCTTGGAGATGGCACTACATGCCATGTATGCTAGTTATTGTTATCTTAATATTTACCAATCTCAGAGGTAGTTGCTTTGAGTTTACTTTGAAATAAGTTAACTGCCTCCCCTTTCTTTCAAAAAGATGAAATTATTGCTTATTTATGGCAAATGTATATACTCGATCACTCATGCTGACATGGGCTTTAGTACTGATTGTCATTAAGTATCTTGGGTAATAGCCATATCCCCCTCTAGTGCCTTTACACCTGATTAAAGGGCTGGAGTGGTGTAAAAGGGTGCTTAAAAACCAGTGATTGAGCTGTGGATGGAGTCCACTGGCTTAAAAACAGAGGAAGACAGCTGGGAGGCTGTCTTCTGAGAACCTCCTTGCAAGCCCTGGGATAGGAAGTGTACCAAGGGCAAGGGGACACAACATACAGCATGGCAGCCCGGTAGTCAGGGGCAGATTGCTGTAATCTAAGCCCATATTGCCATCTACATAACGATAGGAGCTGCAGAGCAATTTGGGATCAGGATGATGCAAAAATGGCTCAAAGCCACCTTAGCACCCAACCCCCACTCCCTGAGCTGCGACTTCAATGGTGTTGGTCTTACTGGAGGACAGAGTCTTGCCCCATTTGCAGAAACAATTAGTTTTACATTAAATATAAAAAAATTAGCACACAAATCTTGAAATCCATACATCAGAATTTGTACTTGGCTTACTGTGAAACTGATACCTTCCATCTCATTCCATGCGGGGGGAAATCCTTCCTGTTTCTGATAACACTGTATCCTTAGAGGTGAGGATTTTTAAAAAAGCCTTTATTGGTCATTGTTCTGCTTTTTTCCTTTTGCGTGTGTCTCAGTCGGGCAACAGAAGTGGGGAAATCAGTTTCACTTCTATGTTCTTAATGTTGCACTGTCTGACTTCAGACTGGGAAACATGTTTGTTTTTAAAAAATTAATTATAATGTAAAGAAATGAGTGCAAACACTTCTGCTGGCCATAGATTCTGTAAAACCTGTTCATTTCCAGGAAATGGGAATTGAATGGCATAATACTTCAGTGTGACCAAGCTAATAACTTTTTTAAGATGACTCTTAATTTCCTGACTTCTGTTCTTTAATTTTGCAACCTTAATATTGCATTAATAAAGGCCTGTCTAATTTCTGTTCTCTCTAAAGAAGTAGTTGTGGTGGAGGAAGAGAGAAAGTATATGAAGTGTTGGACACATCATGTGCCCCTTCATACTACATGATAACTTAGGGCATCTATAGTACTTAGCCTATGTATAAGAAAAACAGTATTTTCTACTAAGCATGTGACTGCATACAAATTTTTGCAGAGTGCAAAAATTGTAAATATTATACCTCTCCAAACTTGGCTTAACAGACTTGTGCGTACTGAGGATTAACTACACCTCTACCCCGATATAACGCTGTCCTCGGGAGCCAAAAAAATCTTACCGTGTTATAGGTGAAACTGCGTTATATTGAACTTGCTTTGATCTGCCGGAGCGCGCAGCCCCGCTCCCCAGAGCGCTGCTTTACCGAATTCGTGTTATATTGGGTCGCGTTATATCGGGGTAGAGGTGTATATGCCAAGTTTGAACCCAACCTCTCTTTTTTTGAATTGTGTGTAAAGACATCACATTGTCCTTGCTTAGTGTCCTCTTTTAAATGCACAAATATAATAACTGAACTGAATTCTAGCATTTAGGCTGAGACAAAGCATTGGGAAACTTCCGTCTTAAAAACTACTGGCAATGACATGAGTAGAAACATCTCAAACTTATTTATAATATCTGTAATAAAGCTATTATTCAAATGCTATATCAGTCAGTCATATAGGTTTCATAACAAATTCAAAATATAGGCAATAACTACAGAAAATATAATTTTATTTTGTAAAATAAGTTGCTGCTCAATGACCCTGTCTTCTAGTTGTAAACTTTATCCTGGAATTAAGTATTCTTGATTCAGTACATTGATGTGTTTACAGACTTCGTTGGCACAATGAAACGTGTAGATTAAATGCCGTGCGTGTTCTGACATATGGTACATTTGATCGATTTTGAATTTTTTTGTTTTGTAACCTACTGTTGTGTAGTAAAAGGAATGTTACATAAACCACTCATAACAATAGGTCGTTTGGGAACCACTGCATGTGAACATATTCAGGTTGAGGAAGTTAATTGCTGATCTAGGCAGATGTCTATGCTACTTGTGCTACCGCTGCAGTGCTGCAGTTAAACTGCTATAGTGTAAACCAGTGGTTCTCTACCTGCGGCCCACGGGCCACTTATCAGCACATGGCTGCGGCTCATGTGACATCCTCAGAGCAATACAGGTAGTATATATATTCTGTGGATGCGGCTCACATAACACTA
>NW_020664419.1:66249319-66342033 GCF_002925995.2 Terrapene triunguis | reverse complement strand
GTGTGACATTTTTCATAGCCCTGAGCAGTGTAGCTAGGTCCACCTAATTTTTAGGTGTAGAGTAGACTAAGCCTAGGTGTCATTGTAGCTTTTGAACATAACTTGTAACTATTTCACTTCTATTTCCTGAAATGGTATAATAATTCAGATTGTATTGTGAGCTCTTGGAGGGGAGGAAGGGCAGATCCTCAGATGATGATTGCTATTGGAGCCATGACTTCAAAAGATCATCCTTAAGCTGAGGATCTGTGCCCATGTCTTCTGTGTACACACTTATGGGCATAACTGGAAATAATATAAGCTTTTGAATGGTTGGTTTTTTGTTGTTTTGGTGACCTTTATAATGTCTATTCCAGTTAATAGGTTATGCTTACTGATATAAGTGATTTGAGGCCTACAAAAGAGAACGCAACACAACATTAAGTAACATTTACCTGATTATATTTTATTGTTCTGACCAAATCCTTCAAAGGATGAATTACATAAGAGCAAGCACTTGCCCCTTAATTGTCTCTTGTTCAGTTAAATTTCCCTTCTGAGATAAAAACTAAGATTTCAGCCATTAAGTACATCACAGTTAAGTATTCACTACTTGGCATGCATTGAGAAGTGCAAAATTTCATACTGCATGTAAAAGTCGTTATTCTTATTAGTTTTCTTTGTTGATCTGGCTAATTGGAATAGAGCTGAAGTCTGTACTGCTAGCTGTAAGCAGTGCATGTTCAGATGCTATCAGATGGGTGGAGACATTCCAAGCTGTCATGCTTGCTGTGTGCATTCCTGAAATGAGTCAATGGAAATCTTGGCATAGGAGTGGAGGCATTCCTCAGCTGTCACCTTTCTAGTGGTCTGTTAAAAGTGCATTGTGATATGTCAGTAAGGCAAAGATTATCATGTATTTACAACAAACAAAACGGTTAGTCATGAGTGGTCTCTGGAGTTTTAAACATAGGTTTTAAATTAGGTACAGTAAGTTTTGTCAAACTACCACCTACGGAAGTGGTGTGTTAATGGATTTTGAGGCGTCACTAACTACTGTACGAAACAGTTCATCTTGTCTTCCACTTTAAATTTACTGAAGCAGAGTTTTAGAAATGTTTTCAAATATGAGTGGTGGCATTCAGTTGGCATAATGATTTCTCCATTACTGTCATACACCTTCTTAGAGCATATTATGAATATAAGGCTAATGGGGGGGTTTAAAATAAATGTAATTGATCTTTGATAAATACAGGGATTTTAATAAATATGCTGAGGCACTACAGACAAACTAATCACCCAAAGGCCCAGTTTGGCATTGCACCTGCTTATGCTGACTCTGGATTTTCTCCACAAGAGTGCTAGTTAGTGCTTTTGACTTTTAATCGCTAATAAGAATTCTATTTGTCTTCAGACAAAAATCTGTCACTCTCAATCAAAATTGGCTGGCCACAAATTATTTTAGTACTAATACTTATCTTTGTAAATGTAGAATGTTCTAGGTAGTGCTTTCCAAATTCGTAAGAGGAGACCATCTAAAAACACAAGCTTACCATAGGGACAAACATGAAGGGTAGAGAGAAGGAATGCAGCATCCAAGCAAACTAATCTATTTGGCACATTGCTTTTTTATAAAAATGTACATCCATAATACGGCTAAATGCATATACGTCTAGGAGCAATATTTCCAGGATGGTGGACAAGATCCTGAGAAGTGGTGACTATGAAAAAGATTTGGGAATCGTGATGCTAAACATGAGCTCCCAGCACAACGCTGTGGCCAAAAGGGTTAATGTGACCCTTGGGGCTGGTCTACACCCAGCCGCTAGTTCGGCGGCTGGGGATCGAAGTTCTGGGTTCGACTTATCGCGTCTGGTCTGGACGCGATAAGTCGAACCAGGAAGTGCTCGCCGTCGACTGCGGTACTCCAGCTCAGCGAGAGGAGTACCGCGGAGTCGATGGGGAGCCTGCCTGCCGCGTGTGGACCGCGTCTGAACCGCGGTAAGTTCAAACTAAGGTATGTCGAATTCAGCTACGTTATTAATGTAGCTGAATTTGCGTACCTTAGTTCGAATTGGGGGGTTAGTGTAGACCAGGCCTTTGATGCATAAACAGTGGAGTCTTGAGTAAGATAGAGAGGTTATTTTATCACTGTATTTGGCACTGCTGTTGGAAGATTGTGTCCAGTTCTGATGTCTACAATTGAAGAAGCATGTCAATAAATTGGAGAGGGATGGTTCAGAGAAGAACTACAAGAATGATTAAAAGAATGGAAAATGTGCCTCATAGCTTGAGTTCCTTGGATCTACCGCTGTTTAGCTTAACAAAGAGAAGTTTAAAGGGGTAATTTGATCAATCTATAAGGAGCTGCTTGGGGGAACAAATATTTGATAATGGGCTCTTCAGTGTAGTAGACAAAGCTATAACATGATCAAATGACTGGAAGTTCAAGCTAGGTAAATTCAGACTGGAAATAAGGCGTACATTTTTAAGAGTAATTTACCATTGGAACAATTTACTAATTTAATTGTGGTGGATTCTTTATCTTTAGACACTTTTAAATCAAGATTGGCTGTTTTTCTAAAAGATCGGTTCTAGGAATTATTTTGCTTAAATTCTATGGCCTGTGTTGTACAGGAGGTCAGACTAGATTATCACAATTTTCCCTTCTGACCTTGGAATTTGTGAACCTGTTGAACTTCTGAAAAGCTGAAAGAAAGCTGAAATTCTTTGACTAGGCTATGTTTCTCCATAAGTTTGTAATTTTCATGGGCCTTGTGCTTCTAAATCATGTAGTTGTTTTTTTTTTTTTTAAATCATACCCATAGGTGCTTAAATGTAGGCTTAGGATCCTTGTTTTGAAAACTTTGGCCTATGTATTTACAAAAAATAAGTTTGTGATAATTTTGTTAATGTATTGAAAGTCTAAACTTTCAGTCTTGTTTTGAAATGAGATTTTATGCCACTAAAGTGTTAATAAATACAACTTTACAATGTTGTAAACCATGCACATGCTTAGCTTTACTCACATGAATAGCCACTGAAATCAGACTATTCTGTTATTGTGAACTACTTTACATAACTGCGTTAGTGTTTCCAGGACCAAGACCTTAACTTTATGTATCTTGTCTTTAGCATTTTTGTAAAATTTGAGATCTTACCAGAAGGGTCAGTTAAAAAGCCTCAGCATTTAATTAAACTTTAAGTTTACATTAACACATTTTCAAATGAGCGTTACTAATCTACAGTTGACTTTAAATGTAAATTGCCTTGGTCTAAAAATCACTATGTACTGGTGCTTTATGACTTGATGGTGCCTAACCTTCATAAAAAGCTCAGCTGAGGATAAGTGGAAGACTCTGTCTTGTGCCATCCCTCTCTTGGGTTTTAGTCCAGGTAGAGTGAAGTTTGTAATTGTATTAATTATGCCTAGAGGCCTCCCCAGTCAGTATCCGATGGCATTAAAAACACAAGTTATATACAACTGCAAATTATTAGAAATTTACATTCTCACTTTGTCTAACCTGTGAAACTTGTTGTGCACTTTGTTATAAGGGCCCTAAGTGATTAAAGCTACTTTGAATAGAGTATGTAATTTGTCTCCAACTCCATGGAAAACAGTTTAACACTTTCTTTTTGTAAGGAGAATCTTTGTGTAATGTCAGTTTCTTGGATCTCAAGAATAGCATAGCAGAGAGGGTGTGCTTCACCAATACTGTGGCTGTCAGTGAGTTTCTGTATGCAGTCCCCTTATTAGACATGTACTGCTGCTTGTGCTCTTTGTATCATCTTTTTAGATTATCTAACCAAATACTTGGCACTTGTCTGTATATAGCCAAAGTGCTTGTGTAGAAAAGGGGTATCTAATACTGATACCAGCATGTCACTTTATGTACTGGAGACCTAACTTGTGTATTAAGGGACATGTATTTTTATATGACTGTAGGAAGATACAGTAAGATATTCTTACTGGTGTTTTGGTAGCTTGACTAAGATGTAGGAGGCCTAGTATTACTATTTAGTTTCTACTGTTAGTTTGGGAAGAGACATTTAATTAAACAGAGGTGCAGTGTGACTATTTTCTCTCTACCACTAACCCTCCAATACTTCATGTCATCCTCACCCCCAGTCTATTTCAAACTTTAGCACCTTTTTCAGTTAATTTGAACAATTCTGAAGTCCTGGTTTGTGTAAAAACAAGATCTTGCATGTAGCACTGAAGATTAAAAACTACCTCTTGGTTCAAAAGTAGTTTTAAAAAAAAAAACCTCCTAGAACTGGACACATTTGAATCTTTATTAGTGTTGTCAACCCGCCCAGATTGGCCGGGAGTCTCCCGGAATCAGCCTCAATCTCTCAGTGACTATTAAAGGCAATCCGGGAGATTTTAATAGGCCAAAGTCTGGTCTGCGGTGCAGCAGGGCTAAGGCAGGCTCCCTACCTGCCCTGGCACTGCACGGTTCCCGGAAGCGACTGGCACTTCCCTCTGGCTCCTAGGTGTAGGGGCAGCCAGGTGGCCTCTGCACGCTGCCCTTGCCCTGAGCGCTGACTCTACAGCTCCAATTGGCCAGGAACCATGGCCAATGGGAGCTGTGGGGGTGGTGCCTGCAAGGCAGAGGCAGCCCTCAGAGCCACCTGGTTGCCTCTGAGCCAAGGAACCGGACATGCTGGTTGCTTCTGGGAGCCGCCCAAGGTAAGTGCTGCCCAGCCGGAGCCTGCACCCCAGCCCTGAGCCCCCTCCTGCACCCAAACTCCCTCCCAGAGCCTGCACCCCAGCCCTGAGCCCCCTCCTGCACCCCAAACCTCTTCCCAGGCCCAGCCCGGAGCCCCCTCCCACACTCCAAATCCCTCAGCCCCAGCCCAGAGCCCACCTCCCCTCCCGCACCCCAACCCCCTGCCCCAGTCTGGTGAAAGTGAGTGAGGGTGTGGGAGAGCGAGCGACACAGAGAGGGGATGGAGTGAGCAGGACCATGGCCTTGGAGAAGGGGCGGGGCGTCATGTGCTGTGATGGGGCAAGGGTGTTTGGGTTTGTGTGATTAGACAATTGGGCAACTGTAATTACTGGTACCTCCTAGCTGGAGACCAGTACAAAAAACAGGCCAGGATGGATCTTGCTGTTAACCCCTATATGTCCCTTTGCTTGCTGGATAATTGGAACACAGGACTCCTCACCAGGGAAGTTTATTTTGACTCTGCTGTGGTATTTCAAAATATTTTGGTCTTGGAAGTGTTTGAAATGAAACACTTTCTTTGGCTGCAGTGGGAGGAGGGTAATAATCTAACAAATACTCCCCAAACTTCTATTAGTGTATAGTACTGTGCAATAAATACATAAATCTTAAATTACTAGACTAGCTAGTGGGGGGATGAGGTGAAAGGGGGCAAATTTAGGTAAAAAGGAGCTTCAGTTGGGGTCCAGAAGCAGTGCCTTTCTGAGAAGCCTAGTCCTTGACACCCCCCAGTTTGCTGGTAAGTAAAGTAGCAGGGTGTAGTGCAGGGGTAGGCAATCTATGGCACGCGAGCTGATTTTCAGTGGCATTCACACTGCCCGGGTCCTGGGCAGCGGTCCGGGGGGCTCTGCATTTTAGTTTAATTTTAAATGAAGCTTCTTAAACATTTTAAAAAACTTATTTACTTTACATACAACAATAGTTTAATTATATATTATAGACTTATAGAAAGAGACCTTCTAAAAACATTAAAATGTATTACTGGCATGCAAAACCTTAAATTAGAGTGAATAAATGAAGACTCGGCACACCACTTCTGAAAGGTTGCCGACCCCTGGTGTGGTCAATGGCTCTTGCATGGGGTCCCAATTCTTTATATTATCCTCTGGCCAGTATGTGTTAAATTTCAAATTATATTTCCCCAATAACTGTTGCAAAGTAGGAGCTTTCTGTCTCGTTGCTGCTTGGAACCTTCTTTGGAGTATGCTTATTCCTTGAACGTCTCTAATGATTGTCTTTGCTTATAGCTTTCTGTAACAGTATCCTGAAACTAACAATCTTTGACTATTTCTCTGCTGCATGGAGTTCTGAATGACTAGTTTTACAACTCCTAATCTTAATTTCAAGATGCTGCTGTTGGGGAATACCATTTGATGCAGCAGAGCCATTGGAGCTGCTTGCTGACTCAGAAAGATAACACAGCATTGGTTTGTGTTCAGTTAATTTAGAAGATTAAGTAGAGGGACTAGAAAGCTAGCCCATCTAAAGGTTCTTAAATTCTGCAGAAATCAATAGCTTTGGGCTCTCGCAATTTGTCAGACAAAGCTTTCCACTTTTCACTTGGCACATAGCTATTTCAAGCATTGCAGGTTATTTGTAAAAGCATCAAAGGGTATGTCTACGTAATAAAGAAAAACCTATGGCTGGCCCATGCCAGCTGATTCAGGATCCTCGGGTTCCGGGGCTGTTTCATTGCTATGTAGACTTCTGGGCTCAGGTTGGAGCTTGGGCTCTAGGACCCTGTGAGGTGGGAGGGTCCCAGAACCGTCTATATAGCAATGAAACATCCATGTGGCCCAAGCCCTGTGAGCCCAAGTCCGCTGGTACGGACCAGCCGTGGATGTGAACCTGCTGTGAAGACACTCTTAGGCACTCCCCATTCTCCCCCTTCTTCCCCTCACATATCCCAGAATAGTAGTACCTGGGTGCCAAATACAACTTTTTCTTCTCCAGTTTCCCCAGCTGTTCAGCTGCGGAGGAGAAATACTTTTACCTTTCTTGATTGGGGCGGGGGAAGGATTGAATGTGAGGCAATAAGAAGTGACCAAGCTCCTCTTTGTTTTTCCCCTTTTCACCATCCCTTTCTTTCATCATCCAACCCTCCACCCATGATCTAGCTTTACTACTGTTGCTCATAACTTTCCTAATAGGCCTATACTACTGCTACTCATAGCTTTTTCTTTTGCAGAAAATGAGTAATTTGGTCTACCTGCTTCATTATCCCCCCCTCTCCCCCCCGAGACCACACCTACTGTAAAGATACAGATTAAATTCTTTCTCAGCACTCTGAACAGCAAAAGTGAAACTTCCAACAACTTCTACCCATGCATCTTAGAGCTGTGAAACTAACGAGAATCTTTAAATTACTCTGCTGTTCCTCTGAAAGGGAGGTAACTGTTATCAAGCTGTGATCATAATGACAATTGCACTGCAGGAAATTATCTTCTAATAAGGTGAGTTACAAACAGGGAAATCTAGATTTGTGGCTAAACTGCAGTACTAGGAGTGAGGGAATCTGGGTTCTATTCCTCCTTCTGTAGATGTTACGTTAACTCTGCTTGTTCCCCATCTCTTAATGGTAAAAACACTTGCATGAAAGTATTAATGTATTTGCAGTAGAAGTTTGGCCTTAATTCATAAATGTGTGGAAGTCAGTTTTTCTAATATCCATAGGAGTTAAAAATGAAAGCCTTTTTTAAAAACAAAAAAACTTTTAATTAGCCAAGTTTATGAATAAAATTCAGACACTTGAGCTTGAGGTGTCACAAACTGTAATTATAATAATGACAAAAATATGGCAGGATAACCCAGGAATGGATCCTTAAATACAAGTCCTCCAAAATCATTACAATACTATCCTACATGCAGTTTGCCCACCTTTTTTTAAATGAGGGGAAGGAGGGACTAACAGTGAAATCCTGGCTCCAGTGAAGTCTGAAATCAATGGAAGTCTTGTCCACTGACTTTAAAGGAGTCAGGGTTTCACCCTAAATCTTACCCCTCAAATTACTCTGGGCGGGTAAAACATTGCAAGGCTGAAGTACATCCTACAACATTGCTCTTGATTTCTGTAATTCGACTTTTTATTTGAATAGCTTGAGAAGTCCTTACTTAAACAATAAATCTTCTAACTTTCAGCAAAGACTTGATTTCTAAAGCCCCATTAAATGAGTCTAAACTTTTACTGCACACTTTTGCCCCTGACCCCTTAAAGGGCAAAATTTTAAACTGCTAGCGTAGTAGTCCTCCACCTTGTGTTTCAGAGGTTCAGGGGGGGAAAAATGCCTTATTGGCCTGCAAGTCAGATGTATTCTATTCTTTTGCCTTCTCGTTAGAGTGTTGTGAAAGGTCTCAAGTGGCTGAATGGGAGTGGCTGATCTTTCAAATATCCACTGGATAGTAGATATCTTAACGCTGATTTTAAGCATTATTTGCAGCAGTCAATTTTGTGGCAGCACAGCACACTTTTCGGTCAGGACAACATGCAGTAATAGCTTCTAGCAGAAGAGCCCTATAAAAGCTTCACTATTACGACCAAATAAATATAAAAATAAAAAAACCAAGAATCTTGTGAAGATATGTATAGTTTCTGTTTTTTAGAAAAATGTACAACTTCAAACAACTTTACTAACCTGTACTAAAAAGCCACTTTAGTTTGGAAGGACAAGCTGTAATCTACTCCATGCATCAACAAATTGGCCATCAGATTTCTGATTATTGAATATTTGTTAATGAAGAGATGTGCTATGTGGAGAACAAGAATGCATTTTGTCTTTTAAGATAAGTTGAGTATTTGGTTTGGCAGCTAGTTTTCAAATCCAAACAGTCTTTATGCAAAAGTGTTATCAACATCATTGAGTAAATATGCGACATCAGATCACTCCTCATTATCATACGTCAGCCTACATCCATCCCATCGATACTGTACCCAGATCTATATTTTTATTACTCATTAGTAAGGCTATGTTTATGTCACAGAGGTCATGGAAGTCACGGAGTCTGTGACTTCCAGAGACCTCAGTGACATTCTCTGCTTCAGCCCCAGGGGCTGCCGGACTCTGGAGCTGGTAACCAGTGGGGCCCTGGCAGGGTTCCAGTAACAGGGGTCCCCCCTGCAAGATTCCAGCGACAGGTGACAGACTCCTTAGGGGGCCCTCCTTAGGGTTCCAGCGACGGGTGACAGCCTCACATGGGCAAGGGGGGGCTCCTTGGGCGAGCAGCTGGGGGTGTCCCATTTTCTCTTTGGGAAATATGGTCACCCTGCAGCTCCCAGCTGCCATGGGCGGAGGGGGGCTCCCCCGCAGCTCCCAGCCATCACGATGGCAGGGGAAACCGTGGAGCCAAAGCAGCAAAAGTCAGACAGGTCACGGCTTCCATGAATTTTTGTTTATTGCCCATGACCTGTCCATGACTTTTACTAAAAATAACCATGACAAAATCTTAACTGGCTGATTGGTTCATTTTGTGTCCACACAGTTGAGATGGCAGAAAAGCTGTTCTCTTGCCATGGTTGCTAGATGTGGATGTACTCTGGCAGTGATACAGCAATACTTGGTGGCAGCCTGCACCCAGGAGAAGGTTGTTTTTTGGATTGTTTTTTTCTTTTTTTCCAGAGCCTCCCTCTTTCTACCTAGGATTATGGACTTTCTTTCTAGGGGAGAACATAATCCAGCCATAGCCATTTGGTAAAATGGCTTGTTACAGCAGGCTGCTATATTCTCCAGCTTCAGGATTTTTCTGCTTTACAGCAGGGCAGGATTGGTAGCAGTACTGAGATAATACCTAGGGGCTTGTTTTCAGGTACATGTAAAATTTTATGTCCTCATTTGCTGTACTGAACTTTAAGGAGGGCAGATTGTGGGTCAAGATCTGCCCATTAATGGAACAGTATTATGGCTCTTTGGACTGACTGGATAAGATGCCTATGGGTGACTAAAAGTCACTTTTGATTTTTTTGTCTGGAGCTGGCATCAGTCTTGCAGCAGAAAGCCACCCACATATGAGCAAGTTACCATAGCACGCTAGAGCCTGGCCATGAGCAGATTCTCTGGGATGAGAAAAACCACAGTTGGGGATACTGTTTTGGAGGGGTGTGTGGAATCGCAACTGAGGAACATCAGTAAAGTCTCAATTTCAGAAGTGTACAGCAAAGCTTTTTTCATTTAAATGACTGTTAATACAAAATACCAGAGTCATAAGGTACAATAACTGAAGTATCTTAAAAATTGAGTTGCTGCTATGAAGAGTGGGGGCACCTTTCTCAAGAACAGGTGACTTGTCATCTCAGTGCTTGAAAATCTTATGAAATACCTAGTGCTCATCAAAAATGTGGTGGGTGGGAGCTAAGGCAAAAGGAAGATTCTGGGGGACATCCTGATTAAGGTTTCTGCAGAAACTGTCTTCAGAACGAGATGATGTTATCTAGTTGTCTAGAGTTTTTTGTTGTTGTAGCCATGCTAAGAATTTCAGACTTTCCTAAATAAGCCACCAAAAGCACTACTGCAGAATGTATTGCACAGCCTAAAAATTTCAATATAAGTAAGTAGGGTGTGGGTGGGGATGGGAGACTAAATTCTGTAGGAACTAATGGTGTGGACTCCTCAGACCCTGGAAGAACTTGTTCAAAATATTGTATTGCGATTTTAAAATGTATGTAAATATTGGTAGCTGATGTTAAAATCTTAACTCTTACAAAATTTATACTTTTTTTTGAGCCAAATTTAAGCTTTTTTTTTATACTTCATGTAATGTCAGGAATAAACATGAGGCCTAAATTCTGCTCTTGGGTATATCCACTTGGTTCCTAGTAAACCTGTTTGAAAAGCCCGACATCTAAGTAGAAAGGATAGCTAAATTAGAGTATTTGCATAACTGTTGTGACTTATTTGTATTACAGTAGAAAATCAGGGCCCCATTGTACAGTATACACACACAGCAAGAGACTGTCCCTACCGGGAAGAACTACGGTATAAATAGACAAGACAGATAAATAGTATGGGGTGGAGGAAGGAAAGAGGCACATAGAAATGAAATGACTTTACCAAGGAGACAACACAGATCGGTGTCAAAGCTGGTAGTAGAACCTAGAGCTCGTGAGTCCCAGTAAAGCACCATAACCAGTGAACCATGCTATACTTCTAACTACTAAAGAGAGATCTCTTTTAACTGCTGTAGAAATTCAGTATATATATATATTTTTTGCTTTGTTTATGCCTCCATTCAGCCAATGACTCAAGAAATGTGCCACCCACAATGGAACCCATATGGGGTACCGTGAAACAATTACAAGCCATACTTGATGGGAACCACATCCTGAAAGAGATCTTCCATGAACCCCTTCTTCTCGCCTTCAAACAACCCCCCCCCTCCCACCTTGCCAAGCTTATCAGATGCAAGTTCTCCACAGACCAGGGCACACCAACTCCAAACGGCACAAGACTCCGGCATAACAACAGACACAAAACCTGCAGACCTATCTACACTGCTACGATGATCAGTGCTCCCCAACAACACACCTTCCTAGATCCATGGCTCCTACATATGTGTATCACAATATGGGGGGTGTCTCATATAATGCACTAAATGCCCTGATAACAACTATGTGGGTGAAACTAGACAATCACTGTGTTCTCAAATGAACTCACAGAAAAATAAGACACAAATGCAATATTACCTGTGGGCAAACACTTATCACAAAATGATCACTCCGTATCTGACCTCTCAGTCCTTGTCCTCAAAGGAAACCTGAACAACACCTTCCAAAGGTGAGCCTGGAACTTTAAACTCATAACTTTGCTAGATGCTAAAATTCATGGTCTTAATAAAGAGACTGGATTCATGGCTTATTACAGCAATCTGTAACCCACTAACCCCCTCTTTTGGCCTGCCTCTTGGAGCTGCAGAGGTATTAATGGGCCACTTCACCTTGAATGGTCTCTTCTTAGACTGTTAACTACTTATGCTAAACAATCTGTTCCACCTTGTATTTAGCTGTGACACTGAGTACCTTTCCTGAACCTGAAAAAGAGCTCTGTGTAGCTCAAAAGCTGCTTTCACCAACAGAAGTTGATAAAATAAAATATATTACATCACCTACCTTGTGTGTCAAGAAAATTTTGACAGCTGCCAGCATTTCATGGCTCTTTAGTTCCTAGCACAGAACTTAAAATGTGAAGGCATAAATTATGCCTTCAGAACATCCACTTCAACTCCCTACCTTAGACAGGTGATTGAGTGTGAAGAATAGAAGAATCTGTTCCTGTAAAGCCAAGCAAATGGTTTGGTTTTTTTTTTTAATTTAGTATAATTGTGGAATACAGATCAACATCCTTGCTGAACTCTGGACATCCCAGTTGAACTGTGTTTTCGTCTGGTTTGGTATTGGATTCACTCAGGTTTATTGGTCACAGACTGTTGGAAGTTGGTTTCTAAAGACATGTAACCTAAAATTGTTCCAGGTCTTGAACATATCAACCAAAGGTCCCAATGACCTTTGATTCAGATGACAGAACTTAAACTTGGGTTCAGTATTACAAACCATTGTTTGAAAGTACACTGCTACCTCGATATAACGCGAATTCGGATATAACGCGGTAAAGCAGTGCTCCGGGGGGATCAAAGCAAGTTCAATATAACGTGGTTTCACCTATAACGCGGTAAGATTTTTTTTTGGCTGCCGAGGACAGCGTTATATTGAGGTAGAGGTGTAGTTGAGTTGAATACTGTGCTGTCAACTTCTTTAAATCACAAAAAGCAATAGTCTCAGGGAAGAAATTGTAACCATCTAAGCAAGTTTTCACATGACATTTCAGTCCCACAATAAACAAAGCCAGCTTAGAAGAGGATACTGAGTGAGGGGTAATCTGTTTTCTTCTAGTTTACATATGCCAGAGTAAAGTAATAATTATACGCTTAGCCCATTGGAAAGGAGTAATCTGAGAATAAACGGGGTTAGAGAAAGAAGTGCATCTCCCAGGTCTTTGGAGTGAGAATGTGTGTGTGGGGAGTGGGGTGGGGGGAGAGAAGCGATAGTAAAAATGGGAAGGCAAACAAGATCAAAAGGCTTTCAGAATTGCTTTGTTAGTTCTTAGGCCCTGTGCTAAAAATTTAATTTGCTGCCTAAAATAGATGTCACAATCACCAGTTTGGTAACTAATTCACTCATTCATAGGACAAGGTCCTGCCTGAATTACCCACCAGTTAGTGCAGAGGTGGGCCACATCTGACCCGCGGGACCCTCCTGCCTGGCTCCTGGCCCGGGAAGCTAGCCCCCTGCCTCTCCCCCGCAGCCTCAGCTTGCTCCGTCGCCAGCGCAATGCTCTGGGCAGCGAGTTCCTGGGACAGCGCAGCTTCAGAGCCCGGCCTGACCTGGTGCTCTGTGCTGTGCAGTGGCGACGGCATGGCTGGCTCTAGCCAGGCGGCACGGCTGTAGCTCCAGGCAGCGCGGTAAGGGGGCAGGGAGGGGGGGGATAGAGGGCAGGGGAGTTTGGGGGATGGGCAGGGAGCGGGGAGGTGTGAATAGGGGTCGGAGCGGTCAGAGGGCAGGGAATAGGGGGGTTGAATGGAGGCAGGGGTCCTGGGGGGGCAGTCAGGAATGAGAGGAAGAGTTGGATAGGGCGGTGGGGGGGGGGCAGTCAGGGGCAGGGATTGCGGAGGCAGTCAGGTGACAGGGAGAAGGGGTGGTTGAATGGAGCAGGAATCCCCGGGGGGCAGTCAGGAAGGAGGGGGGGTTGGATAGGGTGGCGGCGGGCAGTCATGGAACAGAGAGAAGGGGTGGTTGGATGGGGCAGGAGTCCCGGGGGAGCCGTCAGGAATGAGAAGGGGGGTTGGATGGGCCGGCAGGGGTTCTGGGGGCGATCAGGGGACAGAGAAGGGGTGGTTGGATGGGGCGGCGGGGGTTCCGGGAGCGGTCAGGGGACAGGGACCTGGAGGGGGCAGGGGTCCCGGGGAGGCGGGGGGAGCAGATAAGGGGTGGGGGTCGGGCTATAACCCTCTCCCCTACCCAGCCCTCCATACAATTGCCAAAACCCGATGCGGCCCTCAGGCCAAAAAGTTTTCCCGCCCCTGAGTTAGTGAGTGAAATGTATTGCAGTGTGTTGGAATTGACACAATTGAAGATTTAAGAATCCTCTGACTACTTTTCCTTTGCTGTTCTCTTTGAGCAGATAATCTGAGGTGGTCTAATTAAAACTGAGGACCCCAAGTCATGCTTCACAAGTTTTCCTTAGCTGTCTTTGTCTCTAGGCTTCTTTTTTGGCTTGACGAGTAATGCTATTGCAAGGTAGCACTTACCATCAGGTTGTTCAGCTCGAACATGTTTTTCATGATCTGAGCCACATTGTGAGAGACTGTAGACAGTTCTAGGAGCTCCTGGATAGAGCAGTATTCAATACAAAGGATGAGAAGAGAAGTGTTCTCCATACAGTACAAATGACTTGCAACAAAATATCAGTAGGTTTTTTTGCTTTCTCATATTGCCCATCAACCAGTATCCACAAATGCTGGGTCGAAGAGCTGAATATGTGATCTTTCACTTCTAACTCTGTAAAGAGCGCTTAACTCCTTTCACCGTATATCGGAGGAGCTGGAACGTTTTCAAAGAAAGGGGATGTGGAGTGGAGGGAGAAAGGACACAGCAGCAGGCACTTTCCGCTTCCATCCTAATGGGTTGTGATTACTTATAAAACAGCAATGGCTATTCCATGGAATTTTATGGCTAGACCATTGACTTTACACATGGAAGTAGCCTTAGATAGATGGAGTATGATCTCTCTAAGATCATCTTTGCTTATGAAGAACTATTTGGGCTGAACCTGGAAGCCTGTGCAGGAAGAGGAAGTCACTGTAGTTGGAGACCTAGTAGAATATGCTCCTTGCTACTCAATAAGCAGAGCGGACCTATTTTTTGCAGATATAGCTTCTGAGTGGTCTTCAAAAATGTCACCTCTTCACCCAAGTGAATCAGTAAGCTAGTCAGGCTTTTGAAAATACTCATTACCCAAGTATTTCTGCATTTATCCAGGCCCGCCATTAAGTTTGTCTCCTCTGCAGCTCCAAGAGGCAGGCCCAGCCCTGACAGCCACAGGAGGCGTAGCTCCTCTTTTTGGGAAAATATCCCAGTTATGTTCCAGCTTTAGGAGAATCTACTTTCTGATCTACAAAAGATTAAAAAAGGTGGTGTCACCTTTTGCTTCTCTGTGATGTATGAAGACCTAGAAATTTAGTTTTTCCAAAAATATTCCCTTTGTTTGATAGTTTACATTAGACCTGTGGTCTGTGGACCCTTGGGGGGTCCACAGACTGTGTTTTCCAAAGGGGTCTGCATCTCCATGTAAAATATTTTTAGGGGTCCACAAATGAAAACGGTTGAAAACCACTGCATTAGACATACCCAAGTCTTGTTTTGCTGGAGAATCTGCTAGACACCTCTAAGCACATTCAATGTATGTGCTTATACCTTAGTTGCAGGGCAGCAACATTGCATCTTTAATATTCTAGTGAAAGTCTTTGTTAAAGTTAAGTATTAGAATGAGATAAGCTTGACAGCTGACTTGAAGAAAAGTCTCTTCCCTTCAAATCACTCAGACTGATAGGAACTTGCCATTTCAAATGCCTAAGGCCTCTGGACCAGAATGGTGAAGCCATTGGTCTCTTCTTGTATTTTTTCACAGTGTTTTGGATATCCCGGGAAAGCCATAGAGAAGAGCTGCTGGCCAGAAGTGGAACAGCCTATCCATTAAGTTCTCCCACCCTGCATTGATTTCCATGAATGAAAAAACAGTAGTGGGTTCTCTCGCCTACTTGCTAAAAGTTGTTCCACATCAATAACTCAAGTTCTTGCATCACAGTGGAACATGAACTCAGAGAGATGCTATTCAGAAGTGTCTGCCAGTTGCCTGCTCAGCTAACCTATCTCTACTAGTTCACTTTTACACAGGACTTGAACCAAAGCCAGATTTCTCTACCTCCCCTCCCCCCAAAAAAAGTTTTGTTGTGCAGCATCAGCCTCCTCACCCACCTGCTTTTCATAAATAAGCTATTGTGTTGATCACCACTGTAGTCATAGGTTGAGTACACAACAGGAAGAAAATGAAAGATGGCTGATAGTACAGTCTTGAGTTCCTTCTTCCTCTTCTAGCAGACAAACCTGATAATGCAGATCTCTATCTCAAATCTGCTAGCTTGCAAAGAAAGTTGTGGCAGTTCATTGCATCAAGTTGTGGAAAAATTGTGTAAGTAAAGTCGTGAATACAGGACAGCCAAATTTAGTTGTCAGTTTTAGGAGCCCATGAACACTGTTGGCCAGCTGAGCATTAGCATGTCTTTAGCACAAACAGTAAGTTTAGTCAAAGTTTTATACAAGACTAAGTACTGAAAAAACAATGAGTAAAACAAACAAAAGGAAGTATTTCTTCACACAATGCACAGTCAACCTGTGGAACTCTTTGCCAGAGGATGTTGTGAAGGCCAAGACTATAACAGGGTTCAAAAAAGAACTAGATAAATTCATGGAGGATAGGTCCATCAATGTTTACTAGCCAGGATGTGCAGGGATGGTGTTCCTAGCCTCTGTTTGCCAGAAGCTGGGAATGGGAGACAGGGAATGGATCTCTTGATGATTACCTGTTCTGTTCATTCCCTCTGGGGCACGTGTCATTGGCCACTGTTTTAAGACAAGATACTGGGCTAGATGGACCTTTGGTCTGACCCAGTATTGCCGTTCTTGTGTTTTTATGTTAATACTTAGCCATACCAGCAGGTCGTCACTGACACCAGCACTGCATGACTGCACTATCTGAGAAGTACCATGTGGCACATGCTTTCCTAATCAGTTCTGAATTTTTATTAACTCTGTTAAGAGCTCCCACACAGTTTTGTCATCCCCATGAATTGGATGGTTTGAAGAGACATGTTGACTTTTCTGGAATCACTAGAGAAACCTATTTAATAATTTTAACTGTAGGATCTTTATGCCTTTGGTCTTGAAGGGACACCTGGTGTGATGCTTCTGCTAATGTCTGTTTCATAGGCTAGAGTCAACTGTGTGTTCCTAGATTTCATAAAGTAACAGCTGGGGACAAGAGGCAATTTATTTTCAGTGAAGGGCCTTGTGCTCAGACACCTGCTGGACCAGAGGAGAAGCAAACCTTCAGGGCTCAGTGTCAGCAAAATCTATGTATTTTTTTTGCCTTTGCCTGAGTAACATTTGAGCGTCATGGTGATTGCGGGGAATGCATAAAGTTCTGTTGTAGCTGGGGCTGACGTAAGGCCTGTAATCTCCATGCTTTACATACTATGGACTTTTGGTTGTTCCTAAAACAGAATTCTGCGTTTTTGGCCATGGAAGCCACCATTTTTGCTGCAGAGAGGTGCCTGACACTGTTTTCCTTCTTCCTGTCCTGTCAGGACCTGGCTGGTCTCTGTTCTCCAGGTTACAAAGGAGAGTTGATTGGATTTGTATCTCATACTCCTCATCTGTCCATAAAAGGATAGAAGTGAACCGCAGAGGAACCTTTCTTTTTTCATCTTGCCCAGAGCACACTCAGCATCTCTTGTTCATCAGTATTATCCTGGGTTTTCTAAAGCTTGTGGTTTTTCCTTGAGCTGCTACAAGCCCCATCTTTCCAGGCTGAACATGAGCTGGTTGGGTTGGTTAAATGCTGACAAATCTTCACTAATAGTTGCTGACAAATGTATGAGAATGGACATATCTTTAGAAATCTATTTGGGAAGAATAGACTAGCCAGCTTCAATAATTCGCTTGCCTGTCTGAGACTCATCCCTTTTCTGGGCAAAGCTAGCCACAAGCCACCAGGGTCATTTCAAATTCTCTCCTTTCCAAGAAGCAGCATGTGGCAGACATTGATTCCTGGATAGGGCAAATGAGGTAGAATAGCAGTAGGAATGGAGGTGGAGGGAACCCAGTCAAAATGGGCTTCTATGGGACTCTGGGAACAGGGGCGGCTCCAGGCACCAGCACAGCAAGCGCGTGCCTGGGGCAGCAAGCCGCAGGGGGAGGCGTGCCGGTGGCTGTGAAGGCGGCAGGCAGGCGGCTTTTGGTGGCATGCCTGCAGGAGGTCCACCGGTCCCGCGGCTTCGGCGGCAATTCGGCGGTGGGGACGCCGACGGCACGGCCCCGGCAGACCTCCCGCAGGGATGCCGCCGAATCCGCGTTACCAGCGGACCGCCCGCAGGCATGCCGTCGAAAGCCGCCTGCCTACTGTGCTTGGGGCGGCAAAAAACATAGAGCCGCCCTTGTGTGGGAATCCCTACAATGAGAGAACTTGGTTGGCAGTGTTTCTCAGTTTCTTTGCAAAGAATCAATGTTATGTTTGCAACTCTTTTATTCTGGCTTTTTAAAAAACAAAAACAAAACAAATGATAAATTAAAAATGCTGCAGAATGTCCATCATGCCAGGGTGTTCAAAGGGCAGCTTCTGAGCCCCATGAGCGCTTGATATTAAGGCCCAGTGTGTTACGCAGCAAAGACGTTTCCCTCCAGTTGTCACAAGTCTGTTTAATATCCTGTTCTACACTGGGGGATATGCAGCCATGTCTGTGGGGGTGAGTAGGTGCCTCAGAAGGGGACTCAAATGGATTTTTTGTTAACAATGTAAAGAATAGCTTGCAAGAGTAGGTGCATACTCAGTGTAGGAACTTTCTGCAGATCAGGCATTTCCCTGGATGTGGAAATTCTAAGGGATTCCCTGAACAATTCTTCCAGGAATTGTGCTCATGAGTGCAGGTGCTTAAAAGGGAAGGCTTCTCGATTTAATCTTTTTTTATTTTTTCTTTTCTTCCCACCCCTTAAAGCCATTTTATCTCTGCTGTCCTGTGGCAGAGCTTATTTACATAGGAGGAAACCCTTTTTTGATGCACTTGAAGAGAACCGCAGCTGTGGGTGTCTAATGTCTTGGAGGGCCTATGTTCCATCAGAGCTTAGGATCCCTTTAGAGCAGGTGCCTCTTTCAAAAGCCATTGCTTGCTTTTCTTCAGTGTTTTTTCTTCTTCTTTTTGGCTTGTTCTCTACTCCCTTTCTTCTTCCTCCTCCCTCCCCTTGCAAAAATTATGTCTAGGTAAGCCACTTAAATAGCAGGAGTTTCTATCCCTAGACAAGAAAAGGTGAGGTGTGCAGTAACTTTTCTGCTTTAGCCTAATGTACACAAGGTCTGTCATCTATTACAATAGCACCAGATGCCCCAATATGAATGGTGCCCTCATTATGCTAGGTGCTATACAAACTTATGAGGATGTCGTTCCTACTCTGCAGAGCTTCCAAAAGAAGACCTTGCGGCAGTTGAAGAGAGAGGAATACAATCATACGTACAATTGCAATTATTTTCCTAACTATTTCTAACTTTCCTCCACCTAGTAATTGGCTGACTTCTTATGAGATCATCTAAACTTCTCCGTACAGACCCCCAGGAATTGATAGGCACCTTATATATATTACAGTATATAAATTGTGGAGCACTGTGACATTTGCCAGCTGTCCATCAGTTTGATCAGTTGAATCTTTGCACAAAAAACTTGTCAGAACCTATGAAATGTAAAATTGTGCTGACAGACTTATTTAAAATTTTGAGCAAAATATTGGATTAAATATGCTAACAAAATAGCATGTCTTTACTGTAAACCACTGTAAGCAGTGAATTGTTTCTGGAAGATGAATTAATACATCAGTGAATTAACCCAATAATCCCTGCTTTTATAGGTCTCACCTTTTTCTTTCTGAGGCCCCCCAATATGCTGTGAAAACTCCAGGGGTGGAGGGGGGCGGGGAGACGGTGGCTCAGGGCTTCAGCCAAAAAGCATTAAAAGAACATCATTTGAAAAGTCTTACTGTTCAATGAAATTTTATTTGTAACAGAGCACAGTAGAAAGGAAACGATTTAAAATCTATACTGCCTTCCTAGTTTTCATTTGTCCTATAAATCCAGTAGATAATGATCCCTGTTTAAAGAACTGTGGCTACAATGCATTGATTATTATCCTCTGAATTAAAGTGTATAGGAATGTAAAGTGACTATCATTGCATATAGTTTTATGGCAAACAAAACTACCATTTAAATTGGGATCCTTATCCTGTTTTGGAAAAATAGATTAATTTATAGAATAAACAGAAGGCCATAACTTTTTTTTGCTGAAACAAAAAATTGAAAAGTATTAAAAGAGAAGCAATTTTTAATCTTATTGTAACCATGGTCCTCTAAAACGTAGACGTTCTAAACATACTTGGAGTGAAGGCATCCAATAAAAACAAACCTGTCTCTAGTAATGGAAAAAATTACTCAATACAAGGCAAGAGTAGAAGCTAGTATTAAGACAGTTAAACAATCTTATCCTTAACATGATATGAAAATTAAGCGTTTTATGACTTGTTCTCATGCATGTTGGCTGAAGACAATTCCATTCTATTGGCTTCCTCCTCACACAAACACCTGAGCACATTGTACCTTGGCAGTGCATAATTTTAAACAAACAGTATAAAGTTCTGGTTCTTGCCAATTTTGCCAAGTGATGGGCTTTATGCTTTTATAAGTATTTCGAGAATTTATCACTTGGTTTTTATTTTCAAAGCGCCTTTCAAAATTTAAATGGAAAATCAAATTATAGAATCATAGAACTGGAAGGGACCTCGAGAGGCCATCTAGTGCAGTGCCCTGCATTCATGGCAGGGCTAAGTATCTAGACCATCTCTGACAGGTGTTTGTCCAACCTGCTCTTTAAAATCCCCAATGATAGAGATTCCACAATCTTCCTAGGCAATTTATTCCAGTGCTTAACCACTTTGACAGTTAGGAAGTTTTTCCTAATGTCCAAAAGATTATCTAATGAGCAACAAAGTCACTTTTAGAATAGATGTCCTGTTGTGTTGTGGAACATTGCCACTTGCAGAAAAAAGATTTATCTGACACTAACAAGCTCTCCAAATGGCATTATTTCTCTGGTTTCTGGCTATATTTTGGCATGGGGGAGAGGCTTCTGACAACATTAATACACACCCAAGGGACTGTGACTGATATCTTAGCTTGTCTACATGGCAGTTTAGTGCATGTGAGCCAGGGTGTCAATTTACAGTGCATTAGCTTGCCATACACTGTCTCACGATGTGGACTCTGCTACTACACACTAAAAGTTCCATAGTGCACTTTGTGTATTCCTATTTCAAAGTGCACTACGGAACTTTTAGTGTGCGGTAGCAGGGTGCATGTGGCCAGCTAATGCACTGTAGATTGACACCCTGGCTTGTGTGCACTAAATCACCATGTGGACAAGCCCTTAGTCTTCAAATTTCAGTAGTTTAAGATATGTAGATGAGCTATATGTTTTAATATAAATGAATGAGTAAACGAAAGTTGGGATAGAATAACTAAAGAATACACTAGTGTCTTGGTGTGTGACAGCAGGGTAGAACTGTAACTTGTGATAAAATTTGACTGTAAATTCCAAATCTTCAGTTTAAGACTTCAGAATAAATCAAGTTATCTTACTACGTACAAAATCTTGTGGGTTTTGTTTTTGTTTTTGTTTTTTTTTGGTTTTTTGCACCGTATCGTGTTACATATTCACATGACAAACTTAGATGCATAACACCTTGCATAAAATCAGATTTAAAACATTTTTGATTAGCTTATGGAAAGCACTAACTTTGCTTCCACTTATGTTGAAAACAAAACAGTCAATTCCACTTGTAGACTTTTCTGCCTTTGGCATCCTGATCAGGAGGGGTGTGTGGGTGTGGGTGTGGGTGTGGGTGTTGCAGTGGGAGGAGGGGGGAAGAGACTGTGTTCCAAACAGGGGCCATGACTTCAGGAGAGCGTATATAGGGATATTTCCCTGAATTGAGGCCAAGACTAGTAAACTATTTGTGAGGATTTTGTTTTTCCATAGGTTTCTCTTCTACATTTTAAAATATTTTATTTAATTGAATAATGAGGTTCTTCGTTTTCCTTGACTGCTTATAAAATTCCAGCTTGTCTGTACTTTCTAGGTTGGCCTTGTTTTGTGCTAGTGTGGACAAAAGTGAACTATAACTAAACAACTAAAATTTCTCATGGTTTAGCAATTTAAACCGTAGCCATATTTAGATTATCAACACTTTTTTCTGGCAGCCAATCCATGTGGGGATTGTAATGCCAGGAATTGTCTTGTGAGGTAGGATCACTGACCTCCATTGCAATGTGAGGAGCATTTTTAAAAGCAGTCAAGGATAATTTTTTTAGAAACCCTGCATTTGTTAGAACACACTAATCATGATCTTAAACTGAGGAATGGGAACTCACTTTTCCCCCTCCCCCTTTCCCATGTGCCTCAGCTTTCATTGCTCACATGTGCTTACTAACTCTCTGTAGGTAGTTGCTCTCTAAGTATATTTGTTAAAGAACCATGAAATAACACTAATATAGAATGGTAACCCCTATGCCGTAAATATATGACTCTTTAAATAAACACACATTCTGGCTAATGTCTTCTCATCCAGGGTATGGCTGTTAGGCAGAGAAACTTGAGGAATCCAGGAGTGATCGGTATTTGTCCAGGAACTAGTCTAGGTGGGGATTAAAAATGACTGAAGCCTTTTTCGAGCTCCTATTTAAGATGGCACAGATCACAAACTAACACAAGAACAAGTGGACATCATGCCACCAGAAATAAAAAGCAAATTAAAAACTGATAACATACACGTCTACATAGTGTGTGTGTGTGTGTGTGTGTGTGTGTGTGTGTGTGTGTGTGTGTGTGGGGTGGGGGATCTCATCGTATATATCTGAGGCCAAGAATTTGGATTGTGTATAGGTATTGTCCCTGCTGGCCACCGTACAACAGGAAGCTTCGTGGTGGTGGTGGTGGAGAGCCCTCTTCACCAGAGGTTCTCAACCTTTTTCTTTCTGAGGCCCCGCCCCGCAACATGCTATAAAAACTCCACAGCCCACCTGTGCCACAACAACTGTTTTTCTGCATATAAAAGCAGGCAATTGCCTGGAGCCCCATGCCAAAGGGGCCCCCACAAAGCTACATTGCTCAGGCTTCAGCTTCAGCCCTGGGTGGCGGGGGTCAGGAACCTGAGCTTCAGCCCCATGCGGTGGGGCTTCGGCTTTCTGCCCTGGGCCCCAGCGAGACTAATGCTGGCCCTGCTTGGATCCCCCCCCCAAAATGTGCTTGAGGCCCCCTAGGGGGCTCTGGACCCCAGATTAAGAACTAAGACTACACACAAAACACAATTGTCCATTTTGAGTATGGGCTGGGATCAATTTCAAAATGATAGGGAAAACTATTAAACTATATGTAGGCCACTGATGTCAAACTTGGGCCTTATGGTCTGGGTCTGGACTGCTTTATGTGACCTGCATGGCAAATTTAGATTCTGCAGAACCATAATTCTCACTTAGTCTTTTAGTCCTCATGGTTATCCCTTCCAATTGTAAACAGTTTTAAACTAATTAAATGTTATCTTTCATTTGCACACAGACTGAGTCCTTATCTAAGTACACAAGTTGAACCAGTTTTAACTAAAAATCAACCGGCTAAAGCAATGCAAACCTCTGTTTATGCTTAACTCTTTTTACACCAGGCTTATATCTACTTTACTTTAAATTGGATGTAAGCTAATTTTATACACCTCTACCCCGATATAACGCTATTCTTGGGAGCCAAAAAATCTTACCGCGTTATAGGTGAAACCACATTATATCAAACTTGCTTTGATCCACCGGAGCGCGCAGCCCTGCCCCCCCGGAGCGCTGCTTTACCGTCTTCTATCCGAATTTGTGTTATATCGGGCCGTGTTATATCGGGGTAGAGGTGAATTCAGTAGTATTTTGTTAATGCAGACATAAGGTTACTTGATACTGTCTCATCTCCTTTCAAAGAAGTGGCTAAACTTAAGACTAATAGCCAGAAAATGTAGAGGTAATGTAGTCTCCCACACAACCTTAACTCTGCCCGTGTGGAAATGGCAGTAGGCATTCTGAACATAGACGAGATCTGTGCTCAGCACGTTGCTCCTAATCAGACAGTTGCTCCATCCCTCAATATGTTGCAGCTAGTAGGCTCTCTGAGCTGAGGGGTGAAAACATTATCTTTATCTGGGAAGTGCTTGCAGGTGGGCTAGTGTGTTTTACTCTTGCCTTCTGAAACTGATGTTCCACCAGGGCTGTCAGTAAGAAAAGAAAACAAGCATTTCACCCATCAGAACAACCCCTTGCATATTGTTGGTATCCACCAGAATTCAACATCTGCACTGGCATTAACATAGTCACAATGGCATGGACATGACGCCTGTCCTCTGCTGTACTGTTGTACTGGTGAGTACTAGCAGTGTGGTGTGTCACACCATTTTGTGGTGCAAAGTGTAGTAAAGAGTAGCCAAAGATGATATCTCAGAGGGATTCCTCAAGACAGGATGAAAGTGGTGAGAAACTACGGAGTTTCTTGACTAAAAAATAACGGTTGGATTTAGCTAGTTCAGGGGTCGGCAACCTTTCAGAAGTGGTGTGCCGAGTCTTCATTTATTCACTCTAATTTAAGGTTTCGCGTGCCAGTAATACATTTTAACATTTTTAGAAGGTCTCTTTCTATAAGTCTATAATATATAACTAACCTATTGTTGTATGTAAAGTAAATAAGGTTTTTAAAATGTGTAAGAAGCTTCATTTAAAATTAAACTAAAATGCAGAGCCCCCCGGACCGGTGGCCAGGACCCAGGCAGTGTGAGTGCCACTGAAAATCAGCTCACGTGCCGCCTTCGGCACGCGTGCCATAGGTTGCCTACCCCGAGCTAGTTGTATCTGCTAGACCATACCTAAACTCCTTTTTTTAACTAGTCAAGGTGAGACCTTAAAAGTTCCCATACACTGATTGTTGCTCTCCTAACCCTTGGGAAGGGCTCAGTCCTATACTTTTGCAGCATAGGTTGCACTCAAAATGTGGAGTGGGGAGATGTTACCTTACATGTGTATACTTCCTTGTCTATAGAGGCTTGGGTTTAGTCACATTCTGTGTTGTGGAAGGGCATGAAACAGTGATGAACAGGCTTGTTTTTACTTAAAATGCAGTTAATTCCCTTCCACCACTCTTTTGCAATGGCAATGAGGTGACATGACTGGCACAGAAGGACTTCCTGGTCACTCACTGCCATGCTGCTACAGATCTGCTATCGTTGTGGCCTCTGGAGAAGAGACAAACTGGTAGCCATGGAACTGTGAAGAGTTTGTGTACCAGCTGGAGGCAACAAAAGGAAGAGAGCCCCAGATTTGTTAAGCTGCCATCAGAAGTATAGAGCAAGGATGAGCAACTTTAAGGTGGTAGGCCACAAACTCCAAACTACCCTTTGGTGAGTCATACATAATTAAGATTGAGCCAGGTGACTGAGGCGTACAGTCTTTTGGTAAAGCTGCTGCTGCCTTATACTGCTCTACTCAGTTCGGCTCTGCTTCCCCTTCCAAGTCTGTGCCATGCCACCCAGCTCCAGTTACTGCCTGCCCATTGGCTTATTGTTTGGGAGCTGAGAGCTAATCTAATTCTGGCCATGGCCCCCCAGCAGGGGGTGAGAGCAAGGTACAACTTCACCAATGGGGAGGAGATAACCAGAGCTGGGTGGTGTAGGTTGGAGTTGGAGCCTCTGTCAGTGGGGAGCCTGGTGCATGGGCTCCCCATGTATCAGTCTATGTCTATGGTGGAGCAGCAGGAACGCATGAATCAGGTTGCAGTGCCACTCAAATTTGGCCCAGCCTTCCTCTCCATCATGCCAGCAAGGAAGGAGCTTTGCCATTACACCACCCAGCTCTGGTTAATGCCTACCCATGGCCAAGGTAGGTTGGTCTAGCTATAATCAGATTGGCTGTGGGTGTTGGAAGCCAATGGGAAGGCAGTAAGCAAAGCCAGGTGGTGTAGGGCAAAGTTCCTCTGGTATGTGACTGATGGAGACATGGTTGGACTTAGGGTTGCCAGGCGTCCGGTTTTCGACTGGAACGCCCGGTCGAAAAGGGATCCTGGTGGCTCTGGTCAGCACTGCTGACTGGGCTCTTAAAAGTCTGGTCAGCAGCACAGCGGGGCTAAGGCAGACTCCCTTTCTGCAATCAGAAAGTTGGCAACCCTAGTTGGACTGATAAATGGCATTGCGATGCATGTGATCCTGCTCCAAGTCCCAGGTTCCATTCCTGTCTGTACCCCCCATAACTTCCCTCACTTTAAACACTACGTGATGCTCAAATTTTAACTGGGCCTGAGAGCTAATTGGGGTGGGCTGTGGTCCACCCATGGCTACACTCCTGTTCAGCCCCCGTCTCCAGAATATTTTCATCAGCTGCCTATGGACAGGCCGACTAAAATACATCTGGCCTGCTAGATCATCCTCCAGGCCACCAGTTGCCCATCCCTGGTGTAGGTGGTAGAAGCCGTAAACTCCCATGTACAACATAGGAAGTTCAGATGTAAAATGGCCTATTTATCATAGTGGGCTGTTTTCAGCTGAATGACTACTCCATGGAAATGACTCTAGACAGAAACAGTAGCTCTGACCAGTACAAACTGCCCTATTGATCTCATCTCAGTTGGTGTAGTCTGTGTTCCTCTTCTACTCCCAGTCTCTCTGTACTGTGTGACTTATGTATTGAACATGTCCTCACTCTAGTTTTTGTGTGCCTGTGCCATGCACCAGTTATACCTGTTCTCATTCCTCAGGGTACTTCTGCTTGCCTGTGGCATGCAATATACATGCCTATTCCTGGCACAGACCCAGTCAATCTTTGTGCCTAGTGCAATCTCACAGGAGTTTCTTTCACAGGGTGGATGTGATTTAAATCACTAGTCAGGAAGACTCGATTTAATCATGGATTTCTACATAAAAGGTGCATTCTTGTTAGTTATAACCTTAATACACATTCTTGACAACTCAGAGAGAGATTCATTTTAGAAGGTACACAATATACATTGTTAAAGTGATTTATTATGAAAACTTTTCAGATTAGTTTTACAGCTATATCAGAAAATGAATGATTGTTTGGTTATTTCATTTACCAAAGATAATTGAAGCAGATATTTATGAAGTCATTGGGAGGTGAACTATCTCCAATTCAACTATTACCAGACAGATATTTAAATTGTTTTACTTAACTAAAACTATAACATTATGTATTCTGGATTGGCTGTGACAGTGCCATCTATTTTTTTCAAGGTTTTGTTCACAAACTGTCATCAGATTAGGCCAGTTCTTGATATGGTGCTTAAAATAGTCCACTACTGAATTCCATTGCAAATCTTGTGGGAGAATTAACGTGGTTCTTCCCACTTTTTTCAGAGCAGCTGACGCAAAGTGGGATAGCTCAGTGGTTTGCACATTGGCCTGCTTAAACCTAGGGTTGTGAGTTCAATCCTTGAAGGGGCTATTTAGGGAACTGGGATAAAAATCTGTCTGGGGATTGGTCCTGCTTTGAGCAGGGGGTTGGACTAGATGACCTCCTGAGGTCCCTTCCAACCCTATATTCTATGATTTCTAAAGTGGTTGTTATGGAAGTATTTTGCAATTTCAACAACATTAGCCTTTATTTGTGGAACACTGAAGTCTTTGGCTAGGAGGTGCATCAAATGAGCACTGCAACCATATGTTATTAGCTTGGGACTCTCTTCTAAATAATTTCTTCTCATCTTGGATACTTGCAGCATTGTGTGTGACCAAGCTGCGTACCAGACATTTGAATTTTTTTTTCAGTTTGTTATAGCTTTTACTGCTACTTCTCGTAAGTATTCTGCTTTGTGTGCATTTCTGTAAGGAAGACATTCCCTTCTTCTGTTGTCACGCAAGCACATACAACAGGATCATTGTGGACATTGCTCCACCCATCAAGACTCAGGTTAACAATTTCACCCTCTAGACTTTTTGCACACTGTTCAATTTCTTTTTCGTACACTTTATCTGCAGTTTGCCTGCTCTGTTGGGTGGACTGTATCCTGGTCTTAATGACTGAACCATGTTAATGAAGTGTGGGTTCTCAATCATATGGAAAGGAGAGTTTGTTGCATAAACAAATCAGGCAATTTTTTTCATCAATTAACTCTTTCTGTAATCTGCTGATTCTTATCACAAACTTATCTATGGTTGTTTCTGGATGATGGAGGTTTTTTTTCTTTTTGCTATAGGTGATATATACTGTGGCTATGTGACATACATGATGTGACTGAAACACTATCATTGGCAGATAACTCTGAAACTATAGAAAATGATGGTGATCTTGAATGTGGATAGTCTTCAGAATCCTGTATGTTGAGGATGGATTCTCCTAAACAAAATAAGTCAGTTCAGTTATTTAATTATTACCATACTGCTCATTTAGTATTACTCATTGCATTCACTGACACTCAGTACTACTTTAAAGGTATTATTTTTTATCACAACTGCATCTAAAATATTACTGTAAGGTACTAACTATTTTTTGTTCAAACAAGAGAATTCAAGAATAGTTCAGAAGGAAGACAGGCAGCCCTTAAGAAAGAAGTATGAAATAAAAAAGTTTACCAACCTGAAGATCCTGCATGTTCAGGCATGTTCCTTTCATCATCTTCAACGCAGCTTCCTCCTGAGAAGGAACACTTCTCATGATGATGTTTCATTTGGGCAACCAGGCCTTGCATTTCTTTGTTGCACTGTTTGCATTTGCACGCATGTCTGTCTTACCCACAGGTAGAAGAACTTAATTAAAATATTCTCAGACTGGGTCTCTCTTATGGCCTGCTGCCATTATAGGTTTTCCCATCTAGTGAGAGAATGGTATGGTAGATCTCAAATCAGTGAAGGCTACACTCAGAAAAATCTCAAGACTTCTGGAATATGCTGGTCAAATAGTTTCACTTTTGTTTCTACTGCCTGTCCCTCCCTTCTCACATTTATCTCCAGACCTCTTCTCCTTGTCCAGATCTATTCTGCTCCCAACAATCTTCTATTCATTGAACTTTTTGAAACTTTGCACTTTTAGAGAGAGGTAAGGGATTGACTCTGTGTACACAAATTTGCAGAGGGACAATAGGGTTGAGGTCTGTTATTTCTCACCTTTATATATTTATTTATTTAAAAACGTTTTTGCTGTTAACAAGCATGTTATCTCTGGAGACACAAATCCACAGTTTGAGAACTGCAAAACTAAGCTTCTCTGATGGTATCTTCTAGATTGAGCACTGAGTCCCATTGGGTAGATAGAAAGATTAACCTAAATAATCTATACAGAAGCCTCTGGGGCCCCATAAGATTGGGTCCCTAATCCATGAACTGTTAGAACTGATTTACAAAACTTCTCTTATTCTACCCAAAGTAAATCAGTGTAAATCAGGCTTCCAGTTTAAAATTAAACCTGAGTTAAACTGGTGCAACATTGTGTAGACCACAGGCCTAAGGGATTTCATGCATGCATGCTAGTTTTTCTTGCTCAGATAAGCATACGAGCTTTCCTATTGATCCTGAATGAGTCTTAATTTTTGAATTATTAGGTTTTCAAGATGAATTTTGGTGCTGGAGACTGGATGAGCTCTGAGGTTGTCCCTAGATGTGGGTTATATGTGAATACTGCTTCACAGTGGGCAAAAAGGTTGTAAGAACAGACGCACATTTTTAAAAAAAAGTCATAAGGGTGGGTGGGTGTCAGCTAACTGACCCAAAACTTGAACCATTAATTGTATTCTGTCACTTGACTAACACAGCAGTTTTCAAGACTATCTGGGTGTGATGTGGATCTCAGAGCATTTGGAAAAATTGGCTCTTAAATTGGAAGAGAGCTTTCTGTTTAACTACAGAAATTGCTACTGTTCCCTTGTAATGAGCCTGGTATGAAGAGCTTAAAGCAAACCCTTGTGAGGTTCTTAGGTTTACTACATTGATTTTTTGAGGCAAGCCTGTGCCTTAGGTGTGTAAAAGAACACTGTAAAAGTCTAGTGTAGACAAGGTGATACACGATGTTTAATGTGTTAAACTGATAAAGCCTGTGGGAGCTAAGGAAGTCCCTTGTCTTACTGGCTGGCTATGGGTTTCAAACTCATGGGAGACAGCTCCTTTGAGACCTAAAAGATCAACCAGCTTTCTGGAAGCCTGCTTCTCTCCCTTATCACTTGTTCTTTCTTAATTAAATGTAGAGGACTATCCTTTCAAGATTTACAGTTCTGCCAGGTGTTGGAGTGGTGCTCATTTTGTTCGCTGTCCCCAAGACAGACTGCCAAGACAGGTTGAGGATTTAGTAATGTATGGGGTTTATAAAACCTATTACAGTTAAAATATATACTCACTCAAATAGGGAAGAAAAAATCCCCACTTCTGTAAGAAAAAAAAAATACAGAAGGGAATATTAAATTTTCATGCTTCAGGACATAAGTTAGCCAGTATCAGCTATTAAAGTTTCATGTAGGTATATTATTTCATTATGGAATTTCCTGTACCTTCTACTGAAGCACCTGGCAGTAGTCACTGTGGAAGGTAGGATTCTTGGTCTAAATCAACATGACAGTTACTATTAGAAGGACATTCAATAGGGTTCCAGGTATGTCCCTTCTTTAAACAAATCCTGACCTTTTGCCACTTGATCATTACCTTAACTGTGGCTGATGAAGCTGTCAGATATAGAAACAGTTTAGGCATTGGAATAACTTAAGTGCCTCTCGTGTCTTGCATTTAGTTCCTTCCCTCAGTTTTTTATTAATTCACTAAAGTGAGAAATACCCAGACTTAACTAAATTTCAGTGGTTTGTCTCTGAGATTCCTCTAACTTTCAGAATGTTGGCATCATGGAGATGTGATGATGAAGCAATATGTATTGTCCAGGAATCTCATCTTAAGCATTGCAATATAGAATTCTCCAGGTCAGTAGTTAACAAAGTTGCAATGTTTTTGTATGTTAGAAATTTGATTGCATTTCGTAGAAAATGAGTGAAGGAGGTGAAAGTACTCTAAGTCTGGTGTCAAGGATGCAGTGTGTACTTGATGGTGTGGTGTAGTCACTACCTCAAATTTTTCAGATGCCGTGAAATAGGTGAATGGATCAGCGACTAAGGAAACAATTTTATCCAACTCTAAAATACTTTAGCAAGCAACTTGGATGTACCTACATGTGTTCCAGAAACAGCAGCTGTTCAGGATGAATAGCTGAAGACATTGGTAATTGGTTGGGGTGGGGGTGTGGGGGGGGGGTTAATAGTTAAAATTCAGCCTATGATAGTGCTAATTAAAAGTATGTTTGCCCAGATGTGAAACAAATTGATAGCAGTCTGACTTCCACTGAACAGGGGTGACCACAGCTATCTCTAGTACTTCCTTTTTTCAGAAATACAGTTCATTTAAATTGAAATCCACAAAGCCCTTGCACCATATCAGTTGTCAGCTTTTCTCTCACAGCCCGCAGGAAGACCTGGGAGAATAAATAAGCCTTGCAGAGTAATCTAAGGGCTTGTTTACACGGTGTGGCACAAGGATCTGGTGGGATGTGATTTGTAAAGTGCTCTAATGAGTTGGGTTCTAACTGCCCCTTGTAGATCCTGATGGAATGCTTCATAAATCACAGTGTTCTAGGGTGCTTTGCTGCACCATGTAGATCAGAGGTTCCCAAAGTGGGCGATACCGCCCCCTGGGGGGCGCTGGAACGATCCAGGGGGGCAGTAGTAGCCTCGGGTGCAATTGGGGGGCGTTAAATAAAAATAAGGGGGCGGTGGAAGCATAAAGAAAGAAGAGAATATAAGAAAATTTTGAAAAACCGTTCGTACGTTTCATCTGTTGTGTAACATAGAGTTAAAGTTGTAGTGATTACTTTATTTTCCAAATAAATTCACAAATTATAACCGATCAGGTGTCAAGTCCTCCAACAGCTCTTAACAAGCAAGTGTTGGCAGGCGAGCGTGTCGCGCATTGTCGGGAAGTCCAGCATGCATCGACAGGAATATATGCGTGTAATGACTTGTTTACAATATGATACTATAAATAGGCTACGTATGAAATCTAATTTAGCTTGTTTCTGGATTGTGTAAAAAGCAGTTAACAATAGTGCAATAAGTATTTAAAAATTTTTATTCATATTCGATACCTTCGATCTTTACGGATTACGGATCACATACAAAGCAAATTGTATTATTGTTGTTTCAATAAAACAGCAATTTACACGTAAGTATTTTTATACATTTTCTTACATATCTACCGTACGTTTCTGTGTCTCTAGTGCTTACTAATAATAAAATCGTAGCAGGCTTGTGTCCGTACAGTACTATTTGAAGTGTACAGTCAATATATTTGTCATATTTTTGTTACAGTATTAATGAAAACAGGGGAATGAAATCGTAAAAAAACTGTTAACTGTTAACATTTATTTATATCTATCGAATCATCTGTGTTAATTGGTAAATAAGGCGTGTGTTAATAAGGAACAATTATTTAAATAAGGGCAAACTAAATTAAAACTTAACTGATTTTTAATTGCATATTGATTATTTTTTAAATTAATTATTTCTTGATAAATTTAGTTTGATATTTGACAATTTAATATCAAATACATATATCTAATGCTGAGCAAAGAACAAAACCCAGTTTATTAGTTTCATTAGTATTTTAATTTGGTTGTCTTTTGCCATCTTACGCAAAAACCACTGTATACCTGATGTGGGCGATATTCTAATAACACATCTTTCTTTACTATATTGTAGGATGTAGGTAGAAATATAGATACATAAAAGAACGCAAATTTGTCACTGGATCGTTCTGTTTGTTCGCTTAAAGAAGGTAGATTTCCAGGGGGGCGCTGAGTAATTTTTTTTTCTGAAAAGGGGGCAGTAGGCCAAATAAGTTTGGGAACCTCTGATGTAGATAAGCCCTAACACATATTTTGCACCACTAGGGGGACTAGATCTCAAAGCAGAAAACTATTTCCTGAAAGCGCCCTGCCTTTTGTCATCCTCTTGTAGGAGGATATCTCAAGCTCTCAACTGATCACAAATGCCCGAGCATTACATTGGTTGCTTTAATGGGGAGGAGGAAAATGGTCTCTGAGGAAACCAGATATTAGCTTTAACTTTTTTACATTTCACCAAGGAACCAACTGGAAACTGTTGCAGACTAGAGATTGCAGATGGTGGATGTTCCTTGTGTGAACTATTTAAGAGCACAGCCACTTTCAGTAACAGTGAAGTTTTTTATAGGGAGTAGCTCTGTATAGGTTGCATTACACTTTATTTTTTAAAAATCCCACTAGTAGCAGCAGCAGTGGTGAGAGTTTTACTGTAGACTAACTTACTGGCATTTTAATAACTCTGTTTTCTAACCCTGGTCAAACATGCTTTAAGTGGTCCATTAATTTAAAACAGTGGCCATATGGTGCCCTATATACACTAGGACTCTGATCCTTTAAAGTCTTTTAGAAAAATAAGTCAAGTGTAGTTAGGGCTGTAGAATGCATTGCAATTATTGTCTTGATGTGATAAAGGCATGGCTCACTGAGATACGCATCTGAAAGAGATGGTTGTGACCCCTGTCAAGTGAGGGAAAGAAGGCATGAGAGGAGGGGAAAAAATCACAGATTAGAGACAGTTCCCAGATAGTGAATCCTGGTAGCATATGACAGGTGTACTCCTCCAAATGGAGTTCATATCAGCTTCCTGTTCCTCCCTTCCCCATTTCTTAGGAACCATTTAATTTTTCCTGGGGAACTGTAGAACTAAGGAGAGTCACACGCATTTGTAGGCTGAGTGCATTGCATACACTGGGGCATCTTGCATTTTTCCATTCCCTCCCTCCTCCCGCCCAAGGTCCCCATGTTCCCCTCTTTCAGAAAGACCCCTTTCTGCTCCCCCAAGCCCTTCCCTCAGTCCAGGGGTTGTGAGTGTCTCCCCCATACCACTGTGACAGAGGCTGTGTGGCACACCCACACCCCCATTTTCCCATACCAGGGTCCAGCATTATCTCCACTCATGGTAGGATCTCTGTGATCCCTTCCTTCCAGTTCCCTGTTTCCATGCTCACCCACCCTTCCATTCAGTTTCCCCTCCTTGGTGGTCTCTGCCATCATGGGTGCCTTCATCACCCAGTTCCCTCCACATCCCTGCTTTGCCCACCACCCTTTCATCTCTCTGGTCATGGCTGTTTCCCCCCTCCCTTTCTAAATTCTCATTTCTCCCCACTACAAGGTTCACCCTCTAAGGCTCTTATTTGTTAGAGTCCAGGTTGTAGGCAGTCTCCCCACACAGCAAGTTAAGCTGCTGCCTATGGTACGGGTGGGCAGCGGCTGGGGGTGGCAGAGACATTGCTCTGTCTGCAACACTGGGCTGTCTATGGGCCCCAATTTTCCTGTGAATCAGGCTTTTCCAGTGTTCGAGTTTGCATCAAAATCGATAGGGTGTGCCCCATTGATGCCCAACACATCCTCTGAAATTTCAGAATTGATTGGTTGTGGTGGTCTGAAGTTATCACATTAGACCAAAAAATGCCATTGAGTGTTCATCACTTTGCTCTGCCAATTACTATTAGACCTATATCTTCTTCCTTCCATTTTTTGTTTGTTTTATAAGTAGACCCTCCACACATGTAGTATTGTTTATATTTGAAAGGATTGCTTTTTGTTAGATGGTATGAGCTCTGGAAGTGTGAGGACTTTGCATAAATAAAAATCACCTATATAATTATAAAATTAGTTAAAGCTGGGCAAAGCTATTACTGTCCTTGAAAGTCTGAATTTCTAAATGGCTTCTGAAAGTATGCTTCAAGTACCCCTGTATTGTATTAACTATGTATTATGTAAACTAAAGCCAATGCATGGATCTGACTTGTTTAAGCGTTTTCTGTGGGAATCCCAGAGCCTTATATGGTCAACTTGCTTTGTAGCATTTCAGTGAAACGAAGGCAGCCATCCAAAAAAAAAAAAAAAAAACCCTGCTGGCTTTAACTTTGTCTATAATGCCCTTTTTCTTGGCCCCTTCAGTAGCACAGTAGCTAAATTACTAAAACTTAAAATGCAGCAGAAGCCTATGTACCTAGTGGAAGAAATTCCTTTTGTGGCAGTAATTACATACCAGAGATTTAATGTTATTTTAATAAAGCATTGTAGCACATTGATTATATAACTTTGTTGCAGAATGGACTTAAGCTACAATATAGGCTGGTATGCCTTCAACCATGCATGGTATAAATTACTGGCTGATCCCGTAGGTATTTTAAACAAAGTTTAGGCTGCAGAAGTCAACAACTTTGAATTTCCATTACAAGACAGTACTTTCTCTGTGCATTTGACCTATTGTATTAAAACTGTTTAAATAGCTCTTATATGGAGGGTTATTTTAATAGGAAAACTCTAAAAGGGGCTAATATCAGGGGATTGTTTTCACTTACTGAATTTGCAAATGTTACTCAGGAAGAGAGCATAAAAATTACCTTAAAGTGCTAGAGGTTGTTACAGTTCCTATTGTCTCCCCCCAATCCTCCCTTCACACAAACCTGCTTCTCAAGAGATCAGTTGTAAATGGACACTGCTGGAGCTTTGGTGCTTTGTTTAGAATACTATCTAAAAGGTTAAGCATTGGCAGAAAACATGTTGGCTCATAATACTTCATAAGTTCTCTTATGCAGGAAGGATATGCACCACTATCTTTTTACAGATGATTTGGATCTTACACCCATTTACCACTAGTATCTTCAGTTACAGTGAAGAAATTTTGCTGCTTGTAGGGGCTCTCAGATTCCAGAAACTGAATTGCTTCTCCTTTGCTTAATCATGTGGCTCAATCAGTTGACTGATAAGAGTTTATGACAGCTCTCCTCAGCTAGCATCCTTCCTCACTACCAGTCTCTTTTCTACCTTTGCAGGATCAGACATTTCAATTTGCTATTGGGTGGCTCAAGATGGTTTCCTCAGAGGAGGAAAATAAGGCAGTACTCCTTAGGCAGAGAGGGCATGGTATGAACTATAGCAGGCCTTGCATGCCCTTCCTGCCAGCTGGGCCTTTTTCTCTTCAGAGAGCAGAGAGATCAAGTGAAGTTTTTCTTCCTTCTCTGGGGGAAGAGGGATGAGCCGTGGTCAGTAGTAAAACCTGCTAGGAGGTTGAGATCCATCACCTGAGGTGAGGGGACCAGGAGTTGCTGTGCTTTCCCCAGCTGGACCTGTACACTCTGTGGCTCTTAAATTCAGCCTTTTAAGAGACCAAGGAAAAAGGAGTAATGTACGTTATTTTTTGTTTTTGTTTTTTAACATTTATTTGTGGCTCCTTGGACAGATCTGTGGACGTCCCAGGGGGAGAGGTGCCCTAGCAATTGCAGCTGCTCTTGCCCATCTGAGTTTGATGGACGGGAGCAGCAAGGAAATGTCTGGTTGGCTGGCTCTGCATTCTCCACGTTCCCACCTGGGGAGAGGATTTTAGAATTTGTCTGAAGGTCCCTTTGCAGGGCTCAAGTCTTACATGGCTCAAAGGAAGGAGAACTCTCTAGAGAGAGGGACTTTGATCCAAGGGAATGGACCAAGACCTGGACACCACCCCCTGCCGCCGCTGCTCAAGAATATATTGAGGTTTTTCTTTGGAGGATTTTAAATCATTAGTGTGATGCATCATAATCTAGCCTAATCCTGTCTGAGAAAGATAAACAAGGTTTCTACCCTTCAAGTAAAAGAGAATTATTAAACTCAATACAAACCTGGTGTGTGCTGCTTAGGGTACTTAGGGCTCCAACCTGCAATTTGTCACTGTCCCTCTGGGTCATAGGATTCAGCTGGCAGATAAGCGCTTTTGAAATGTTTATCAATTATCAGTGAAGTATTTAACTCACATCCCCTACTCAGCGCCCCGTCCCCACGTGCCCCTGCATTTCCATTCAGCTCCTGCCCCAGTCTGTGGGCTCCCTGTTAGTCCTTCTGAACCCCAGTCTTTGTGGCCCCATGTGCCCTGTTCTGTCTGCCCCCTATGTCCCATGCCTTCTAATCTGGCCCCGCAAGCAGGGCACTGTGAGAAATGCAGCGGTTCCTCTCTGTTCTGGCGTCACAGCAGCTCCAGGTGGGCAAAAGGAATAACTGCAGTGCCTCTCTGGCAGAATGTATTTTCTGCAGAGAAAAAAAAAATTGCACGGGACATGAATTCTGCATGAGCGCAGAGGCGCAGAATTCCCCCAGGAGTAGACAGAGGACAGGGTTCCAGCTTCTCTGAAATAGCCATTGCTTTAAAATAAAAGAATATCTAGCTGTTAGCATATTTAATCTGTAGAACTCAAATTGCTTTAAGAGAAAATCAGTATCACTATCCCCATTTTATAGATAGGAAAACTGCAACATAGGGAGGAGGGGGAAAGGGAGTGACTTGCCCAAGGTCACCCAACAGGTCAGCTTTAGATGTGTTTTGACATGGATGATTTTGCCCAATTACCACCACTTATTTACCCTTTTTCTGGGGAGGGTTGTGGTAAAATGACTTTTAGCATTTCCTGAGTTTGACAGATTTCTTGGACCTCATCTAGTTTGTCTTTAGACATGTTTATAGTACAAGTACAGCATTGGTCCATTTGATCTAAAGTGATCTTTTAGTGATGGAAAAGGACAAATAGGAATTTCCCATGCTGTTTCAGCTGCCTTTACTATTGACCACTAGGTTTTGTTGACACAGCTTGAAACTCCTTTCTTGTCTCTCTGAAACCTTTCTAAATTGGAAAGTTTTTTTTAAATAACTTTAGTTTTTCTGGCACAAACTCCCTTGTGACCACAAGTTTTTTTTTTTTTTTTTTTTTTTAAATCTGGCATCTTATTGCACTTTAATCCACTTTGGAAGTCATATATACCAGTGTGTGGTTTGTGTGGATGTATCCTGTCTTGAATTAATTGTACTGTTTCAGGTAGCCCTACCACTGCTGTCTCACTCTGCATTGCTTTACACTTGGACTGGCCTCTTTGTGCTGTCCTACTCCAGGGTCATTTTGACAGAATGTCACCTCCTCATTTTAAACGTTGGCACACATCCAGATATTCCCCTTTGTGAATCCTGCCTTTGGCAAGCTCACATATCCAAATTATAGCAGCCTGCAGCGGTGCGCATGCAATTAATAACCTGCTTAAATGAATTACAAGTCCATTAAAATTTTTTTTTATTGAGGAACAGCTCCCGCTAATAAAATCCATTCCTAATAAAATCATTACACAAAACATATTCATTTCATTTATTTCCTTGGTTACCTTACCTTACCTTAATTTTTCTCCACTATATTCTGATATCAGAGTAGGAGCACAACAATTCCCTAATCAGTTGGGGCATTTTGCAGAGTCTGTTCATAAAGTTCCTCTAGTCTCTCTACCTCAGCCTCCCAGCACACAGTGAGGCGCTCTCCCTTGCTCTCAGATGTTGTTCAAAACACAGCACGCAACTATAACGCAAGGCAGAGCTTTCTCATAAGCATCCAGCCCTCATATGGACCACCTTCACCTTCCTTGTGGTGGGTGCAGTATCTTTTTTTGGGGAGAAATTATGTGTAATTTTTAGAAACTCTGATTTACTACTGGCTGCATGAGATTTTCAGCATCTTCAAAGAATCAAATCAGGGTAGTAGATTGGATCCATATGTATTCAAGGTCCTGTACTACCAAACAGATAACGGTGTCTTTCATGTAGAGTGCCACCTCTTCTGCCCACTCTTTCCTTCCTAAACAGGTTCCCAAACATGCATATCATCCCACTAGGTTTCACTAATGTTAATTATCAGTTTTTTTCCTCATCAGTGAGAATTTGTGTTTATGTAGAAGTAGCTGCTCAATTTCATCCTCCTCTATCACTACCATTACTACCTCCTCCTCATATCAGTATCTATGCACCATTGTAGTGGCTGTGCTTGTAGCTGGCATCCAGCTCATCCAAAGCCATCTGGATGTGTGACTGCCAGTATATTTGGAGGGTCTTGTTTGTATTAATGATTCAGAATCACATCACTCAGTGTTCCCTCCATGCTGCTTGGCAGCAGTTTTAATGATCCAGTGCCATTTTCAAACCTGATGAACTATTGAATACCTTGCAAGCAATCATAGGAGTTTATTATTTTGAGCCCAAGTCCCATAATTCCAATATATTCCATAGGTATCCCACAATGTGCTGTGAGAAGAAATCTCAGAATGCGTAGGGTCTAGTAGCAGGACATTGCACGATGGAATGCTGTGCAGTTATTTTGAAAAAGCGCAGAGCTTTGTGGATGGAAGTGATTCACGTGGAAAGTAGCTTAAACCGGCATAAACAAAGTGGTATGGCCACACTGTTTCAGTATAGTTATATTGGTATAGTTATGGCAGAAAGGAAAACTTGCCTGTTTAGACAAGGCTTGGGGCAGAACCCCATCCTTCCCCCTCCCCTTGGCACCCCAAAAAAATTCAAATGTTAGTGCTTCTGCAGAGCTTTTGAAGTGGGGATTGGCAGCTAGTCTCGCACAGAGTGCTTCAGGGTTCTCATGTCAGTGTGCATGGTTGGCTGGTGGATGCCAATAGGAGTGGGTGAAGGTTCTGTTCTCTCTCTCTCCCCAGACTTGTCTAGGAGACAGTCTTGGCATTTTCCAGTGTCAACTAAAGACTGCGATCTAGATGAAATTTGGCTGAAGAAGGGGAAACAGATGATCTTGACCGGCTAGAAGAAAATATATAGAAGAGTTGATAATCTGTTCCCACTAGTTGGGATTTGCTTAATAAATTGAACAATCTGGATATCTTGTTGAATGAAGCCAGGGATAGAGAGGACCAAGTTGCAGCTGTGGCCAAAAGTGATTTTTCTAGGTTATATAAAACACATCTATGTACATGGACTGCTACAGACAGGTGGACTTCTGAGGGTAATCCTATTTATGGGCTGGAAGGGAGTTAATGTGTGGGAAATTAAGGTGTTTTTTTGTTTTTTGTTTTTTATAACTTATGACAGACATCTAGAACCTTGGGTAGGCACCTGTATTTGTGTAAGCATAAGTAATAGCTACTGCTCCTTTATGATTTAAGCCTCTCCACCATTATTTATTCTGTCACTGTTGGATAGCTGCAGTATATTCTCTGGGGAGTTACTCTTGAAGGTAGTTTGTGTGCTAGCTGAAATTGCCAGTGTGGCTTCTCCTTGGTTTAACATCTGAGTGACACCTGTACTGCGTGGTCTGTGCTGATTTCCATTTTATTTCTGGATGCAATTCAAAAGTTTTTGTATTGACCTGTAAAGATCTTTCTGATTTAAGTAATGGCAAACTTAGGCTGTCACTTCCTCACGTAGTACCATGTCCCTTGTAATTAGTTGAGGTTCTTGTGTTAACATTGTTTCCTCCTCTGAATTAAACAGGAGAGGGGGCTTCTCTCAGGATGTCTGGAATGAGATGCTCTCTACAAACCCTGAAAGCATAGAAATAAGAATTTAAGGGGGAAAAGTCTTCATTTGTTGCCACCTTTTATACCTCCTTCAGTGTTGGCAGTAGCTCACTGTGCTGCTATATAAGGCATTCTCTTCCTCCTCCAACAGATGCTGATGCAATAGGCAGTCTACCTTCCTCAGGCTCATGACTGAATGCAATATTGCTGATGTTACATTTATGATTTTAAGATACGATATTGCTACCCATGTATGGACAACATGATAGTAGGATGTGCTGTTTTATTTGGTACGGGAATGTAAGTTAACCAGTTAAAGCTTTGTGTTGGATTGTGACTTTGAAGTTGGCAAAGATATATTGCTTTTTGGTATCTGTTGGGATGGAAGTGAATGCCTTATGGAATCTTGCAGTGGTACTAAAAGTATGCAAGGCTATCAAGTGGAACTGAATGCTGTAGACTTCCCCATAAATTCTTATTTCCATGGTGTTGAGACTTGTGCTGGATTGGAGATGTCTTGCTGCATCTGTAACTGTCATTAAACTACATTTTTATTTTTATTACGATATTACACAGTCTTTTGCCTGAGGAGGTTGTGAAGGGAAGGAGAGAGATTGGAATCCTGTAATTAATAACTGCTAGTATGTAAGATTTATGTAGCTTGTATATTGTAAAGCACTGATGTATTTGGATCAACTTGTGTTATACATTTTGGGAGAAAATAATGTTTTATTTATGAAGATCATATTTCTATTAAAAATTGTGCTCTTTCCCCAAATGCTCTGATGTGCCTTTACTGAGAATTTCAATACTGATCATAACAGCCAGATGCTGAGAAACAGTACTTAGTGTTCAGAGACAGTACATCTTGGCTTAGCCTATGATGAGTCACTAGAAAATCACCATGCAGTTGGCAGCCTGTTCTTATAAGATGCTTAAACTAAATAAGCAGAGTAAATAAAAATCAATGATTTACAAAAAAAATAAAAAATTGATTTTTATTTGAATTTTATATAGATCTAGATTAAATAAACCTATTAAAAAATTTAAACCGTGATAACCTGGGTTAAGGCCTAAACTTACCATAACATTAAAATAATTTAAATTAAAAAAATCAAGTAATACTTGTTTGCTGCTGAAATTTTAAAGAGAGCTAAACCACCTTTCTTTGTTTGAGAGACAAGATGGATGACGCAATCTCTTATTGGACCAATTTCTGTTGGCTAAATAAAGAAGCTTTCAAGCTACAGAGGGCTCTTCTTCAGGTTCTTATACATTTTTTTAATAAATTTGTTTTTAAATATAAAACACATTATGGTGCTTTTTCCCTTTACATATCCAGGACACTTAAGGTAATATTATTTAACTAGTGTAAAACAAATTATAAATGTTTTTGTACATTTTTAATCGAATTCCAACTTCCATCCAAAGGAAGTGTGACACAAAATCACGAGTGTGTTTAAAAAAGAGTAAGAAATGCTTCATTCATTATTTTTCTAACATAATATAAATATGTAAAAATTAAGACTCTGAATAAATGTATGTTAGACTATATAATTGCTTAAGTTAATTTCTATAGAAATAAGGTATCCTTCTTCTTGACAGAAAGTACCAAATTTAGTTTAAAGGCTGTATTTAGTTTCAGATTTCAGTGGCTGCCAACTAATGAGAATGAACCTTTAGGAAAACAACTTTAAAGTACAAATGCAAAACAAGGTTAAAAATTGATTTAAATCAATGTTTCCTGCTTTCTGATTTTAATCATGATTTAAATCGGCAATTTTAAATCTTAAAATTTAAACCAATCCATCCAGTAAATTACTGACACTACTGAATTGTATTTCCCATAAAGGTAGGACTATAGTTGAAAAAGTAACATCTAAGGAGAAGGGGTGGCGCAGACAGAATTTCACAACTACAAGATTAAAATATCTTTCCCCTTTTCTTATCCCCTTCTTAACACATATCATGTCTATGGAAATAATACACTTGAATGGACAGTTTCACAAACTGCAAATGATTCTTAATTTGATAATAAACAATATGTATTTGAGCAATGATAATGCTGGATTATTCTGGATAAGCTCTACCATTTTATCGTTGGCTAGATTACTTTGGTTACTTCAGTGTAAACAGAAGAACTACTGTTCTTTTTTTTTTTTTTTTCACATTCTATTTCATACTAAAACATTTTTGGGGTTATTAAAGGATGGCTAAAATCATTTTGCTTTTTAGCCAAGTTCCATACAATCTTATCCAAACTATTACATAAGAAATACTTAAGTGTTTAATAAACTTAATTTCTTTCACGTTTTCTTTAATTGAAAGTCTCTGAAACTTGGTCTAAAAACATTTACATAAAGTTTTGTCTTTAATAAAGATTTATAATGTATTGAATTTGGAGCCCTATTCTGAAAAGGGGCATCTTATATTTAATTACAGTGATTTAAAAAAAAACCTTTTCAAATGACCGATCTTAAGCTTTGCAGGAATTTGCCTTCTGTTGCACTACACTGCTAGTTTAAGCAAGGAGCTATATCTAAATTAGAATTCAGATCAGCCATATAATTCCTCTCCATAATTTCTTTCTCTTTGTTCTATAGCATAAGTAAAAAGCTATCCGTTTGTAGCTGTGAGAAACAATTCTCTAAATTGGTGGTAGATTGGAAAAGCAGAAGTGGAAGATGCATAGATTCCAAGGCCAGAAAGGACCATTGTGATCATCTAGTCTGATCTCCTATGTAACACAAGCCATAGAACATCCCCAAAATAATTCCTAGAGCACATCTTTTAGCAAAACATACAATCTAGATTTAAAAATTTCTAATGATGGAGAATCCACTATGATCTTTTGAATGTTTAATTACTTTCACTGTCAAAAATATAAGCCTTATTTCCAGTATGAATTTGTCCAGCTTCAACTTTAAGCTATTGGATCATGTTATGCCTTTTCCAACTAGTTTGAAGAGTCTATTATTAAATATTTCTTCCCCCGGATAGATAATTATAGACTGTAATCAAGTCACCTTAACCTTCTCTTTGTTAAATTAAGTAGATTTAGCTCTTTGTGTCTATCACTATAATGCAGGTTTTCTATCCATTAATCATTCTCGTGGTTCTTCGCTGAACCCTCTCCAATTTATCAACATCCTTCTTGAATTGTGGACACAGTATTCCAGCAGCAGTTGCATGCATGCCAAATGCAGAGGTAAAATAACCTCTGTATTCCTACTTGAGATTCCTCAGTTTATCCAGCCAAGGATTATATTAGCCCTTTCGGCCACAGTATTGCACAGGAGCTCACATTTAGCTGATTATCCACCATGACCCAAAAATCTTTTTCAGAGTTACTGCTTCCTAAGATAGTCCCCTGTCCTGTACGTGTGGCCTATATTAATTGTTCCTGATGTATATATTTACATTTAGCTTTATTAGAATGCACACTCTTCGCTTATGCCCAAGCAATCCAGATCTTTCTTTATTAGTGTCCTGTCCTCTTCATTGTTAATCACTCCCCGAGTTTTTCATCTGCAAATGTTATCAGTGATTTTCTTTTCTTCTGGATGATAAAAAAAAAAACCCAAAAAAGTTAGCGTGTAGGGCCAAGAACCGATCCCTGCAGGACCCTACTAGAAAAATACCTTCTCGATGGTGATTCCCCATTTACAATTACATTTTGAGACCTATTAGTTACCCAGCTTTTAATCCATTTAATTTGTGCCATATTAATTTTATCATTCTGGATTTTTAATCAGAATGTCATGCAGTACAAAGTCAGCACCTTACAGTGGTCCAAGTGTGACACATCAGCATTATTGCCTTTGTCAACCAAACTTTTAATCACAATAAAAAAGTGGTGTTAGTTTGACGAGATCTGTTTTCCATAAACCCATGTCCAGTGGCATTAATCATATTATCCTTTGAGTCCCATATCAGCCACATCATTATCTCACCAAGGTTTGTGTCAGACTGATAGGCCTATAATTACCAAATCTTCCCATTTACCCTTTTTAAATACTGACACAACATTAGCTTATTTCCAGTCTTCTAGAATTTCCCCAATGTTTCAAGACTTGTTGAAAATCAACATTAATGATCTGACAAGCTCTTCAGCCAGTTTTTAAAATTCTTGGATATGGATCTGCTTAGATCCTCCTGAGACACTAGTGGAATGGAAAGAGTATTATCAACATCATCATCTAACTACATCTGTTTTTTCCCAAATACTGCATTATTGATAATTCGGTCACTTCCATCTAGTAATGGTCCAATACCATTGTCTGGATTCTTTTTGCTCCTAATATACTTAACTCCTTATTGTCTTTATCTCTGCTGGTCTTAGATCTTTTTTCCTTGTGTCCTTTTGCTTCCCTGATCAGTTTTCTGCAATTCTTAACTTCTGATTTATATTTATTAATATAATATTCCCCTTTCCATTTGTTATATATATTTTAATTTTTTATAGTTGCCTGCACTTCCCCTGTAAACTAGATTGTTTGTTTTTTTTCCAATATGATCATCTTCCTCAATAGTGGACTTCTGGGTGTCTAAATAGTTCTTAAACAATTCCTAATTATCATTCACATCTTTATTAAATTCTTTCTCCCAGGTTTGTCAAATTGGCCTTTTTAAAGCACTGCACATATATTACTGGTTTGGACTTTATTCTGCTTGCACATTGTAAATGTGATCAAGTCATGATCTCTTGTACCTAAGCTACCAGCTAGGTGATCAGTTCCACTTTGTGTGTCAAGATTAGTCTAATATAGAATTTCCCATTGTTGGATTTTTGAGTTCGGAAGTTTATCATCTATAATTTGAAATTCCAAGGATGTTTTAGTACTGACAGCATGAGACCTACAGCAGATGTCACTCCAGTTGAAGTTTCACATGATGCAGCTTAAGGAGCTGGTGGTTATGCTGTTCCCTAGTATGATTTTTTTTTTTTTTTTTGGTGTGATCTGTAACAGACACTCACTAATACCCATCTTGTGCTTTAGCTGTTAAGGCATTGATCAATAAGCATTCCAGATAATTTTCTTGCAAGTTATCAGTGACTTGGAACAGTGACCTGGAATCTGCCATTTTTGACAGAGTGCCACTCTTCTACCCCTTTTGCCCAATCACTCCTTCCTAAATAGGTTATAACTGTTGATTTTGACATTCCAGTCATGGGGATCATCTCACCAGGTTTCAGTAATACCAGCTAGATGAAAGTTAAAATCATAACGAGCAATTCCAATTCCTCTTGTTTGTTACCCAGCCTCCTTCTCATGTCCTGTGGTTTCTTTATTAATTTTTGTTCTCAGTAGCTTGATTCTGTGCTAAATGAGTGCTCCTGTCATCTTTTTATCCTCCCCTTTTGTTATTAGTTTAAAGTTTTCCTGACTATTCTGTCTAGTCTGTTCCCAGGACACATGCCAAACAACAAGAATCAATTTGACTCTAGCCTCTTCAACATTCTACTGTTGCTTCAAATTCCAGAATTAATTGTTGTGGTACAACTCTAGAGGAAAGTGATATTATGGCAAGGCACTGGCCTGAGATTGGGAGATATGGCTTCACTTCTTGGTTCCACAATCTATGGCAGGCTTTAGACAAGTCACTAGAACTCTGCCTTTACTTCTCTACCCCAATGTGGTGTTAAGGATAAATTTATCTCAATCTATTTGGTGGATACTTAGATGGTGTGGTGATGATGATGGACATACCTAGATATGCATTTTCCAAAAGCATTGTTTGTTGATTTTTCTTTATCTCTACTGTTTTTTGTACACTTGATTCTGCTTTCTTGTTTATTCTTGAATAAATTTCTATAGGTAAGAGCAGTGTGTTGGTATCTGGTGAGCAATATGCACATGGGGTGTCTTTTTGGAATCACACACTTCCCCTACCTCCTGATTTTACCTTATGGAGATACTTTTCCCATCACAGTGAGAGACTTGCTGCTTCTGTTGGCTAGGGAGAGTTGCTGGAGAGGGTTGCAAATGTCACTACCTACTGAGATAAGAGATTCTTCTACTGTTGATACGGGATTACTAGTATGCTCCCTGCATGTTACAAAATGATCTGAGAATTGTAGTCAATTTTACTTTGTTTCTATCCTGTACTTCAAAGGAAGTGCAGGATTCCTTGCAGAAGAGCTTTGGAGATGATAGGCAGAGGGGCTGAGATGGGGAAAGAAGTGACAAGAATCTTGACAAGTGTCAGAAAATTATACCCCCGATCTTCGCAGACACTTTTCTTAATACTTGGTACTCTGTGGTGACTTTTCTGAAGCTATCAGTGTGTTCTGTAGATGAATGATTAATGTGGTTTAAGATTCATAAGTCAGCAGTGTGTATGCTTCAGGATACCAGCATCTGTAGTTTGTGACAGATGAGCATCTTTGGTTTGTGAACCTGTTTTGTTGACTGTAGCTCTCCCAAAAGTAGGACTCTGTATGTATGCGTACCAAAAAATTGAATGAATTAAGTATGGTTAACTTCTGATGGAATAGTTTACTTAGCCTATCCTGAGGTTAGACCTGGGCCTGAGCACATTTTTATGTCAACTCAAGCTTTCCATCTCAAAATTTAAAATGTGGATTGGACATCCTTATTTTATCATGAGAACTAATCAGTACTTGTGGACACATTAATATAATAGCTGTGAGAGTCAGGACATGGTTCCTTATGTCACTAGATTGCACTGCTTAATCACTTTTATAGTTTTTCAATAAAATTAAATTTCTTTGTTTAACCAGTCACAATCTAGTAATCCATCCTGTATGTCGATCATATCCCTACACATTTCGGGTATGTGAACCGTTGTACATCTGTACTGAGCTTAGTATATGACCCATCATCGCTGCTACTAGGACACAGGCCAGAATAACAGTGAACCCTACCTCTGAGATGACAATGCCTAAATATTGGGATGTGGTTTAACACTGGTAGAATGGGTGCTAAAACAGGATAACAGTTTTCAACAAAGTGTAAAACTAGAACCAAAACTTGCCATATCTAATCTACATATACACAAAAGTCTTTGGGGAACAAAGCAATCCATGGATTTCAATTAGTCTGTTTTAGTATGCTGTCAGAACCATACATTGGTTAGGCCACAATCTTGGTATGCATGTCTTACAGTGAGCTCAAGTTCCTAGGCACACTGGCATTGTGACCAAGCTATCCCTGAATGCCTTGTTTTAGAAGATAAAACTGCTTACTTTACTCTCTCAGAATGTACAGGTCTTGATTTAATATGAAATAATACTGAAGCTCCTGCAAAATCTACAAACACAATACTCCTAAGGGATTTAATTTCACAGGTTTGAGGGTGACCTGCTCTATTGAGAGCCCTGGTGAGAGCTGCTTAGTAGCATCCTTGTTTCCAACATACTTAGCTCAAGTTACTGAGGCATTGTCTACACAATGGGGGCTATAGCAGTGTAGTTACAGCAACGTAATTATGCTGGGATAACCCTATAGTGTAGATGCAGCCTACAGTGATGGAAGGGGGATTTTTTTTGTTGCTAAAGGGAACATCACCTCTCCAAGAGGCAGTAGCTAGGTCAGTGGAAGCATTCTTCCATTGGCTTACCTGCATCTACACCAGGGCTTAGGTCAACATAGATACATTACTCAGGGGTGGGGATTTTTCACACCCTTGAGCAAAGTAGTTATGTCAACCTAAATTTTTAAGGGTAGATCCCAGACTTGAGACAAGGGAGAATACGTAATTTAATTGGTTTTGTACATCCTAGTCTAAAACACCTTGCTTGTAATTGGGTGTTTTCCCCATATCTATCTTTCAATATAGGAATGCTGATTTTTCTAAATGATTTATTTCCTTTCTTTCTATGGTGGATTAAATCATTTTGTGGGGGCTAACCCTTTTAACATCACATCTTTTAGATTTCTTCTGGGGTTTTTTTTTTGGTCCAAAGTGAATGACCGTTAAACTTATCTGAAAACTTTTAATATGATTTCATCTAGTAAAAAATTTCTAACACACTTGCAGCTTACCTGAAAGTGTTAAAAGTGGGGAAATCTAAATACTTTGTGGGAGGTTTTGAAACACACTTGCAAACTTCTTTCTTGTCTTACATATTTTGATTGGGCAGCTTTGGATTGACTTATACATAATACACATTGTTTTTAATGATTTTTTTTTTATAAGGGAAGAAGAAACCAGATTTTGAGTCATACTAGAGACCTGATCCTGCTTTCCTTGCCCACTTATTGACTTCAGTGGGTGTTTTGGTGTGCAAGGAACAAAGAATTTTACCCTATATAAACTTGTAACAAGACTGAAACGTGCAGACTTCCAATTATCCACAGTGGGGCAAAATATCTACCCCTCAGATTAAAATTGTGGTAAATCTACATACTTAATTTACATATGAGATTACAGTAAATAAAAAAAGCCTGCCAAACACTAAATCTATCTCTAATATTAAAGTTACAGCTGTCATAGCATCTTACTACATTGCGCACATGTAGAAATTAAGTTGCAATCTTAACTATAACATTACGTACTGCAAATCTAAAACTATAATACATAAAAATTACTTCCTAACGCTGCATGTCAGTAGGGCATATATATATATGTTCCCAACTACAACTTTATATTTAAAAAGTCAAGATATTCCAATCATTGTTTTTTATTTATTTTTATATATAAAAACAATAATCTGGAATATCTTGACTTTTTAAATTCTTTGATGTTCTATTTAGTGTCCCTTTTTGACATCAAATATCTTAAATTTGGATTTTTCCCTCCTGTAAACTATCTGTAGCATTATGCGTTCAACAATTTAGTTCAAATATTGAGATTGTAGCTTGAGTTGCTTTTCAGACTGCCAGAGTTTTGATAGGTTGTCACGTTGATGGCATTGATTGTGCAGAAGCACTTGACGCTTCCAAACCATGGCAATCTAGTGAGCAGCTGACCTTCTCCAGTGGGACAGCCTTGATTCATTCCATGCCACCAGAAGCCATAGAGTGCATGACAAATATGGCCATCAACCTTTAATGTTGCCTTTCAAGTTGCCATACAAAAGAAATTCAGATATTTAATGTCAGTTTGTCTGTCTCTCTCCTTAGCTTTAGAAAAAGATTATGAATTAAATTTTACATAATGATGCATTTTTTGTGACTACAGATATGGTGCAAGAAGGGAAACCTCTTTAGAGAAGTTTGTGGGTGTTGTGTCTACCAATTTATTAAAATAGGACTGTTAAACTAATTGCGGTATAACTAGTGCTTTCTACTGATCAGCTCTGCATGCCTTCTCCATAAGACTTGAACAAACATGAAAGATTACATCAGCTACAGGTACCACTCAGTAATGCTGTGGAAAGGAAAGTGTGTACACCAGTTTTTCTCTTACGTTTCTTAAATGCACTCTCATTTCAAATTTGGCCCAAAGTTTTTTAAAAGCTTGGGTTCTTTACTTACTTTTAGACCAGAAGAAATGCTTCTCAGGAATTTCAAGAGTAAAAGGTAGCCGGTAATAGAAGCAAGGAGACCTGTTTGACAATTCTTATTAATTTGACATTTGTTTAATATGACAGTTATATTTCAAATATTGAGTTAAAAAACCAAGTCTCCTGGAATTTTAAATCAACAGTTTATCCTCTGGACAGAGAGCTGGAGATCATAGCCCCTGAAGTTTGTTTTAGAATTGGTTATACTACATAATGTACATTCAATCCTTGTTGTTTTACAATGTGAGAGGCCCACTGTATATGGCAACATTTTGCAAACTAGCACACGTGCAAAAACAAACAAGGCTACTGCATCAAAAATTAATGTGCTAAAATAAAATATACTTTACTTTATAGTATACTAGTTAATGTACTGGTTTATGGAAGTGATTATTTTTTGCGTTGCCATCCTATGACTGTGTTCTTAAATTTTTCAGGGGACTCGGTATTTCTTCAAAAAAATTTATTTGTGGATTGGCAAAATGAACATTAGAAAGGGCGAGCTTTACTTTAAAATAGATTTAATTCCATTATTGCAGAAGATATTTGCCCTATTTCATAGAAATCCACATCAGCAAAATAACTTGCCTTGCTAATATTGTCTGGTAACAGTTTGAAAACTTACAGCAGTCACTCCCCATCCCAAAATACAACTGTACACTATATTTGAAAAAGCTTTCACTGAAAACAAAGTGTATGTTGACTATTTAAGGAACCACTGTAAAAGTAAATGCTGTAGACAGTCTTATCTTAAGTGTACCTATTTTTTATTGCTCTTGGCCCACTAGAAGATCATGAAAATAATTTGCAAATGTTTAGTAAGTCATACTAGTTGATTAGTGTGGATTGTTTGATTGATTTCCTCTTCAACCTGCTGGCTAGGTTTCATTTTAGAACTGCTCAGTCAGTTGTCTAAATTTTTAATATTATGAATTTTTGTAGAATTAAAACATACATCTGTTCTATTTAAAGGTGTGTCAAGATCAATGCTGTGAAATAAAGACTGTAGGCAAAAAATTGCTATTTAAACCAACTTGTAACTTGTTACCAGAACAAATTTACTTGGAGGTTGTACCTAGAGCTGTGGGCATATTTTTCTGACCTTGTTTTTCTGTCGGAAAGTGCTGTTCTTATTCGAGTGCTTGTTCATGTCAATTCTAATCAGATGTGTGTGCACGCTGTGTGCACAGTCGTCAGAAAGTTTTCCCTTAGCAGCTCCCTTCTGGTCGGCTGTGGAGCCCTCTGGAGTGGCGCCTTCATGGCGCTGGATATAGGACCCCGTGCCTCCTTGGTTCCTTTTTGCTGCCAGTGGTGGTCGGCGGAACTGTGATAGCTTGCCTACCATGTTCTTCCCTCAGCATTCTTTCATAGTTAGTTTAGTTATAGTTATTGTTACTAGATAGTGTGTATATATAGTAAGGTTTGGGAGCAGGGTTTCCCCAATCCCTAGCTCCCCACCCCCTTGGGTTCCGGGCATGCCGTGAGCCCCAGACTTTAAACCCTGCGGAACCTGCAGTAAGCCTATGCCAACGAGGGACCCCCCTCCCCCCCCCGACTTGTGTCTGAAGTGTCTGGGGGAGGTGCACCAGACAGAAAGGTGCAAGATCTGCAGAGCTTTCCACCCCAAAACAAAAAAGGAGAGAGGTTTCCGACTTAAGCAACTGCTCATGGAATTCGCTCTCTGTTCCCAGTCTGTGGTGGACCACCAGGACCCGGCACCAAGCATGTCCATATGGAGTGCCCTGCCATCGGTACATGACATGGTGCTGAGAAAGGACTCTAGTATAAGAGACCCTCGGCACCGCGCTCTTCAGCCCCGCATGCTGAGGAGACAACCCGGCACTGCTTACATTCACTGATAACATACAGGCGGCATAGAAAAGCCAACCAGGGTGCTGAAAGCAGCGGGACCAGCAGGTGCTGCATTGATGCATCCCTTGAAGGAGTACCTGGCACCCAAGCAGCAAGAATCGGCGCTGTTGACTTCGGTTCCCCTGAGGGGACCATTGAGTCTGGTGCCCAGCGACTCCCTGGATGGGCAATGCCAGGCGGAGGAGTTACTCACCCTGGACACTTTTGAAGCCGCCAGAGATTTAATTGCCATGACCGCTCCTCAGCCCCCAGCAGTTAGAGATAAGCATCCGGCGCCGCAGCGACTGGTGCTGTCTAGAGACAAGCCGACCATGATGCAGCAGTCACCCCCTCCTCTCACCGCTCCAGATCGCTGTCGCCAAGGTACTGCACTCCGGATTCCGTGCGGGGTTCCCCAACACCGAAGATGGAGCAGCACTGATCCCCAGCTCAGAGAGAGGACAGTCACTGATCCCTGACACTGGATTCCCTCCTTCGGTCCCCGGCACGGGTGCCTCGACACCGGTCCCCCCGCACCATCAGCTCAGCACTAGTCCCCAGCACAGTACCCTTCAGCTCCACCGTGTCTCATTGGACTCGGATGGTGATTCCTTCTATTCCCATCGCAGCCGACACAGATCTGACAGGCGACGGAGGGACACCAACAGCATGGCACCCCCAGTGGCAGCCTCTGGCACAATGGCCATTTTGGACCCCCTGGGCTTACCATCAGGCCAGGGCTCTTTTTCCAGGGGCTCCCACTCGGTGGCCTCTGAGCACCAACCACTACAGCCAGCCAAGGACCAGCCTACGCTCCGGGGATCCGAGGCGACTTTGGCACAAGCCTCACCGCCGGCCCAGGTCACAGCCGAGGTGACTCCAAGACCCATTGCAAGGCCAGGCTACCATCACCACGGCTATGATCACCACAGAGGCCCCAGACTCTGACCCCGGGGGAGGTCAGGGAGCTGGAGGGCTAGGAGAACCCCATTCTGCCTCTGGTCTCCTCATCTTTGTCCCCGGAAGAGGCGGTGGCAGGAGCTTCAACCTCAGGCCCTTCTCCAGTTGACCACAGGGTCCACCAGGACCTTCTCTGGAGGATTGTCCTCATCATGGGGTTACAGGAGGAAGTGGTCGAACCTGTGGACCCCATGGTCAACATCCTTGCACCAGAAGGACCATCCCGTGTGTGACGAACTGGGACTGTTCTTAATGTGGTCTTTGAATGCTGAGAGGGGAGTTTGGCTAAGACGGTCTGCATGGGGGGGATGGGAGACTGGCCGAGGGAGAATACCTGATCATGTAACATGAGAACCCAGGAAGGGGTTAGAGGCCAGGTGACACCTTTGCCCAGGAAACTGAACAAAAGCTGGGGGAGGAGACGCTGGGGGGAGAGAGAGTTGCAGGAGCTGGCTGGGAGGCAGACGGGGCTCTGACCTCCCAAGAGGGCTGTGGTGACCTGGGATCCCAAGATGCACCTAATTGGGGGGGAGTCCTGTCTCAGCATTCAAAGACCACATTAAGAATGGTCCCAGTTCGTCACACCGTGTAGCTCTGCCACTAATAAAAACGATCCAGAGTAATACTAAGCCTCTGTTGCAGACCCCTGCTTCAATCCCACGTACCGCCAGGGGTGTTGAGCGCAAGTACTTCGTCCCCTCTAAGGGGTACGAGTATCTGTTCCTCTCACGCAACCATGCTCTCTAGTAGGGTTGGCGGTTAATGAGAAAGAGACGGGCAGCAGGAGTGGGCCCCTAAATCAACAGTCTCAAAAAGGATGGACCTTTTCAGCAGGAAGGTTTACACAACTGGTGGCCTGCAGCTGAGGATAACTAACCTCAACTCATGGGACTCCGTGTTGAAGTTTAAGAAGCTAATTCCACCAGAGTCGAGTTCTCGGCCATTATTGATGAAGGGAAGGCAGACGCGTGGACCTCTTTGCCGGTTTCGTTAGACTCGGCTGCCTGCCCCAACTGCAGCAGCAACTCCTATATCCTCCTTGGCTGAGGCAGGATTTTTATAGGGACGGCAGGTGTAAACCATCCAATTCCCCTTCTGGATAGGGCCAAGGCCCAACCAAACGTTCGGGCTCTAAGGCCTTTGAGGGTGTGCCCGAGGACGGCACACCCACCACGACACTGGATCCTTACCCTTTGTTTTATGAATCGTCTATCCCACTTCTACCGTGCTTGGTCCCAAATAACATTGGACTGCTGGGTTCTTCGCATGGTAGAAGTGGGATATTCTCTCCAATTCTGCTCCTCCCCTCCCTTTCACTCCCCCCTTACCCGTCCCTCTTCAGGGACCCTTCTCATGAGCAACTCCTTATCCAGAGGTGCTGGCAGTCCTCGCCATCGGAGTTGTGGGGGAGGTTCCTCAGGAGCTAAGGGACAAGGGCTTCTATTCCCACTATTTCCTAATCCCCAAGGCAAAGGGGGGGGTGTCTCAGACCCCTTTTAGACTTGTGAGGACTCAACGAATTCATGGTGAAGTTGAAGTTTGGTTTCCCTGAGCACAGTTATCCCTTCCCTGGATCTGGGAGACTGGTACACCACCATCGACATGAAAGACGCATACTTTCACATAGCCATTTGGTCTGTGCACAGATGATTCCTATGGTTTGTGGTCAACCACAAACATTATTAGTTCACAGTTCTCCCATTTGGTCTATCAACAGCTCCCCAAGTGTTCACCAAGTGCATGTTGGTCGTAGTAGCCTTCCTCCGGAGGAGGCAGGTGCAGGTGTATACACCTACCTAGACAACTGGCTGTTCAGGGGGCGCACCTGGGAGCAGGTAGAATCTCAAGTCTGTTTAGTCAGATTCACTTTCGAAAGACTGGGCCGCCTCCTCAACGTGAACAAGTCAGCCTTATCGCCAACCCAAAGAATAGAGTTCATCGGAGCGGTGCTGGACTTAGACTCATAGACTTTAAGGTCAGAAGGGACCAATATGGTCATCTAGTCTGACCTCCCGCATGATGCAGGCCACAAAAGCTGACCCCCCTACTTTCCCTTAACTCTGCTGTTGAAGTCTCTTGATCATGATCTAAAGACTTCAAGTTGCAGAGAATCTTCCAGCTTGCGACCCCTGCCCTATGCTGCGGAGGAAGGCGAAAAACCTCCAGGGCCTCTGCCTGGGCCTCTGACTTGGTACAGGCAAGGGTGTTTTTACCAGAAACCTGATTCCAAGTCATGTCAAATATTATTCAAGACTTCAGGTGGTACCCGAACACTACTGCAAGGGGATGCCTGAGTCTCCTGGGCCACATGGCAGCCTTCATTTGTGTGATCCGGCATGCCAGACTGAGGCTCAGACCCTTGCAACCCATGACTCATGTCTGCCTACCGCCCGGGGCGCAGTAGCCTGAAGGTGAAGGTGCCAGAACACATTCTCAACCCTCGGACGGTGTGCGAAATGACGTGCTGGCTGCCACTACTTGCAGCTCCCATTGGCCGGGAACGGCAAACCGCAGCCACTGGGATCTGTAGGGGGCCGTGGCTGCGGACGGTCAAATGTCTTGTGGCCCGCCAGTGGATTACCCTGATGGGCTGTGTGCCAAAGGTTGCTGACCCCTGGTTTAAGGCATAGATGTTTATGATGCGAAATAAATTGTGTGTGTGTTTCGTTTAATCAAACCTTTATGATATTTTTCCAGATTGGAGTAGATTTCAACCACTCTGGAAGGAATGAGGGTACAAGGTGAGACAACCCTGAAATGGTGGTTGGTTGGTTGTTTTTTTTTTAAATAATTCAGAGTATCACTTAACTTGAAATCTGCACTCAGGACTTCCTTCAGTATCTCAAAGTACAGTTCATCTCTGCAAAGTTACACTGTTTGAATATCATTGTGAGGCTTTGTATTTGTCTCAGTGACTAAAATGATATGCTGCTTGTAAATACTACTTTTAGTGTGCTATAGAAGTTTGTAATGAAAACATATCTGCATTGTGGAAGTTGCTGGGAAAAGGGTGAAGGCTTTGACAAATAGAGGAAGAATTTGGGACTCTTGGTATGTGGAAAATAGTGGAGGACTTTGATTTTGGGAAAAGCATCTTAGTTGGATGTTTCTGCTACAGCAATCAGCAGTGAAGTAGTTTTAATATTGAGGTTTAAAGTGTCATTAGGTTGCAGAGTTACTACTGCATTAAGATGAATGGACATACTTCAGCTGTTTAGTGTTTGCAGATTCAAGCAGACGTCACTGCATCAGTATACATATGGTTCAGATTTATAAGGTTTTCATCACAGTCATATGAGGTAAATACTTTGAGGGTCTTTTTAATGAAAGCTTAAATTCTGGAGCATAATGGTGTGGGAAGAGTGGGATTCAGCTGCAGATACCAAGGAACTGTGGCATGCACATGCTATTTATTATAGGAGGCACAGGTTATGATGCCTATAGTTAAGGTCACCTGACACTTTCCATTAATAGACCGTTTTCAGTTACTTACAACTTTGCCAAAATTTAACCATTTCAGCTGAAATTTTCCATGCTGTGTGGCTGTTGCAGGCTTATTTTATTTTATTTAAAATTTCAGGGAAAACAGTTTTTTACAATGAAGTTGGGGAAAAGTATGAATAAAAATAATCAAGAAAATGAGCTGGAGATAGTGGTTTTTTAATGCTTGTAATTTAACTCTGTCATTGCATATTTCTCTTTTTAAGATCTCACTCAGTTCCTTCCAAATGTCAACAGCATCAGCAATAAAACAACTATTTCCCTGCATTTTGTTCAAGGCTACAGAAATAGGCTTCAGGGTACTCCGCATGTGTTCAACATTTCTCTTAAGGCCAATGTTGAGAACTTTGGCTGTGACAGTGCCATCTATTTTTTCATGATCTTGTTCACAAACCGTCATCAGATTAGACCAGTTCTTGATAGTGCTCAAAACAGTCCACTACTGAGTTCCATCGCATGTCTTGTGGGAGAATTAACTTGGTTCCTCCCACTTTTTTCAGAGCAGCTGCTGCAAGTGATTGTTACGGAAATATTTTGCAATTTCAACAACATTAGCCTTTATTTGTGGAACACTGAAGTCTTTGGCTAAGAGGTGCATCAAATGAGCACTGCAGCCGTATGTTATTAGCTTGGGACTCTCTTCAGGCTCTTCTAAATAATTTCTTCTCATCTTGGGTAAATTTGCAGCATTGTCTGTGTGACCAAGCTGCGTACTAGACATTTGAATTTTTTTCAGTTTATCGCTTTTACTGCTACTTGTAAGTTTTCTGCTGTGTTTGCATTTCCTGATGTATCAATTCTTTCTGTAAGGAAGACATTCCCTTCTTCTGTTGTCACATAAGGACATATAGCAAGATCATTGAGGATATTGCTCCACCCATCAAGACTCGGGTTAACAATTTCACCCTCTAGACCTTTTGCACACTGCTCAATTTCTCTTTCATACACTTTATCCAGCAATTTGCCTGCGACATCTGCTCTGTTGGGTGGACTGTATCCTGGTCTTAATGACTGAACCATGTTAATGAAGTATGGGTTCTCAATCATACGGAAAGGAGAATTTGTTGCATAAACAAACCAGGCAAGTTTTTCATCAGTTGACTCTTTTTGTAATCTGCCGGTTCTTATCACAAATTTATCTATGGTTGTTTCTGGATGATGTTTTGTTTTGTTTTCTTTTTGCTACAGGTGATATACTGTGGCTATGTGACATACATGATGTGACTGAAACACTATCATTGGCAGATAACTCTGAAACTATAGAAAATGATGGTGATCTTGAATGTGGATAGTCTTCAGAATCCTGTATGTTGAGGATGGATTCTCCTAAACAAAATAAGTCAATTCAGTTATTTAGTTATTACCATACTGCTCATTTAGTATTATTCATTGCATTCACTGACACTCAGTACTACTTTAAAGGTGAAATTGTAAAAGAAAGATCTGCCTATTTCAGCTATTTATTTTTTATCACAACTGCATCTGTACCATAGAGTAACAACTATATTTTTTGCTCAAACTTGAGAATTCAAGAATAGTCCAGAAGGAAGACAGACAGTCCTTAAGAAAGAAGTATGAAATAAAAAGTTTTACTAACCTGAAGATCCTGCATGTTCAGACATGATGAAATGAACATCTTCAACGCAGTTTCCTCCTGAGAAGGAACACTTCTCATGATGATGATTCATTCGGGCATCCAGGCCTTGCATTTCTTTGTTGCACTGTTTGCATTTTGCATGCATGCCTGTCTTACCCACAGGTAGAGGAACTTCATTAAAATATTCCCTAACTGGGTCTCTTTTATGGCTTGCTGCCATTATAGGTTTTCCCTTCTAGTGAGAGAATCGTATGGTAGATCTCAAATCAATGAAGGCTACACTCAAAAAGACCTCAAGACTTCTGGAATATTCTGGTCAAACAGTTTCACGTTTATTTCTACTGCCTGTCCCTCTCTTCTCACATTTATCTCCAGACTTCTTCTCCTTGTCCAGATCTATTCCTCCCCCAACAATCATCTTCTATTCATTGAACTTTTTGAAACTTTGCACTTTTAGAGAGAGGTAAGGGATTGACTGTGTACACAAATTTGCAGAAGAACAATAGGGTTGAGGTCTGTTATTTCTCACCTCTCTATATTATTTATTTACCAACCAACATTTTTGCTGTTAACAAACATGTTCTCTCTGGAGACACAAATCCACAGTTTGAGAACTGCAAAACTAAGCTTCTCTGATGGTATCTTCTAGACTGAACACTGAATCCCATTGGGGAGATAGAAAGATTAACCTAAATAATCTATACAGAAGCCCCTGGGACCCCATAAGATTGGGTCCCTAATCCATGAACGATTGGAACTCATTTACAAAACTTTTCTTAAACATTACTTGAATATATTCTCATATTATAGAATTAGAATCTTTGAGCTATAATGTATCTTAATTAAAACTATCTTTAGATAGGTTTTTTCCTCAAAAAGCATTTTATCAAAAAAATTGATTTAAATAAAAAAATCATTGATTTTTATCCACCCTGCTGACAGCTACATTCTCCAGAGATTCCATCTGCATTGGGTATTCTCCTGCATAGGGCTACAGGGACCAAGCAGGACTTTTCCCTACAATTGCGACTTCTGGCAGCCAGGTGCTACTGTGGTGCTGGGCATGGAAACTCAGAGCAGAGAGACTGTCTTGTGCTTTCATTGCTCACCCTGCTGGTTCTCAGGCAGTGAGGAGGAGGAAGGGGCCTCCTCTGGAATGGGGTTGTGGAGCTGGGCCCTTGGGATGCCGAGAGAGGAGACTGGGAGAAGGTATAGGACTGGAACTTGGGCAGGAGGTATGGGGAGGGAACAGAACTTGGATGTGTGTCTGCAGGGAGGAGGGTTGGTACCAGGACAGCTTGGAGGGATCATGATTGGGGGGTGGGGCAAGAGGGTCTTAAAATGTATATATCCATTAGAGTACACTTCCCATCAGAAATCTTGGATTCGATTATGGATTTTGAATCTAACCATTCCTCTGCTGTCAGCAAATACACTTTGCCAACAGGTTTCACAGCTATCTCATCTCCCATTAGTGGCTGGATTAAAGAAGATGACAACCTACTATTGCTGTTAGTTACTCTGTTAGCTCAAATAGCAGAGGTTTGTTATGAATCTACAGGTTCTAACCCTGCTGATGAGTCATGTGGCTGTCAGAATGGTTCCATATGATAGAACTTGTTTTCTTTAGTTTGCCTTTTTTTAAAAAACCTAGAAAATTACATCCAAAAAAGTACACTAAAAGAATGTTAATGTTGTAAATGCAGGCACTCAGCGGTTAGGAAATAAGGTTGTCCTTGCAACCTAAATTTGTGTGAGTGCGTTTTAATACAGTTTTTAATTACACAGTGTTGTATTGTTTTTTCCCTCAGAACCCCTGCATGCACACTGCAGGCTGGCTCTTACCTTTTTCTTGCAACTAGCATTTCTACTGCTTTCTAAAATGCTAGTTGCTGAAAGTTTTAAATTGAAGATCATAGTGCCTGCAGCAGCATGAGACAGTAGGACGTACATATTTTATCATGCCTTCTAACGGATATAATATTTTAATATAAACTAAGCTAATGTATAACATGAGGGTTGTAACATTATTCCTCATTTTACACATGGGGAAAACTGAAGCAGAGAGAGTGACTTGCCTTAGGTCATACAGATTGTGACCCAGCTGGAATAGAACCCAGATCTTGCAACTTCCAGTCCAGTCCATTAGCCCTAAAACCAGATTTTTGGGTGCACTCCTGAGGAGACTAAAACAGAAAGAGAGCATGACAGATAATCTGTATCTTAGATATTTTATTATAAAAGTAAATGTTGTCCCAGAGCATACAATAAATCTTTTAGCCTTGTAACTTGTAATATGTTGCCCTATATCCACATTATTGCATGTTACGTACTTTTTAAATATATATCTCAGCATTGTACTGAGGGCAAATAAGGCAAAATAAAGTTTGGTGATAGTAGATGGTTTGACAAGTTACTACAATAGGGTTTGTTTTCCTTATTCCTTTATAGGCAGAAAATAATCTCAAATTAGTTGATAGCTCATAGGGAGGTACTAATCAGATGACAGTTTAAGATGTATTCTTGTGCTACTTTCTCTAGAAAGTGTTAGTGAAATATTAGGCTGAGAAATCTAGTACTATTTAAAATATAAAAACTGAACAGAGGGTTCTATAATGTGTACTCGATTGATGAAAAGTAAAAATAAAACAAATATTAAAGATTGTATACCAAGATAGGATATATTTAGTAATACAGCACAACTCTGCTCTCTGTGGTGCAGTATTTAAATAACTGCAACAAGCTTTTTCCTTACCAGCATTCTGAATTTTTAAATTAATACTATTAAAATGTAAATGTATTTCTCTTCTTTTACAGAAAGGAGCAATGTGTACTGAATTCTTTAGGCAAAATTATTGTCTTTTGAGGAACTATACTGTCTAAATAGCTTGACTCAGTGGCTCTCATCCTTTCCAGAATACTCTACCCCTTTCGGGAGTCTGATTTGTCTTGTGTACCCCAAGTTTCACTCACTTAAAAACTACTTGCTTACAAAATCAGACATAAAAATAAGTGTCACAGCATGCTATTACCAAAAAATTGCTTACTTTCTCATTTTTATCATTTAATTATAAAATAAATCAATTGGAATATAAATATTGCACTTACATTTCAGTGTATAGTGTATATAGAGTGGAATAAACAAGTCATTGTTTGTATGAAATTTTAGTTTGTACTAACTTTGCTAGTGCTTGTTATGTAGCCTTTTGTAAAACTAGGCAAATATCTAGATGAGTTGATGCACCCCCTGGGAAGACCTCTGCATCCCCCATGGGGTATACGTATCCCTGGTTGAGAACTGGCTTAACTGTTTTGAGTTTTTGTATTTTTAGGGGTGCTTATGAACAGAATTCCCCCCCAGAGAGCTTAAGTACTTCAGGGATAGTGACCTTTATAAACACCTGAGAGAGAGAGAGAGAACTACTTCACCTAGAAATACGTTAGTTATTCTTCATCATAGTCTTCAGTCAATTCTTCCCAAATGCCCTGGTCTCCTTTACAAGAGGCAGTTATCTTACACGTACCTGTTGTTACTGGAGTATGAAGCTATTTTGAATAACTTTAAGAATCTGGAATCCAACATGACTAGCAGGACTGTGTGCAGACTGGACCACAATCACTTAAGGATAGTCAGGGTGCTGTTTGAAATTTTTTAAACATGTCTTCACTATTTAGTGTAGACCGTTATTTTCCAAAACACAGGTCTGTCTTGGAATTTACATGGGAACAGGATTGCTGGTGCTATGTGCTGAACTCATCAGTCCTAGAGTTAAGATTAATGGTGGGAGTGGAACACAACTTTTTTTTCTGTCTTAAATACATTCCCCTTTATTGCTCTTCAGGATTCTGTCCCTATGTCCTTTACCAGAAAATGTAACCAGTCATTGTATTACCTGATTTTGCTCTGGTTCGCTTCTGTCTGGCATATTTATTTTGCACTGTAGTAATGGTACATGGTATTTTGTACTGTGCATCCTATAATCTTATATGTTGCATGCGTTTCTTTCCTTTATTAAAGCTTTCAGACTATTGCATGTTAAGGTTGAGAAGAACAATCTGTTCTGAAGCCGCGTCTTTCAGTTCAGCTTATAACTATGCAAAGCTTTCCTTTTTGGGCTAAAACTTCGGTGGCTAACAATAGAGGCAATGCTGACATTCAGTGATAAAAATCACTTTTAAAAGTGAATAGGGTGATAAGAGGCCCTACAATAGAGGAAGCAGAAAAGAAAAGAGGAAAAGATAAAAATTAATTTTACTAAATTTGTCTCGATAGTCTGATAGTAAGCCCTTGCTAATACCCAAGTTTTCTTTTATAGAGAAAGTGGCAGAAACAGTATAGAGAATACTCAGCCAAATCACCTGAGGTGCTGCTGAAATCAATAAATACATATTTATTTTTTTAATTTAGGGAAAAACCTATACAAACTGTCTCGAGTTTTTTTTGATGAAACTCAGTCTAGCATGTTCAGATTTGACATGAACATGTAAACACATTATTTACATTTTTATACATGTCCATGTAGATTCTTACCATCTGTGTGCAGTGAGCATTTCTATAAAGCCTTTAAAATAAGTTTAAAAAAAAATCTCAAATTGTCTTGCCTGATAACTGCAGGTGCTTTTTCTTTTCCTGTAGACTTACAGTAACTATAGCACACTTCTAATCCTGCTTTAGTATTCATTGTACAAAGGAGCTCCTATAAAAAACATGTCTTGTCTTTGAAAATACCCCTCCCACCTCCACCCCACCCCACCAAAAAAAAGGCTGAAGTCTGTACAGTACTCAAGCGTACAACTATCTTCCCTCTTACAGTCTTCAGTTTCTTGGTCTATTCAGCTTGTCCTTTAAAATAAGTAACAAAATCAGCACAACTTTGTTTTAACAGTTGCTCAGTTTCTTCAGACTTAACCAGTTGTTTGTTTGTGTTTTGAAGAACCAGTTTCTTGAATCAGTTAAGAACTATAATAGGCAGTAAAGTCATCTTAAACCCATCTGCACCTGGGAAGTAAATGACAAGTGTCTTCATCCAGTCTCTTATAATAATCATGCTGGTTACACATTCCTGCGAAGCTAAGAAAAACAATCTCTGATAAGACTTTCGAAGTATATTTAAGCTTTCCTGATTCTTGCCATATATGGCACAATAAACTGACCAAATTTGGTCAAATATTTTAAGCCAGTTAGTCATATGTCTTTAAATGTGCTGCATGTGTAAGCTTTTGATTCTCTTAGCAACAATATTTTTATGTGTTGGCAGTTTCCTCTTATGTATACTTTAAAAATGTACAAGAGGACTGTTCTGTGGACAATTAGTGCCACAAGCAAAAGGGCTGTTTATTTTGCCGTGCAGAACGAATACACTTTAAATACCCCCCCTTTTTTTTCTTCTTCCAGATAATGCTTTTGAAAGAGAGGTTGCCACATCTATTAAGTGCAATACCCAATTATTGCAACATTGAAAGCTGCATAGTTAAAATCAGTCAGGAAATGCAAAGGTTAAGTTCCAAAATTAACGTTAATTTAACCACATTATTTATCCTGTACACCAGAGGTTGGCAACGTTTGGCATGCGGCTCGCCAGGGTAAGCACCCTGGCGGGCCGGGCCAGTTTATTTACCTGCTGACGTGGGCAGGTTCGGCCAATCGCGGCCCCCACTGGCCGCGGTTCGCCGTCCCGGGCCAATGGGAGCGGCGAGAAGCGGCGCGGGCGAGGGATGTGCTGGCTGCAGCTTCCCGCTGCCCCCATTGGCCCGGGACGGCGAACCGTGGCCAGTGGGGGCCGCGATCGGCCGAACCTGCCGCGTCAGCAGGTAAATAAACTGGTCCGGCCCGCCAAGGTGCTTACCCTGGCGAGCCGCGTGCCAAACGTTGCCGACCCCTGCTGTACACCGTACAGCTGGCGAAGTCAGTTTTTTTTGTCAAGGTCCAAATTTCTTGGGGAAGGTCTAGTCAAGTTCCAGACTCCAGAGAAAATAATAAAAAAAAGTAAATAAAAAGATTTCGGTGTCAGTTCAAAAGCATCTGGTGGTCCGGATTTGGCCCCCGGTCCGCATGTTGACTACCCCTGCCATGCAGTATGCTCTTGATGATTGGCATTAGTCTATGAATTTTTAACCAGAAAAACAGGAATAGAAAATATTGTATATGTGCATTGTAGCCAAGTTAACTTTACTGTTTATACTCAACTTTTGTTTTTATTCTTCAGTGAAATAACATAGTTGCATTAACAACTTACTGCATTTAATTTCCTTTTCTTTGAATAATATGATCTGTCTTGTACAAAGAAGGTAGAAGGGATTTTTGGAGTAATATTAAATCATTAACTTTCAGTAGTAGTATGGCAAATTGGTAGAAAATTATATCAGAGTGAAAGTATATTATAAATGGTCACGTTATTTGCATTGTATCTGAAGAATAATACTTCTGAGGGGTTTAGGACCTCTTCAGTAGAGGTGCTTCTTTCAATCTCGTGGCTTGTTGGAGTGTGGGGGGAGGCATATTGTGGCATAATTTAGTAGGTTAAACTCTGAGGAAAGGTCCTGTGCATCTGGCTGCTTGAGTCCTTGTTGTCCTGAATCAAAAAGGGCCTTCTCTCTGCATTCTGTTCTGCCCTTTTAAGGGCAGCAGTATGGAAGTTGGCAGGGAAACCTACTGTATACCCCCTTGTGAGGAAAAATACTCTAACATGGAGGAGGAAAACAGAACAGCAGGTGGGCAAGTTGAGAAACTAGAAAATGTCTGTTCTTGTATATTTATGCAGCACCAACAAAGGTGAATATGTGGTAATTCATGCAGCTGTATAACAAGCAGAATACACAGGGCTGTGTCCCTAGAAAACGTGAATTATCTCTCGCAATACACTGAAATTGATACTCAGACATGTGCCTTTTAAAGGTACAAATTCATAGGCAACCAAAAGGTATATAGTAGCTCGGGGGTGGGCAAACTACGCCCTGCGGGCCATATTCGGCCCACCAGCCATTTTAATCCGGCCCTTGAGCTCCCACCTGGAAGCGGGGTCTGGGGCTTGCCCTGTTCTGATGCTCCAGCCAGGGAGCAGGGTCAGGGGCTGCTCTGCGTGGCTTCTGGAAGCAGTGGCATGTCCCCCCTCTGGCTCCTACATGTAGAGGCAGCCAGGGGGCTCCGCTCCATACGCTGCCCCGGCCTGAAGCGCCGCCCGCGCAGCTCCCATTGGCCGTGGTTCCCAGCCAATGGGAGCTGCAGGGCGTGACTCCTGCGGAAGGGGCAGCATGCAGCGAAGCCGCCTGGCTGCACCTCCATGTAGGAGGTAGAGGGTGGACATGCCGCTGCTTCCGGAGCAGCTTGAGGTAAACACTGCCCGGAGCCTGCACCCCTGAGCCACCCCCCTATGCCCCAGCCCTGATCCCTCTCCTGCCCTCTGAACCCCTCGGTCCCAGCGGAGCACCTTCCTATACCCCAAAGCCCTCATCCCCAGCCCTACCCCAGAGCCCACAGCCCCAGCCGGAACCCTCCCCCTCATCCCATCCCAGCCCAGAGGGCCCCCCCCACCTCGCACCCTGAATTCCTCATTTCTGGCCCTACCCTGGAGCCCGCACCCCCAGCCAGACCCTTCACCCCCTCCTGCACCCAACCCCAATTTCGTGAGCATTTATGGCCTGCCATGCAATTTTTATACCCAGATGTGGCCCCTGGGCCAAAAAGTTTGCCCACCCTTGTAGTAGTTTAAAGAATAAAAAGGTGGCATGGAATGTCATTTGCAGTGGAAACTCCATGAAGTTGTACAAATGCAATATTACTTCTCATTCTGTACTTTTATGCCCAATCTGCACTATAGCTAAAAACCAAAACCATAGTGGGGCACCAGTTAAAACTGTAGTTCTCTGTCCCAGTTAAAACAATATCATTTTATGATATAGATAGAACCTTAACTGGCTTTCTAAACAGTGCTGAAGTACCAACACGAGTTAACTTACTTGAGGAAGTAGCATAGCTTGGGGAACAGATTGGGTCCCGTATGCAATATTAAATGGAGCCATGTTGTAACCAGGTCCCCCAGCATAGTTATAGTTGTAAACAAAGCTTTATAGGAAAGGCCCTATTTAATTTGCAATGTTGCGGATCCCGCAATATTAGGTTTCCACCTCAATTTTGATTTTAATTAGCTTACTTTCCATAGTCCAAAATTTTGCAAGCATTTTGAGTATACAATTAGTACTGTACTGCACTAATATTCAGTGCCTGTAAAAATGTAAAAGACGAACGTGACTGGACTTGATTTCTACATTAGTTGGTTAAGACTTTTAGTCTTCTGAATTTTATATTGTACCGGTCACTTTTTTTTTTAATGAATATAATATAGCTGTAGCAAAATATCTGGTTATTTAAAAAAAAAAAATAGACTGCATAATGTAGAGGGTAGCCTCATAGCAGAGGGTTTATATTGTTCCAGCAAATTTTTCTTAAATGAATAGGTCTAGTCTGGCTTTTCCAAATTACTGCTGTTAACAAAGGTCCATTACAATATTGCTTTTCCGTGATTTTCTATGTCTTGTGTGCAACTTTGCCGCAATTATTTGAAGATCATCCCATGATTCAAATAGGGACTTATTTATAAAAAAAATAGGCCTTAGTTAGAACAAATCCATTTGAGGACTTGATAGATATTTGTTTTAGATTTGTTGAGCCGTTTTTCCTGTTTGTTTTGTTTGGGAATTTTCTTTTTGATGATAAAGAACTAAAACTTCAGTGTTCTCTTTTCTGAAGGTTTTTTCCCAGAAAAAAATTAATTTGAAGCAAGACTTTAATGTGAATTTTTTAATGTTTCTTTTCTTCTAGGCTTGCATAGATGATAACGTAGATATGGTGAAATTTCTGGTGGAAAATGGAGCAAACATTAATCAACCAGATAATGAAGGTTGGATACCTCTACATGCGGCTTCATCCTGTGGATATCTTGATATAGCAGAGTAAGGACTCTTTCTCCTATATTAAAAACATTTGTGTGTGTGTGTGTGTGTGTGTGTGTGTATATGTGTATATGTGTATATATATATATATTACTGTTTTGCTGATAAACTGTCAGGAGCAGATGGCATTCATAAACAAGTGTTTTTAACTTTAAGTTGCAGAGCTCTCTGAGACATTTTGTATATTATATTTTGTAGCTGTCTATTCTTTTAGTACATATCTATTGGACATCTTAAAGTTGCTTATTTTCCTTTTTAGACTCCTTATCCAATCAGTTTTCATAGGGCCCATCCACATAAGTCTCAACAGTCAAGTGACAGTTTCAAAGCTCTTTTCCTTGTAGTACAGTTGGGACTTAATATTTTTTTATTTGTGTCCTATAAGCAGGTTGAAGCCATGTCTAAGATCAGTACCAGTTCATAATAGGTCCCATTCTTGGTTGTATTTGCAATTTTGATGCTGTAATTTTTCAGTCATGTGATTGTGTAACTTCCTCTCCTGGTTCTTTTGGTGGTGTAAATTAGAACAGACTGTTAGGGTCAGCGTTAAGGGTCAGTTATCGACATAATTAGTCAGACACCCACAGAGTCCAGGAAGAGGCTTCTTTTTCTTCAAAAAGGCTGCTGAGTGCTTCTGAAGATGACATGATAGATAACCAAATTTCTCCAGTTGCTATGAGATCATTGTCTCCAGTGGAAGGAATGATCCGTTTGCAATAAACTTACTTTGATAGGTATCTATTATTCTGACCCCTCTTCATGTAGATTTCCAAGTGTTGGCCACCATGCTGTTCTTGCCATAAAAAGGCCATTGTGTCTGTCTCTTGTCTCTTTGGGTTAAGGCAAATTCCATTAGTTCTGCTGTATTGAGGGTACTGTCTGATCCAGCATTAGACCTGGAGGAAACATAGGCTGTTTTTTGAATATATAGCTACCCTAGTAATAATTCCTATGACAAAGGACTGAAATTGTAAATTCAGGGGGTAAAGTAATTGCCATCCTGGCCCATGAAAGGTTGGGAAGCATTTATAATGAACGTAGTGGCTACATGGATAAAAGATGAGTGAAAAATCTGAAGCCTGTCTTGTGTACCAGTTTTACAGCCAAGAATTTAAAGAGTTTTTTAAAGAGAGGAGACTGCTTTCATCCTTTTGCAAAAGATGGGACATATTGTGGCCGATGGATGCACAGCCTCTGTAATTTGTGTTCTGCCTTTAGATGTTGTGAAAGTATTTGTAATGGTTTCACGTATTTTGAGTATGTATTGAAAATATATACCTTTTCACAATGCCCCCTGCTTTCCTCCCAAAAAGGGTGCTAAAATAAAAATGTTGATTGAGCATTCCAATTTGCTGTGGGCAAGCAGACTCCAAGCTCAAAGAAAAGAATGTTGTTTCCCATACCCTTGGAAAAACATGCTCCTTCAACTCTTGAGTAGTTCTCTGTGAAATGTACCATTTTGCAGAAGCCAGGCACCTGACATTTTATCGTCTCTTCCTGCCTTGCCAGGACTTGTCTTCAGTGGTCTCTAGCTTTCCCCACAAAGGGGAGGTTATTGGATTACGGTACATTCTCCCTGCATTTTTTCCATGGGACCAGTGAGTAGGAGTTTGGGAATCCAATTTGCAGACAGGGAGCAGAGGATACAGCAGGCGATGCAGCAGGATCACCAGGTGGGCTGCTTGGATAACTGCACAGCTAAGGCCCAAAGTTCTGTGAAGATGAGCTGCTGAAGCTGATTACAAGCATTTCCACATATAGTGGAAGGGGAAAAGGTCCTGAGCAGGACTCAGTGGGCCACATCACAACTATTGAGACTAGTGGAGCTGAGCTATGGACAACAGAAGAGGGAGGGAGTGCATCCTCAAAAATAGACACAGTTTACATTAACAGGTGTTTTCAACTGTGAACTAAAATTGTGTGGCTTGAAGGTAGTTGGGGGAACAAGAGAATTACTGCAGAATTTGGAGTTTTGTCCTGTTTCCCACTATATATATATATAGGGCATAATCTCAGGTTGGATGCAGTTTCCTCTATTCATAACTCGATCCAGAAAGTTTGTTCTTCTTTGAGTGATGGTCCTTACATGTATTCCACTTGAAGTGTGCATGATTTCAGTGTGCTTCAGACAGGAAGATTTTCCTGGCACTGTCTGTTGGTTTGCACCTACATTCTTCTCCACGTGCTCCAAATTGAGGGGGGGAAGGGGTGGTCAGCGGTGACCACTGCACGTGCCTCTGTTGCCTAGGGAAAACTTGTACTCCCTGCAAGTGCTATATCTATCAGCTCTTCCCTCGCCAAACTTGTCGATCCTGTGAGTTCAGCCTTAGAAGATTCCTGATGGACCATGCAATGAGGCCTGAGTCCAATCCTGGCACATCAGACCTCCTGTACCTCAGGTAGAGGTACTAAGAAGTGCCTCTCCAAGCATGGTAGTATCCAGCTCTGAGGATAACCAGAACAGGGCTAAAGACTCCACTAGTGACTCTTTTTGAAACAGACATGAGGAGGGTAGGAGCAACCACTCTCACAAGAAATGTGAGAAATTCCCCTCCAGGTCCTTATCAGAAACGAGGATGTCAGAGAGGAGGCCCTCTAAGTCTGGCAAGATTCTGTGCCCTAGTACAGGAGCATCACGAGCTGTCAAGGAATATGGTACTGGCGAGGGAAAGAAGGCAGAAGATGCCTCCTACACAGACTATACTGATACTGAGAGAGGAATTGTTGGCACCAAAGGATGTGGCCTGTCTGAAGCCAGCACTACTAGTGCCACCAAAGGACAGAAGGCCTGTCCATTCTCCAGCATGAAGGGCTAGATATGCTGCCAATTAATGAGGCCATCTTAGAACCGGCCTGTCCAGCCAGTTGTGTTCCCAGTCCAAAGAGAAGAAGAAATATTTTGTGCCATCTAAGGGGACAGCATACTTATTCTTGCACCCTATTCTGAGGCAAGCTGTAACCAAAGGAATAAGCAACACCATCCGAGATCTGCACCCACTGATAAGGAGGCCACAAATTTAGACCTCTTTGTAAGGAAGAACTTCACTTCAGTGAGCTTGCAGTTCCGCATAGGAAACCAGCAAGCGCTGATGTTGAAAGAGGATTTTAGTAATTGCAATGAGTTTTATGAGTTCACCAACAATACTCGTTCAAGAAGATAGACTTCATTTCCAATCAATTATCAATGAAGATAAATTGCTAGCTATCTTGACCCTCCAGGCCTCAGTGGATACAGTCTCCTACTTGATGGGAACTTCATGAATATGGCTGTGTGGCTCCAGATTTTCCAGAGAAATTCAATCCATCATGATCTGGCTTTTGAGGGCAAAAAAAGGAATCATTACATTCCCTCAAAGACTCGAGCAATCCTTTACTCGCTGAGTATCAACCATACAGGAAATACTCCAAGTCTAAACCCTACAAGTGACAACCAGCTCCCAACTATTCTACAATCAGAGGGTGGGCGTATGAACTGCCTAAGAAATGCTAGAGGATGAAGTAAAGTGTAAACAATGTCATCCCTTCATTCTACTTCCAGCCTCAGCCTCCCACCAAAAAAACCTTTTGACAGGACTTTTGAGAGCTTTAGTTTAGTCCACCTGCCACACTTATATGTTCAGGATTCTTATACTCCATTTGCTGGGTGCCTAGCTAATTTTTCCCAGGCTTAGTGCCATATAACATCAGATTAGATGGGTTCTGGAAACAATCACCACTGGTTATATCAGTGGTGGGAAGCCTGTGGCCCACGGGCTTCATGCAGCCCATTAGAGTAAACTGATTGTAGGCCACGAGACATTTTGCGGACATTGACCGTCCCCAGGCACGGTCCCCTGCAGCTCCCAGTGGCCACGATTCGTCGTTCCCCACCAATGGGAGCTGCGGGAGGCGGCGGGCCACAGGGACATCTGCAAAATGTCGCGCAGCCCGCAATCAGCTTGCCCTGATGGGCCGTATGCTGTCCACCACTGGGTTATGTGATAGAGTTGCCCCCTCTTCAGGGACCCCTCTCATGAGTGGATGCTCAGACAAGAAGTAGAGTACCTGTTGTGTGGGAGCTATAGAACTAGTACCTCTTCAGCATAGGAGAAGAGTATTTTACCCAAGATATTTCCTCAGCCCCAAAAGGGAAGGAGGCCAGAGGCCCATACTAGATCTCAACTGAACATCTTCATCTGTGGTTCAGATGGTAGATGTTTAGCGAGGGCTTCAATAATCTCCTAGCACGGGCATCTGGTTCATCGCTCTCAATTTGAGACTTATTTCCAAATAGACATCCCCCCTGCACATAGGATATTCCAGAGATTTACCGTGGGCCCAGGCCATTACCGATACAGAGTGCTCCCCTTCATTTCTCAACAGCACCAAGAGTATTTACAAAGGTGTTACTTGTAGTGGCAGCTCACCTATGTTGTCAGGGTTCTCCTACTTAGATGACTACCCACAGAGAAATCCTATTAGGAAGTGCAGAGCCTTATCATAGGGTTATTTGCCCACCTCCATGAACATGTGGCACGGGGTACTTGGACCCCCCCCCCCCAAGAATCCCACTTGCACATAAACCTTCTGAAGTCTTTAGTTGGGCCCCTCAAATCTGGGTCATGTCAGACAATGTGAAGGCTTACTATATCAACAAACAAAGTGGGGGGAGCAAAGTCCATCCTTCTTTACATAGAAGTGGTCAATCTACGCAAGTGTTGCATTCACCACTATGTCGCCCCCTTCCGCTGCGGACTTTCTAGGAATGCATAACACACTGGCAGACAGCCTCAGCAGAAAGTTCTCCAAAGACTGCGAGTAGGAGCTAATCAACTTGGTGCCACAGACAGCTGTTGGAAGTGGAGATTTCTATTGTAGGATCTCTTTGCATCTCAGGAGAACAAGCGGCTGACCACCTGCTCCAGAGCAGTTTAGGGCCACAACTCCAGAGCTGATGTGCACATTACCACCCATCTTTCTCTTATCTTGAGTCCTGAAGAAGATTAAACAAGCTGGAGCATTGGTTATCCTCATTGCTCCCCAGTAGCCCAAGCACTTCTGATTCCTGAGTATTTTTCAGATCTCCTCACATCCATGTATCCATATTCCCCTCTTCCCAGACCTACTAACTTAGGACAAAGGCAAGATCAGACACCCCAGCCCAGCAGCCCTCTATCAAAAAGTGTGGTGTTGGATGGCTGACAGACCTAGAAAAGTCATGTTCAGAGGTGATACAATCCATCCTTAGCAAGAGTAGGAAAGATTCCATGAGAAAATGCTATATAGCAAAATGGAAAAGATTTCCATACCTGATGCCAGCATCATTAGATTCCCCTGAAAATGTCTGACACCCCTACTATTGTGGGTTATCTCTAAAAATGACAGGGCTATCCATCAGCTCCTTGTGAGCCCACTTGGCAGCTGTTAGCATTTTTCACCCTCCAGTGGACTGTCTTTGCTTGTATTACAGTGAGATTTCTGAAAGGACTGATCCAAACCTTTCCTCCAGTGCTGAATCTACCCATATATGGGACCTCAGTCTTGTCCTATCAACACAGCTGAATACCCCATTCTAACCTGTAGCCTCCTGTTGATTAATACATTTCTTTATGAAGGTTGCATTTCTGATTGCAGTCACCTATGCTAGAAGAGAGCGTTGGATGTCCTTATGGCTGACCCTTTCTATATAGCTTTTCATAGGGATAAACTTTCCTGGAGATTATACCCTAAACTTATACCTTTATAACTTCTAAAGTCATCTCAGAATTCCATCTGAACCAGATTGGTGCTGTGCCTCCTGCTGGTCGTCCTGGGAATTAGCTATTTCCCAGCTCCGGAGCGCCTTCTGCCAGCTGATGTCTCACCTGCCGCTGGCCCCTGTGACCCTCCTGGACCCCAGTGCCCTTTACCTCGGGGTTCTGCCTCAGCAGTACCTCACCATGTTCTGGGTCTCCCCTCCCAGGGGAACCCCCAACCCTCTCAACCCACCTTGCCTCAGTGGCTACTGCCAGTCATCATATAGCTCCCGCTCATTGGGGCAGACTGCAGTCTGTAAAGGCCACTCATCATTGGCAAGGGGTTCGGACCAGCTGCCTCTTCCTAAGCCCGGGCTGCAGCCTCTGCAACCCCAGTAGCTGTTTTGGCCTTTTCCCAAGGCCTGCAACCTGGGGAGTTGCCAGGCCAGAGCTCCCCAGCTCCTCTTGCCTTTCTTCAGCCCTCCTCCATTTCCTGTACCCTGAGCTCCCAGGCAGCCAGGTCCTTCTCCCTCCAAGGCTGGAGAGAGACTCTTCCAGCTCCTGGCTCACAGCCCTTTTATAGGGCCAGCTGTGGCCTGACTGGGGTGTGGCCCCAGCTGTGGCTGCTTCTCCAATCAGCCTAGCCTTTCCCAGCTGCAACCCTCTCTAGGGCTGCTTTTAACCCCTGTTCTTCAGGTGCGGGGCAGCTGCCCCACTACACAGATCAACCACTTACTGTCTTTTGAGTGGAGTTCCAGGCATCCGAGAGGACAAGAAGCTTCACTCTCTTCTACCTGCAAAGGATGAAATTCTTCAGAAACTCCCCCAGACTGCTTGTTTCCTTTACTGAATGCATGGGAGATCACTTCATCTCCTTACAGAGTCTGTCCAAATGGATTTCATGCCGCATCCTGCTTTGTTGTGAGCTCCTCAGGATGTGAGGGCCCACTCAACTAGAGCCCAGGTTACGTTAGTAGCCTTGCTTCAAGATCTCCCTTTCTCAGAGGTCTGCAGTGCAGCTCTGTCCATACCTTTGTGAGACATTATGCTCCCAGTACAAGTGTCTACAGCAGAAACATCTCTCAGAAGAGTAGTCCTCCAATCTGTGGTACAGTAAAGTTTCTTCCATCCTCCTCCTTAATAAATACTGCTTATGAGTCACCTCAAGTAGAATACACATAGGTACCATGACTTGAAAAAGAAAGGATGGTTACTTTCCTTGTACAGTAACTGGAGTTCTTTGAGATGTGTGGTCCCTATCTATATTCCACTACCCATCTTCTGCAGAGCCTTATCGTAGGGTTATTTGCAGTGAAAGGTGACTGGAGAGACTATCTTATGCCCTTGGTTCAAAGCATGAGGAGGAGAAGAGTGCAGGAACAAACCAACAGATGCTGCTGGCAAAAATCTTCCAGGCTCAGGCACATGCAGTGCATGCACATCTCCAGTGGAATACAGATAAGGACCACACATCCTGAAGAACTCCAGTTACTATACAAGGTGGTAAATAACCATTCTTTTGTATCACTAAAGTTTTGTTTTCCCGACACTTCTTCAGGCTTCTTTTCGGCAAAGTTCACATAGTAATATAAATTGTCATGGATTTACAAGACTATAAAGAAAAGCCAATACACCTCTACCCCGATATAACGCGACCCGATATAACAGGAATTCGGATATAACACAGTAAAGCAGTGCTCCGAGGGGGGAGGAGCAGGGCTGTGCACTCCGGTGGATCGAAGCAAGTTCGATATAACGCGGTTTCACCTATAACACGGTAAGATTTTTTTGGCTCCCGAGGACAGCGTTATATTGGGGTAGAGGTGTATATTTTTCTAAAGGTCGTGAAGACTTTTCCAAACATACATCAAGATAAGCGTATGAATTCAAGCATTCATCTTCTTTCTAGCATTTCCTTTATGATGTGAAGATTGTGTTTTTGATGTGGAGTGACTCCTGCTCCTTCCTTGCCTGCTTTTTGCATCAAAGGGCCAGAGGGAGTGTATTCTGATGACTGTCCTGCTCTCATTGAAAAAAGACTGTGAAAAAGTGGAGTGTTGGATCTTTGTACTGCCCACCCTGCAGCTGCTGAAACGGTTCCGCAGCCAAGCAATCTGCTCTTGCATCCCCTGCTACTGTTGTAAGGGATCCCTAGAGGCTTCCTTTCAGACTTAGATGGGATTACAGTTTATCTTTTAAAAAAAAAATGACTTATTTTGTTTATAAATCTTAACTTATTGCAAAGTCAGGGTCATTGGGGAAAAAATGCTGTACTAAATTTTACTTTTAATTTTCCCAAGTTTCTTACCTTGATAATCCAGAGCTTGAAGCAAGATAAAAAAGGGGACTTTCCCTCCAAGCATTGCTGCTCTGAGTTGTTGGGGGCATCTAATGCCAAATACATAATATATAAATTACACACAAAAGTACATTAAACATTAAGGTTGCCTACTTGATTTTTGCAGTCTTTTAACAAAAACTGAGGAGAGTTGGCAGTTTTTCAAAGGGACACTATTAAGGGCCCAAAAGCAAGCTATTCCGCTGGTTAGGAAAGAGAAAATGTGGCAAAAGACCACCTTGGCTTAACCACGAGATCTTGCATGGTCTAAAAAATAAAAAGGAGTCGTATAAAAAATGGAAACTAGACAGATTACAAAGGATGAATATAGGCAAACACAGGAATGCAGGGGCAAGATTAGAAAGGCAAAGGCACAAAATGAGCTCAAACTAGCTATGGGAATAAAGGTAAACAAGAAGACTTTTTATCAATACATTAGAAGCAAGAGGAAGACCAAAGACAGGGTAGGCCCACTGCTCAGTGAAGAGGGAGAAACAGTAACAAGAAACTTGGAAATGGCAGAGATGCTTAATGACTTCTTTGTTTCGGTCTTCACCGAGAAGTCTGAAGGAATGCCTAACATAGTGAATGCTAATGGGAAGGGGGTGAGTTTAGCAGATAAAATTAAAAAAGGACAAGTTAAAAATCACTTAGAAAAGTTAGATGCCTGCAAGTCACCAGGGCCTGATGAAATGCATCCTAGAATACTCAAGGAGCTAATAGAGGAGGTATCTGAGCCTCTAGCTATTATCTTTGGAAAATCATGGGAGACGGGAGAGATTCCAGAAGACTGGAAAAGGGCAAATATAGTGCCCATCTATAAAAAGGGAAATAAAAACAACCCAGGAAACTACAGACCAGTTAGTTTAACTTCTGTGCCAGGGAAGATAATGGAGCAAGTAATTAAGGAAATCATCTGCAAACACTTGGAAGGTGGTAAGGTGATAGGGAATAGCCAGCATGGATTTGTAAAGAACAAATCATGTCAAACCAATCTGATAGCTTTCTTTGATAGGATAATGAGTCTTGTGGATAAGGAAGAAGCTGTGGACGTGGTATACCTAGACTTTAGTAAGGCATTTGATAAGGTCTCGCATGATATTCTTATCGATAAACTAGGCAAATACAATTTAGATGGGGCTACTATAAGGTGGGTGCATAACTGGCTGGATAACCGTACTCAGAGAGTTGTTATTAATGGTTCACAATCCTGCTGGAAAGGCATAACAAGTGGGGTTCCGCAGGGGTCTGTTTTGGGTCCGGCTCTGTTCAATATCTTCATTAACGACTTAGATATTGGCATAGAAAGTACACTTATTAAGTTTGCGGATGATACCAAACTGGGAGGGATTGCAACTGCTTTGGAGGACAGGGTCATAATTCAAAATGATCTGGACAAATTGGAGAAATGGTCTGAGTTAAACAGGATGAAGTTTAACAAAGACAAATGCAAAGTGCTCCACTTAGGAAGGAAAAATCAGTTTCACACATACAGAATGGGAAGAGACTGTCTAGGAAGGAGTACGGCAGAAAGGGATCTAGGGGTTATAGTGGACCACAAGCTAAATACGAGTCAACAGTGTGATGCTGTTGCAAAAAAAGCAAACATGATTCTGGGATGTATTAACAGGTGTGTTGTGAGCAAGACACGAGAAGTCATTCTTCCGCTCTACTCTGCTCTGGTTAGGCCTCAGCTGGAGTATTGTGTCCAGTTCGGGGCACCGCATTTCAAGAAAGATGTGGAGAAATTGGAGAGGGTCCAGAGAAGAGCAACAAGAATGATTAAAAGTCTTGAGAACATGACCTATGAAGGAAGGCTGAAAGAATTGGGTTTGTTTAGTTTGGAAAAGAGAAGACTGAGAGGGGGACATGATACCTGAAAACTGCTATCTAAAAGGGTGTCATAAGGAGGAGGGAGAAAACTTGTTCACCTTAGCCTCTAAGGATAGAACAAGAAGCAGTAGGCTTAAACTGCAGCAAGGGAGGTCTAGGTTGGACATTAGGAAAAAGTTCCTAACCGTTAGGGTGGTTAAACACTGGAATAAATTGCCTAGGGAGGTTGTGGAATCTCCATCTCTGGAGATATTTAAGAGTAGGTTAGATAAATGTCTATCAGGGATGGTCTAGACAGTATTTGGTCCTGCCATGCGGACAGGGGACTGAACTCGATGACCTCTCGAGGTCCCTTCCAGTCCTAGAATCTATGAATCTATATGGTTGTATAGGTGTTAATTTTCTAGGTTTTAAAAAAGCAAATTAAAGAAACATATTCCATCATGTGGCATCGTAGTGACATCCATATGGTCATCCAGGAAGGTTGGAACCTTCAGGTCTACTGCACAGACCACTGCCATTTGAGCTAATTGAAATAACCGATAGAGGGAGCAGCATTAGAGGGGGATGAGGCATGTTGCCAGTGGGCTTCACATATATTTACTCATGGTAGAGGGATGGTGAGAGTCATGAATCTTGGATTCTAATCTAGGGTCTGGTGGAGGGTGTGTTCTACTGGTCACAGGCCCTTCTGTCCCTTCTCCTCCAATCTCTCTCTATCCCAGTCCTGTCTATTTGCTACCCCAGCTCCTCTGTCCAGTCCCACTCTTCTTGCCTAACTACTGTTTCCCAGTCCGAGTTTCTCTGTATTTGTAGGGGTAATTTAGTTAAGTGGGATGCTGGAAAGCTGACATTATCTCTATAGGACAGAGTTAAAGCTTGCAATGTACAGTAGTGCTACTGGTAAGTTGAGAGTCTGTGGCTGGAGGAATAGATATTTTATGCCACCTCACAGTACATAACTCTTCATTTCCCTGCTTTTTGTACTGGGTATATTATGTATATACAATAAAGCTTTTAACACATTTATTTGTTTTAGGCTTTTTAACTGGGAGGGAAAATTCCCCTGCCAAGCAGATGTCTGAGCTCCCTTACTGAGCCTCCATAATACCTTTTCAAACGATTGTTCAAACATTCACCAGTCCTTGCAGTCTCGTGTTGTAGGAAAATCTGTCCCGTTTAGACCTGTGGAGTGAAGTGGGAATAGTGCATGCTTCTCAAAGGTTAAACCTGCCCGTGTGTGGCACAGAAAATGTGTGACAAATGACCAAAATGAGGAACATGTGACAGTTTTATAATGGTCTTAAGTATAAAATCTGCTTTTTAAGGGCGTCTTCTCATTTTGTAAATCCCAGTTTTGGAATCTTGTCACCCTTCTCTTCCGCAAATTAATCTGTAACAGATTAAAAACAGATTTTATACATAAACTGTTATCTGTTGCTTAGGCTGTGATGCTCAGTAAAACATGTGTATTCTACCTTTTGCATATTGGGAGCCCAAGGGGATGGGGATTGTTGTGTGGGGACAGTGTCTGAAGAAAAGTCCTTGCTCAGCCTTCTTGTGTGGACTCAAGGAGGGAAGGTGGTTTATGGTTTTATGCCCCAAAGTTCAGTTAATGCAGTCCCCTCATAGTTTAGCTGATCCACTTCCAAAAAACAGTTCTTATGTTCATGACATATACACAGAAGTTAGATAAAAAGATATTCTTGCTGGAAAGTTGCAACTTAATTCTACTTTCGTTCTTAGAATTCAGAACGATTACATCAAAGACCCCCCAAAACAGAGAGACAAAGCAGGCTTCTCCTTAAAACCAAGAGGTACAGCTCACCCCACCTTACTCTAGGCTGGCTTTCTACAAACTAACGGTTGCTCCCAGATTTCATGCCTCACTACAGAGCCCCCTGCCCTGCAAGCAGGGCCAGAACCCCTGCTGCTGCCCCTCCCTCCCACGCACACTGTTAAAGAAGTAGCTTGCCATTCCAACAGAGTCTTCAGGACACCACACCTTCAGTGAATGCAGTGCATCATGCCAAAGTTAATGCCAGCCTCCCACCCCATGCAATGTTTCAGGAAAATCTCACCCCCTTAAACACACACAATTAATGCAGGAACGCTCTATTCTATACCCTCATTGGGGTGACTACCTCCCTCCTAATCTAGGGATACCATACCTCCTGTATGGCCCAGTTAATGTCTGCCTTCCCTTTTAGAGGATGGCAGTGGTGGCTACTGCTGCTCAGTGACTCCCAGATGTTGCAGTTGAGAGATCTGGGAGGGAAAGAGAGAAGCTGCTCAGGAGCTGTTTTTGAACAGGGGGGTGGGAGGGGGAGAAAGAGAGAAACTGTTGGGCAACATGTCTTTAAGAAGCGGGAAGGCGGGAACAAAAATAATTCAGCCACTCCCTTCTTCTCCTCACCTATGACTGGGCCAGCAACTTCCTACCTGAAAACTATTGTTGGTTCCTTCTGGTTTATTTCCTTCTGTCACTTACATCTCTTTTGGGCTTTGCAGTGACAGAGAGGGGCATAAGGCCCCAGAGCTGCAGGAGGAGCATCTTCTTTTGCCTGCTTGCAATCCCCTGTCACAGAAAACACCACATGAGAATGCACTGAAGTATAAATAAGGTATTCATAGATTCCAAGGCCAGAAGAGACCATTATGATAATCTAGTCTCACCTCCTGTATAACACAGGCCATTGAAATTCCCCAAAATAATTCATAGCTCATATGTTTTAGAAAAACATCCAATCTTGATTTAAAAATTCAGTTATGGAGACTCCACCATGATCCTTGGGAACATGTCACCCCATAACCTTCTCTTTATTAAGCTAAATAGATTGAGCTTCTTAAGTCTGTCACTCTAAGACATGTTTTCTAATCATTTCATAATTTATATGGCTCTTCTCTGAATCCTCTTGAGTTTATCAACATCCTTCTTGAATTTTAGGCACCAGAACTAGGCACAGTATTCTAACAGCGTTCTCAGATGGGGTAAATACAGGGATAAAATAACCTCTCCACTCCTACTTGAGATTCCTCTGTCGTATGCACCCCAGGATCACATTAGAACTTTGGCCACAGAGTCATAGTGGAGCTTATGTTCAGCTGATTATCTATTATGACCCCCAAACCTTTTTTCAGAGTAACTGCTTCTCAGGTTAGCGTTCCTTATCCTATAAATATGGGCTACACTCTTTGTTCCTCAATGATGTATACATTTACATTTAGCCATATTAAAACACGCTTTGATTTGCACCTAGTTTACCAAGCGATCCAGATTGCTCTGTATCAGTGACTTGTCGTCCTCATTTAACACTCCCCCAATTTTTGTCTCATTTGCAAACTTTATCAGTAGTACACCTCTACCTCGATATAACGCTGTCCTCGGAAGCCAAAAAATCTTACCGCGTTATAGGTGAAACCGCGTTATATCGAACTTGCTTTGATCCGCCGGAGTGCGCAGCCCTGCCCCTCCCACCCCAGAGCACTGCTTTACTGCGTTATATCAGTATTTGTGTTATATCGGGTCGCGTTATATCGGGGTAGAGGTGTAGTTTTATGTTTTCTTCCAGGTCATTGAAAAAATGTTAAATAGTGTAGGGCCAAGAACTGATACCTGTGGGACCCAACTGGAAACACACCTGCTCAGTGATAATACCCCATTTACAGTTACATTTTGAGACCTATCAGCCAGTTTTAATCCATGTAATGTTTGCCATGTTAATGCCAGGTTAAATTCTAATGAGGAAAATAGAAAGGAGCATAAACTCTGGCAAATGAAGTGTAAAAATATAATTAGGAAGGCCAAAAAAGAATTTGAAGAACAGCTAGCCAAAGACTCAAAAAGCAATAGCAAAATACTTTTAAGTACATCAGAAGCAGGAAGCCTGCTAAACAACCATTGGACAATCGAGATGCTAAAGGAGCAGTCAAGGATGATAGGGCCATTGCGGAGAAACTAAATGAATTCTTCACGTCGGTCTTCACAGCTGAGGATTTGAGGGAGATTCCCAAACCTGAGCCATTTTTCTTAGGTGACAAATCTGAGGAACGGTCCCTGATTGAGGTGTCATTAGAGGAGGTTTTGGAACAGATTGATAAACTAAACAGTTATAAGTCACCAGGACCAGATGGTATTCACCCAAGAGTTCTGAAGGAACTCAAATGTGAAATTGCAGAACTACTAACTGTAGTCTGTAACCTTTTAACATTTAAATCAGCTTCTGTACCAAATGACGGGAGGATAGCTAATGTGATGCCAATTTTTAAAAAGGGCTCCAGAGGTGATCCAGGCAACTACAGACTGGTAAGCCTGACTTCAGTACCGGGCAAACTGGTTGAAACTATAGTAAAGAACAAAATGGTCAGACACATAGATTAACATAATTTGTTGGGGAAAAGTCAACATGGTTTTTGTAAAGGGAAATCATGGCTCACCAATCTACTAGAATTCTTTCAGGGGGTCAACAAGCATGTGGTGACGGGGGATCCAATGGATATAATGTACTTAGATTTTCAGAAAGCCTTTGACAAGGTCCCTCACCAAAGGCTCTTAAGCAAAGTAAGCTGTCATGGGATAAGAGGGAAGGTCCTCTCATGGATTGGTAACTGGTTAAAAGATAGGAAACAAAGGGTAGGAATAAATGGTCAGTTTTCAGAATGGAGAGAGGTAAATAGTGGTGTCCCCCAGGGGTCTGTACTGAGACCAGTCCTATTCAACATATTCATAAATGATCTGGAAAAAGGGGTAAACAGTGAGGTGGTAAAATTTGCAGATGATACAAAACTACTCAAGATGGTTAAGTCCCAGGCAGACTGCGAAGAGCTACAAAAGGATCTCTCAAAACTAGGTGACTGGGCAACAAAATGGCAGATGAAATTCAATGTTGATAAATGCAAAGTAATGCAAATTGGAAAACATAATCCCTTTACATATAAAATGATGGGGTCTAAATTAGCTGTTGCCACTCAAGAAAGAGTTCTTCCAGTCATTGTGGATAGTTCTCTGAAAACATCCACTCACTGTGCAGCAGCAGTCAAAAAAGCGAACAGAATTTTGGGAATCCTTAAGAAAGGGATAGATAATAAGGCAGAAAATATCATATTTCCTCTATATAAATCCATGGTACGCCCACATCTTGAATACTGTGTGCAGATGTGGTCACCCCATCTCCAGAAAGATATATTGGAATTGGAAAAGGTTCAGAAAACAGCACAAAAATGGATTAGGGGTATGGAACGGCTTCCGTATGAGGAGAGATTAATAAATCGATTAAGGGGGGATATGATTGAGGTCTATAAAATCATGAGTGGTGTGGAGAAAGTAAATAAGGAAGTGTTATTTACTCCTCCTCATAACACAAGAACTACGGGCCACCAAATGAAATTAATAGATTTAAAACAAACAAAAGGAACCATTTCTTCAAACAACGCACAGTCAACCTGTGGAACTCTTTGCCAGAGAATGTTGTGAAGGCCAAGACTATAACAAGGTTCAAAAAAGAACTAGATAAATTCATGGAGGATAGGCCCATCATTGGCTTTTAGCCAGGATGGGCAGGGATGGTGTCCCTAGCCTCTGTTTGCTAGAAGGCGGGAATGAGTGATGGGATGGATCACTTGATTACCTGTTTTGTTCATTCCCTCTGGGGCACCTGGCATTGGCCGCTGTCGGAAGACAGGATACTGGGCTAGATGGACCTTTGGTGTCACCTGGTATGGCTGTTATGTTCTTGCAGCTTTTGAAGCCTTTACATGTTTAGATTGGCTCAGATGACAGGGCATTTCATTACATAGCTGTATGCTTTAAGATTGCTGTTTGCAAGTGGATGTATGGCTGCATCATGAATTAAATTCAAATGTTCATAGTATTTGTGGGTGTTTTTTTTTTTTTTTTAAACATGAAAATTCTTCAGATTTGCCGGTAAATACTACTCCTTATGGCTAATGTACACACAAATCTTTGTTCAAATGTTTAGCTGCTTGAGTGTTGGTAGGTATTTCTGATATTTAATTACTAGTAAGTACTATACAGCTTTAATTAGGTTTTCAAACAAGCATCTGTCACACTCGAAGGCCACGTCTGCACTACAGACGTCGATGCGAGTTACATCAGCATAAAGCCACTGTAATTAGTAAATCTGTTGTGCGCTTTGCGTACTTGGCACCTTGCACTGGCGCTTCACATACTCACCAGCAGTGCTTGTGTTGATGCACAGTGTGGTGTGCTGTGGGTAGATATCCTAGTATGCAACCTGCCACCATCCACCGCACCGTCTTTTGGGAAGTTTTGACAATGCATAGTGGGACAGAAACTAGTGACTGGGAGCAATAGGTCAACTTCCCAGCATGCAGCTGTCTCCATCTCATAATATGATCTATATACTATAATTTTCACACCATTTTAAAAAAAATCCCATGAACCCACGTGGCCCTTCTCTCTGTCAGTCATCTCTGACAGAAGCCTGAGCTGCACAACCCTTCACTGTTCTCCTAAGTATTGCAAGCACAGGATGTACAATCCTCTGGTATTTGCAGAGCGATAAGAAGAACTGAATCAGCAGGAACGTGATTTCTTGGAAGCCAGATTTGCTGTGGGACATAGCAAGAACCAGTTCAAGGTTGTTGGTGGCATTCATGGAGCAGCTGCAGATGGAGCACTGCTTCTGGGCCCAAGAAATGTGCACTGACTGGTGGAATTGCATCATAATGCAGGCTTGGGATGATGAGTAGTTGCTGCAGAAATGTCGGATGCATAAAGGCACATTCCTAGGTTTGTGTGCTGAGCTCATTCCAGTGCAGGCACAACAAAATGAGAGCTGCATCGACAGTGGAGAAGTGAGTGTCATTCACACTGTTGAAACTTGCAATGTCAGATTGCTGCTGGTTAGTGGAAAACCCACTGGGGGGGCTGTTGTCATGCAGATGTGCAGGGCCGTTAATCATCTTCTGCTATGCAGGACTGTGATTGTTTGCAATGTGCAGGTCCTAGTGGATGAATTTGCAGCAATGCAGTTCCCAAGCTGTATTGGAGAGAGATGGCCAAAATCCCATTTTGGCACCAGACCACCTTACCACAGAGTACGTCAACAGAAAGGGCTACTTTTCTACGGTTATGCAAGCATTGATGGATCACCAGAGATGCTTTACCAACATCAGTGTTGGCTGGTCAGGGAAGGTGCATGACATTCACATCTTTAAGAACATGAAACTTTTCAGAAAGGTACTGCAGATTACTACTGGCGATGTTGCAATGCCAATAGTGATCCTGGGGGACCTAGCCTAATCCTTTCTCTCTTGGCTCATGAAGCCACACATTAGCCACCTCAATAGCACCAAGAAGGTGCTAACGGTTCAGCAGATGCAGAATGATGATTAAACATGCTTTTGGTAGATTGAAGGGACATAGGCGTTGTTTACTCACAGGATTGGATCTCAGAGGAAAAAAATCGCAATAGTTATAGCTGTTGTGTCCTGCATAATGTCTGTAAAGCAAAGGAGGAGAAGTTGCCATCAGGGCAGAGGTGGCTTGTCTGTCTGCTTGCTGAGTTTGAACAGCCAGATACAAGGGCTATTGGAAGAGCTCAGCACAAAGCTGTATGGTTCAACGGGGCTTTGAAAGAGCATTTTAACAGTGAAACACAGTAAACTGTGCTGTAACTGGCTGTGCTGTTTTGGGGCCTGTTAGGAATTGTGTGGTGTTTGGTGTATATTTATTAATATAATGCTGTCAGTGCACCTACTAATTTTGCGATGCTTGCTGTACATTTATGAATAGTCTGATGGTCACTGATCCTGAGTTGTCACACTGTACAGTGACAAGTAAGTAGATGCTTTCAGAATTATTAGGCATTCTGCTGCATATGTTGTAAAAGATGAATTCTTTTCCAAATAATAGAATTTTATTCAGTAACAAAACCAGTGCACTGAAAAATCTGTGCAATTTAAAAGCAAATGCATAAAAACTTAATGGAACAGAACTTAAGGGGAAAGAACATTCATGAGTATTTTACCTACATATACACTACTGTGAAAACCACAATTGCTGTATGAGAAGATGTGGTTGTCCTGAATATCACACAGGGTGGAATGGTAGGAGTAGGAATGTAGCCCCTGATAACATGTGGAATGTTGAGGGGGTTGGAAGGTGCTCTAATGGAGTTCTCCATGCCACTTTAAAATGAGGCAGGTCCATGATTGTTCAACTTTTAGTTTCACAAGAGTCTGCAGAATCTGTGTTTGCTCCTGGAGAAGCCCCATTATGTCCTGGTGTGTTTCCCTCCCCTTTTCCTGCTGGGACTTGTGGGCTTCTCTTCAGTGTTCACCCTCCAATCCCTGTGCTCAGTCTAATGAAGCACTGGCTTTTAAGATCTAACTGAATGTGCTATCCCAAGTCCTCTTCTTTCTCCTCATTTTCTGATCTGGAGATATGTGGGTTGGGAGGGGGGAATCCCTCAAGGCTGCAATAGCTGGAGATAAAATGCAGAAGTACCATTATCAATATAGTCACAGTGGAAAAAGTGCAAGCTAAGATTCAGAAGTCCCTTCCTTTGCTTTCCTAAAGTTTTAAACAAGTCATGCTTATTGACATTTCTGCTTCGGTGTGCATGTACATGGCGCCACTCAAAGCACTAGCCATGGTGTTTATGACCTTCCAGGGGTGAGGGAAATGAGGAGGGAATTGCTTGGTGTCAGGGAAGTACGAGTATGGGTCAATGGCACTGGCACCATTTTGCACAGGTGGTGGTGATTTTAGCTGATATCTCACTCCTGAGGGTAACAAAGGCACAGAAATCAGAGCTGCTTCTGGTGTCCCGAAGCTGCCGAGGCCTGTATGCTGCTAGCCTGTGTACTGCAATGTTGTCGTCTGAAGCTTTTTCTGACTGGTGTGGGAAAGTGTCCTACTGCAGAGGAAAAAATGAGGCTGCCATCCCTACCAGGCTTCAGGAGAGGATTGCAGAGTATATCCATGAAAGTTTCATAGAGATCTCTCAGGAGGTTTCAAGGGACAACCCTGTGTACGTAAACAGCTCTGCATTGCCCCCCTTGCCTAACTGTACTGGGGACAAATTAAAGTGTAGACACATGCACAACTAGGGTGACACAAGGTGGCTTATGTAAACGTAACTTTGTAGTATAGACCAGGCCTAAATCAAAATTGGCGGTCCTTAGATTATTTTAGAACTATCACTTATGTTGTTGTAACACTAGAAAGTCCTAGGTGGTGCTTTGTCTCCTCCTATGAGTTTGGAATCTAAAAACAACACAAGCTTACAATAGGGAATGAACATGAAGGGTAAAGAGAAGGGATGCAACATACAAGCATTCTAATTGAGTTGGCACATGAGTTTTTTTTAATAAAAAGTTCCTCCATAAATATACCAACGACTATTACAATTTTTTTCTGTAAAATATCATCTCCTCTTTCTCCCCAAGATTACCCCAAGTGTAAAAAAATAAAATAAAATAAAAATTCTAACTTTATTTCCCGATTGCCAAGCTGCACCTCATTAATCACTGGGGATGGGGAAGCACTAAACCATTCAAATGTGTGGCTCTGCAAAATCTTGATGGGGAGGTGAGGTTAGAAGCCCTTGTGGCCACCTGCTTCAACAAAAGTCTGCTGGGGCTTTCAGCCGATCTCTCTGTGTGAAATGGTTCTCATTTGTGGGTTTTGTGTTATGAAACTTTAGACTTTTACACGGCTGTCTTTTTTCGGGATGGGGCGGGGATAGTATATGATTTTTACTCCCTAAATTTTGCTAAGCCCATTGTAGCTTGGTTCCCTTGGATTGCTAGTTCACTGTTCCTTTACTTGACAGTGTGTGAACCAGGTTAGATTAAAAATCTTTTAAAAAATAAAAGCAAGTATTTTATTTATATATTGCTAGTTCTTCCCACTTGATAGTCTCAAATTCTTAAAGTGGATGTCACGTACTTGTTTGTTAATAGAACTGCAGATTTCAGTTTGTCTTAAAATGCACATCTATACAGAGAGACTAGCCCAGAGTCTCTCTAACATTCTTACTGTAAGAACACAAGCTTGAACACAAAATTGACAGGCATATATTCTATTCTTCTTTGCGTCTAGCACCACCTTCTGATCTATTGATAATAGAGTAGCTGATATGGGACTCAATTAATAAAAAAATTAAAGGAGGGTGTTTAATATTAATGCCAGTCATCATGGGTTTATGGAAAGTAGATCCTATCAGACTAATTTATTTGATTAAAGATAACACTGTTGATGTAATGTACTTGGATTTCTGTAAGGTGTTTTACTTCATACTGCATGACATTTTGATTAAAGAACTAGAATGATATAAAATTAATGTGGCACACATTAAATGAATTAAAACCTGTCTGATAGGTCTCAATGTAATTGTGAACAGGAAATCATCATTGAACGGGATGTGTTTCTAGTAGGGTCCTGAAGGGACCAGTTCTTGAACTAATGCTATTTGACATTTTTATTGATGACCTGTAAGAGAACCTAAAATCACCACTGATAAAGTTTGCAGGTGACACTAACTGGGAGTGGTCAATAATGAAGAGAACAGGGCACTGATTTAGAGTGATTGCCTGGTAAGCTGGGCACAAGCCAACAATATGTGTTTTAATATGGCTCAATGTAAATGTATACATCTCTAGGAACAGAGAATGTAGGCTGTACTTACAGGATCCTGGGAAGCAATGAATCTGAAAAAGATTTGGAGCTCATGGTGGATAATCAACTGAACATGAGCTCCCAGTGCTACACAGAGGCCAAAAGGGCTAATGTGATCCTTGGATGCAGAAACAGTAGAATCTTGAGTAGGAGTAGAGAGGTTATTTTTATCCCTTTTGTTTACCCCTTCTGCAACCATTGCTGGAATACTGTGGCTAGTTGTGGTATCCACGATTCAAGAATGATGTTGATAAATTGGATGTGGTTCAGAGAAGAGCCATGAGGATGATTAAAGGATTAGAAAACCTGCCTTACAATGGCAGATTGAAGGAGCTCTGTTTATTTAGTTTAACAAGGAGACGGTTAAGGTGTGACTTGATCAGTCTGTATCTACTGACAATACATTTGATAATTGTCTCTTCAATCTCTCAGGCAAAAATATAACTTGAGTCAATGGCTGAAAGTTCAAGCTAGACAAATTCAGACTGAAATTAAAAATGTATGCCTTAACAGTAGGAAAAGTTTAATCATTGAAACAATTTACCCAGGGTAATGGTGGATAGTCCAACACTTCCTGGTTTTAAATCAAGATTGGATATTTTTCTAAAAGATGCACTCTATTTTGGGGAAATTCTATGGCCTATGTTATACAAGTCAGACAAGATCACAATGGTCCCTTCTGATCTGGAATCTAATTATTTCCCCCCATTTCTACATACTTTCCAGTTCTTTAAACTGGAGAGGTTTTTTTCCCATCCTTTTAACTCAAATTCAAATTCACACTGAATTAAAAATCAGATATTAGAAATTTTAACCTCCATATGTTTTGAAAAGTTTCAGACCTGTGAAAATAGGAAGCTATATTGCAGAGGGGAAAGGGGGACATATAGCAGAAATGGGTTCACAGAGATGGATGACAAAATGTATTAGAGGTATGGAAAGAGGATAAAAAACATGAGGGCCCTCTATTTTGCACTACTCCATTACCAAATTATTCTGACTTCACTGATGTGTCAATATTTGGTATGTTTGGATGGCATATGTCAAATAACGGGGTGCTGGAAGGTTGGCATCCCTCTGGTTGCAGTTAAGTTTGAGGTGCGTGTTCTGTGGTGTGTAGTTTTCACGGTGGTAGTAAGGTGTGTGGGTGTGGTGGGGTTAAGGAAGGAAGAATATAGTTAAGTTGCTTAACTTTTTATTTCCTTAGTTTTGTCCAGTTACATTTTGTGGTAACTTTAACGAAGCTTTTTGTGCATAACTATATGTAGCCTTTATTTTAAAGGTGCATAATGGATAAAACTTTAAATTTACCTTTTTCTAAAACAACAGTAACAAATCCAGCAAAACCAATTATGTAGGTATCAACAAATTTTTGTCTGGTGCGTGTGATAATTTTAAACTGCTGAACACTTTAAAAGCTCTACCATATATACTCTTTCATTAGCCCGTTCGTTTATAAGCTGACCCCCCAAGATGGTTAGGTAACAATAGCAAAAACTGTATGACCCTTTCATAAGCCGACCCTATATTTCAGGGGTTGGCAAACTTTGGCTCCTGGCCCATTAGGGTAAGCCACTAGCGGACCTGGACGTTTTGTTTACCTGGAGCGTTCACAGGCACGGAGCCCCTCAGCTCCCAGTGTCCGCGGTTTGCGTTCCTAGCCAATGGGAGCTGTGGGAAGCGGCGTGCTGAGGGGCTCCATGACTGCAGATGATCCAGGTAAACAAAACGACAATGTATTAGATATTCAATTCAATGATTCCATAGAGTTTAAAATCATCAAATTTTGGTGTAGACCTGTTTATAAGCTGACCCCCACTCTTTGACGCGTCACTTTTTTACCAGAAATATTCGGCTTATGAATGAGTATATACGGTACTTTAAAAATCTAGGGACTCTTTTTTTATTTATTTATTTATTTATTGCAACTAGCAAATTCTTCTTTCTTATGCATCTTAAATTGCAGTCTAGCGAAGAGGAGGAGAAATAGCATGAGATGGCATTTAATAGTAGCAATTTTAAAATGTTTATACTATGTGTTTTTCTGTGCTTTATATATAGTACTAAGACTGATGTGAAATAAACTTCATGAAATGGCAGTAACTTTTCTTGAGCTTCAAAAATTAGTGTTTGCTAAAAATAGACTTTCTCATGGTCTGATCTGGTACCATGCATAATTGTCAGTGTGTAGTTGATTTGAATTAAACTACTTGTTTTCAAGAATTTAAAGGCTAGAACATTGATTTTAATAATACTTAAGCATTCTCCTTTACCCACCAAAGTAGAAAATATGTATGCCGCCCTGAAAGCCATTTCCAAAAATAACAACACAATAAAACCATTAATTAGGTTAACATCCCATTTAACAGTTACATTTGAAAGGGTTTGATGCACAAGAAAAAGAAGGAAGAATGACTAGGTGGAGAAGGTAAAATATAGTGTTGATTCTACAACATACTACCTAAAATTAACTTGTATTATAGCTACATGCAAAGGACCTATTAAGATTGGTCTCTCATTGTATGTGAATTTTTTTTTAGTGCACACAGGGCACAGTGCTTGGTCTGAGGAACGTAGTCTAAGATGATATACAATAGGTGAAGCATGGAGGACAGGAATAATTTCATATATTTGTAAATATATGCCAAGCTTTTAAACTAAATGTCAGCTATTCCTTAAGCTTTCTTAAGTACTGTTGGGCAGTGATTGTGGGAGAAGTGGACAAATTGATAGCCGAGGCTGGCAATTTTGGTGGAGTGTGAAGGCAGGCATACTTAGACAAAATTTAAGAAGGAGAGTTAAAGTTATAAAAGTACTTGAAGGGGACAAGTAAATTTAAAATAGCAGGAGCCAGTGGAGGTAATCAGAGATATGGTCAGAGTTACTAGGAAGGAAGAGGATCTCAACAGCTATGCTTTTGTATGAATGGGAGGGTCTAGTGACCTAGGTACTGGGGAGACCAGAGAAGAGGAGGTTGCAGTAGTTAGGAACATAGATGGGAACCTGGATGAATTTTAACGATCTGGACAGAAAGTCAAGATTGCATCAGCCTAGATGTGTGGCGCAAAAAAGAAGTGTTGGTTTACCATTTCAATTACATCATGTTACCGCCTGTTAGCAAGCCTACTTGTATGTTGATGCCACCTTGTCAAGGCTGTATCCCCACTTTGAACTTTAGGGTACAAATGTAGGGGCCTGCAGGAAAACTTCTAAGCTTATCTACCAGCTTAGCTTTGGTCCGCTGCCACCATCACAAGAATTCCCTCCCTGGGAAGCCTTGAGAAACCTTTCACCAATTCCCTGGTGAACACAGATCCAAACCCCCTTGGATCTTAAAACAAGGAGAAATTAACCATCCCCCCTCCTTCCTCCCACCCTCCTTTCACCAACTCCTGGTGAATACAGATCCAAACCCCCTTGGATCTTAAAACAAGGAGAAATCAATCTGGTTCTTAAAAAAGAAGGCTTTTAATTAAAGAAAAAGGTAAAAATCATCTCTGTAAAATCAGTATGGAGAATAACTTTACAGGGTAATCAAACTTAAAGAGCTCAGAGGACCCCCCTCTGTCTTAGGTTCAAAGTACAGCAAACAAAGATACACACTCTGGTAAAAAGGTACATTTACAAGTTGAGAAAACAAAGTAAATCTAAGACGCCTTGCCTGTCTTTTTACTTACAAGTTTGAAATAGGAGAGACTTGTTTAGAAAGATGGGGAGAACCTGGATTGATGTCTGGTCCCTCTCAGTCCCAAGAGCGAACCACCCCTTAAAACAAAGAGCACACACAAAAGCCTTTTCCCCCCCCCAAGATTTGAAAGTATCTTGCCCCCTTATTGGTCCTTCGGGTCAGGTGTCAGCCAGGTTACCCGAGCCTCTTAACCCTTTACAGGTAAAAGGATTTGGAGTCTCTGTACACAGAGAGCTGTTATGCTTCCCTTTATAGTTATGACACACCTGTTGTGAAAAAGGTGAATTAATTGAAAGTTGAACATCTTGATTGGCTGGATCTTCTAGAACAAACATTGTATATCTGCTGATATATTTTTATTTGTATACCATCCCATCAATTGTACATGGCAGTTTAGAAAGCACATTAAACGAGTTAAGGCGTGGTCTCTGCCCTACGAGCTTACAACCTAGACTGACTAGACAAATACGTAGAAATTAACTTTGGGGGAAGGAGAGGAGGGTCCACAGTTATTAAACCTCCTCACCCAACACAGAGAAAAGATGCATAGCCATTAAGCTTCCCCCTTAAAACAAAAGTATCACAACTATTAAAGGTGCCCAACAACAAATCTGTATGATGCATCCTCAACAAAGCAAACAGCCCACATTAAATGCCCATATAAATAATCCCCCCACTCCTTCCTTCTCAACAAAAATTCCCTTCATAACTTCCCCCCTTCTCTCTCTCTCTCAATTGTGTTTTCTATTTTTCCAAGTTAAAATAACTCAAGTAACTTATTTTTGGAATTAGGCATAAGCATCTATCTAAGGCTAAACCTCTTGGCGATCATAAAGTCTTACTCTTTTTTTGTTGCTGCTGTTACTGTTCTAATAAATTAGTGCTTTAAAATATTTGACCATTTTTGCTTTTGACCTATATTTGACCAGTCAGTTAACCAGTTATTTTTGGATGGGTCTAGTGCTCAACCCTACATCTCTCTGTTACGCTTCTTGCTTTCACCTGTCCAGTGGAGCAATAGCTCTCAACCTTTCAAAACTACTGTAGCCCTTTCATGAGTCTGATTTATCTTGTGTACCTCCAAGTTTCACCTCTCTTAAAAACTACTTGCTTACAAAATCAGACCTAAAAATACAAGTGTGTCACAGCATGCTATTATTGAAAAAGCGCTTACTTTCTCATTTTTACCTTATACACCTCTACCCCGATATAACGCTGTCCTCGGGAGCCAGAAAATGTTACTGCGTTATAGGTGAAACCGCATTATATTGAACTTGCTTTGATCCGCCGGAGTGCGCAGCCCCCCCCCCCCCCCCCCCAAGGACTGCTTTACCATGTTATATCTGGTTGCATTATATTGGGGTAGAGGTGTAATTATAAAATAAATCAATTGGAATATAAATATTGTACTTACATATATAGAGCGGGATAAACAAGTAATTGTTTGTATGAAATTTTAGTTTGTACTGATTTTGCTAATGCTTTTTATGTAGCCTGTTGTAAAACTAGGCAAATATCTAGATGAGTTGATGTACTTGTTGGAAGACCTCTGTGTACTCCCAAGGGTATGAGTACTCCTGGTTGAGAACCAGTGCTGTGGAGGATCCTGTGATTCTTCCACCCTTTAGACCAGGTCTGAAGGCTACAGCACCCTGAGTATTAATTGTGATTACTCAGCAGGCCCATCTGAGTTTGGGTCCTGTGAGCCTTCCTTTAGGAGCTGTGATCAGTAGTGAATATAGTGATCCAAGCAGCCTTTTCAAAGCTAAATATTGTTGAATCACATCAGTAGGAACAAAGCTTAACAAGAGAGAAGATTTTTTTAATACAATAAAAGGTCTACACACACATCTTTCTTTACCTAAGATCTAGGTAGGCCTAGCTTACCCCAGACATGCCATCTGTGGGGACCGAGGTTCAGTCTGCTCCCCAGCAGCAGTCTTTGCCCCTCTCTGTCTTTTGTCTTTCAGGAATGCATCCCTTCATAAAACCTGCCAAGTCCTTTGTCGTCTTCTCTGCCCCTTTAGTCTGGTCAGACTGGTTTTAGCCTCTCTCCAGACTGTCCAGGGTAGACTTCAAAGTAATTGGTTTTCTGCATTGTCATTTAAGTATTGGTAATTGGGCTGTCTGAAGCTA
>NW_020664419.1:66194391-66249309 GCF_002925995.2 Terrapene triunguis | reverse complement strand
TGTGCTTCCTTATGTTTGTTTTAAACCTGCTGCCTTTTAACTTCATTGGGTGACCTCTGGCTCTTGTGCTATGTGAAAGGGTAAATGACATTTCTTATTCACACTCTCCATACCATTCATGATTTGATAGACCTCTGTCATATCCCCTTTAACTGTCTTTTCTAAGATGAACAGTCTGTCTTTTTAATCTCTCCTCATTTGGAAGCTTTTCCACATCCCTAATCCATGCAGTGTAAAGGAATAAAACAATTGTGCACGGTTTGTGTACTGTAATTATTTATAATATTAAAATCAAATATACAGTGTAAAAATCACTTTCTTTCCCTTCCTATTTCTGTTCTATTTGGATTCTTACACCATACCCATCATGGTGTTATCTTGCTTTATTTCCTTTTTTCTTTCCTGTAAATGGATCATGGTACTGTATATCTTTTCCTGCATTTTTTTTTTCTGTCTTTTTTTCTCTCTAATCCCGTTCTCTAACTGCTGTAAGAGGTGTAGGTTTCTGCTATTCTACCTCCGCCCACAGAAGGGAGGGAAGCCAGAAGCAAAGGAGTTTTAGCTACAACTCCTGTAATAGGCACATTCTGCTAAAGAACTTAAGCAGAGCAGGTAGCGCTCCCTCACAGTTGTCTTCATGTTGCCCAGCAGCAGCTCAGTACCTGTCAATTTTACTTTTCCCAGGCTAATGGAATTTTGCCATTCTTCATTAGATCTATTAATCACTTTCCTGATCCACATAGGTGAGGCTGGTGGAACAGTGTATTTACACTGCAGACAAGCTATACTGGAAGTAAGGTTTCATATAAATTTTCCTCTGTATGAAAGATTTCTTTAAAAGACTAGGTATTCTTGAGCAACTTATTGCAAAATCCTCGTTCATTTTCCTGTATGGTGAAATGCAATTAAAGGGAATAATAATTAAAAAAAAAAAAAAAAAAAAAAAAGCAAAACCCTCCCACATAAATAAAATTTTTTTTAAAAAATCTGATTTTGTTTCTATAGACCTGAAGAATATATTGTGACATTGACAGATACATGTTTAGAATGAAATAGATTTGTGATGTGTAGTGACATCATTGTTGTGAAATATACCTGTTATTTCATTATTGGCATGAATTAAAAATTAAGTTTCAAATTTATTGATTTGATATTATAGGTAAAAGTAATTGGATTGCTATTTTAAAACTGACTTTTTCAGAGAAGCCTTCTTAAAAGAAGCCTAAAAATCTGTGTTTCACGGGGGGTATGTTTGTTTATCATTTAATTTTATAGCACTGAAAGCCAAGAAATAATCTTAGAATAAAGGTTATTTAGAAAAAATTGCTTAGAGTACTTTGAGATTAGATTAATATGGTACAACTTTTTTGGCTTTGTATTTTTTTGGGGGGGTGAGGTGAGGTTGTTTTTGGTTCTTTGCTGCCCAAGGGACTAAATTCTTTGCCTTAAACCCTGCAAAAGTCCATTAACTTCATTGGGGTTATACAAAGTAAAAAGGTAGATACCAGGATAGAATTTGGCACTGTATTGTCTGTGTTGATATAAAATATTCACTTTTTTAAAAATGTGAGTTTAATTTTTAAAAATATTGTGGATAAGTATGAAAATGCTAGGTCTTTTATTTAATGCTTTAGTGCTTTGAGATTTGTGGATGAAAAGTATTACATAAGAGTACAAATATTAACTTTAATTTAAAAAGTGCATACTATGTTTCTTGATACTTTTCACTTAGTTACAGATTTGCCTGCCTTCCTGAATTCCTAATAGCTTTTCCCTTTAATTTAAAACTAAGGTTTTTTTGGACTCAATCCTTTTTCCAGTTTAATCAATGGCAGAATTCCCATTGAATGTTAGTTTTATGTTCATTAAAATCCTGTTGTGGTGACTTCTATCTTTTTCTAAAAGTATGAACTCCAGGAAAAGTGAACAGTAAAAGGGTCATTTGATAAGCTATTATAATGTTTTAGAATACTCTGACCTCTTAATATTAAGCACTCTCTCAAACTCAGTTTTTTAAATGTGATAAAAAGAAACTTAATTGTGTAGACAGATATTTTAGCAGAATTCCCCTTGGTGTCCTGTGTTAATAAATGAAGGGATTTGCAAAGTATACTTTAAAGGTGAACTGTAGAGGTTTTATTTAAACAAAACCATAGAACTTGTATGATTCTAAAAGCTGTTTAAAAACATAGTTAGTGGTATATAGACACAGATTTGAAATCGTAATTTACTCTTAAATCCTGAAAACTAAGCAGCACACTATACTTCTTAGTTCCTCTGCCAGTAACTGACGTCACAGCTGTCATGAAGATAGATTTTCCAGTCTTAACTTCATATAGACTCCCAGTAACTTTTTCCACAAAATTGATTACGAGCTCAGATTTCTTGTGTGTAGTCTCTACCACAAAGAGAAATATGTAAGGAAGTGTTAAATTGATGCATCTCTTCTTGAGTATGCTTAGAAAAGTATGTTACCCTTATTTAAAAAGACTTCCTGCACTGGAATAATATAGTTTTCAATATTAAGCTTGTCACATAGACGTGATAACTTCTTAAAGAAACTTGGTTCAAAAATAACATCGCCTATAACTGGCTGAAAATGACACATTGGCCCTACAGGCTACTTAAATAACCAAACAAAAGTGCATATCCTAAATTTACATCCTGAGGGATGCTCATGGGTTTGTATAACAAGACACCTTCCAGGAGGCATCCTCAACTTGGACTTCACTGTAGTTACAGAACGCTGACTTTTGCATATGGCAGTCCTCTTATTTTTTAGTTGTTAAATCTTGGTTCAGACTTCTAGGAGAGGTCTTTTCTGAATTTAAGAACAATTTGTCCGGCCACTTCTCCCACTTGGTGACACTTTCTTTCAGTCTCCATCCTAATAAATATCAGATCCAGCAGTATCAACCATCCAGTTATCTCCCTAATGACCTTGCAAACCTGGTTCCAGAAACTAAGTATTCTAACAGAACCACAATGAAGATACATGCCCATCTTTCTACTGCCATCCTTTTAAGTAATATTGATTAAATCTTAAATCATGATGCCTAGAAGTCCTGTACAACAAAGTAATTCTTTATGCCTAAAGTAGATTAGACCTTGAGCGTTGTGCCAGATTCTGAAGCAGTCTTTCTCTAAACCCTTTAATTCCCTATTTACTTATCTGTGTTTCAAAGGAAGCCCCCTTTCTCTCTGGTCACAAACTATGTCCCAGTATACTGTAGAGATTAGCTTAATATTAATAGAATTTTGCAATCGTTTTCGCTGCATCACATGAAGATCTTGAGGCAGAGCTTTTAAGCCAAGCCCTGAGAGAAAATATTGGCCTTCAGACCTGTTGAAACTGGGACTTAGAGTAGACAAAATGTGGCATTTATCTTATAGGAGACTTGATCTTTGACTCTGAATTATTGAAATTCCATGTTTTTATTAGGAAAGGTTTTTTAATGCATTTCCATAACTGTGGTCTTATTCTTACTGTATATGTATGTGTGTGTAATATAAAATATTTAGTTGCAGTGTGTGGTCCCAGGTTCTAACAGCTTTTGTTACTCTTTCACTGTACCCAACTTTATTAACCTGATGCTCACCTTATGTTTTGTTTAGCTTCCAACTCTTTTCCCCTCCTTCTTTTACAGGTATTTAATTAGTCAAGGAGCACATGTAGGAGCTGTGAATAGTGAAGGAGACACTCCGTTAGATATTGCTGAGGAAGAGGCAATGGAAGAGCTGCTTCAAAATGAAGTAAATAGACAAGGTAATGTTGAATGTGGAAGTCTAGTGTTATCTTTTGAACCCAACTATACTTTATAGGAATGTATTTTTAAAAAATAATGTTTGAAAGTCATCTTTAGTAATTTTTATATTTAAAAGAATTACAGCGAACCATGTATACTGCTAAACATTACCTCCAAGGTATTGTTACAGCCCTGTCTAAGTTTCCCCTTGTGGAGCCAATACAGGCTGCTGTACTGGATCCAGTCTTTTTATCCCATATGCTTCTGAGTGTCCAACTGGCTTTGAGCAGTGTCCAGACATTGTTGCTTGTTCTGACCTCTCAGGCACAGTCCTGGGGCATAGACTTCCATTCTGATACCATTTTTTGGCATATGGGCCCTGTTAACCAACTGCTGTAGGTCCCAAGACCAGTGCTCAACCTCCCCAGTCTTCCCAGTATACCTACGCATGTTCTCCCCAAAGGTCCACCAGCATGGGCATGCCAGTTTACCATTTAACTCTTTTGGGGACCATTATTATAGTTAACGTAAAGAACACACAGGCTTTTTGGAAAAAAACACAAACATTTTATTCATAGAAAAGCATCAGAGGTTTATTGATATATGAAAAACTAACACACACCTGAATGCAGACTCCTCCCTCCAGTGGTCTCACCACTGCTGAGAGTCTTCTGGATTTTGGTCACTGTCCTTCAGGTGGTCAGTGCCATTTCTGCTCTCACTCCTTCTGCTTAGCTTTCTCATTCTGGAAGTTGTCTTTTTGCTAGAGAGCCTGTCCCTTTTAAAAGCTGGTTATGACATCTTTTTTCTATTTCTCTTCTTATGCTAGAATTTTCGATGTGCCAGCCCTGGAGTGGAATTGCTGGCAGAGGGTTGTTAAGTTAATGACTGTTGGTAACCTCCCTTGTCCCACTAGGATAAGGCTATTCAATAGTCGATGACCCTCTAAGGATCAGATACCTAGGTGCCAGCCTCCCCCTGCCCCCCAAAAACAAACAAACAAAAAAACACGAGGAATGATGCAGCCTAACCTGACAGTTACGGTGAAGTACGTAATCAAGGTGACACTCAAAATGGAGGCTGAAATACACGTTTTCCCCCACAAAATCAGACTGGGGACACATACAGAGTCTCTCCCCGCCCCAAACAGTCAGGGGCAGTTTCTTCCTTTTTGTTTTTAAAGGGTACTTTCTCTCATTCTAGTGTACAGTTCTCCATAACACTGAATTATACATGCCTACCTAGGGGAGATTATACACCTTTAGCTTCAAGGTGTTATCTAAATAATCTCAAGTAACAGTAAACTATGCAGTGACCCAAGTTCTATCAGGATTAAATGGTTATGGTTGAATCTGCCTATTGTCTAAACCAGGTACTGTCATTTACTGGTCAATAGGATGACATGACATCGAAAGGAAGATGTCATCTAGGTACTAGTATGTAATTATATTTCTAGAATCTTGGATCAAACATTTTGTAGTAACCAAATGTTAACTATAGGATTTGGACTCTGGTTAGCGTGTAAAGGGACACCAAAGTAAATTGATAGTTTGCTGGCATACTGTACAAAACCCCTATCTCTTTCACTTAATTTGGTAGAACACAGTTTTTAAAAAAAAAGTCTTGCAGGAGATATGAAGTGTGTTGTCTTCGGTCTATGCCTCTTCATAATTTTTTTGTGAAACTATTTTCTGATACATTTGACTTCACTAAAATGCCATCCTAGTTGTCCTTGATACTACACTGAAATGTGAATAATCATACTCAATTTGGAAAATACCCAAATTAAAATAAAATGGTTTCTTATACAAGCTCTTATACATATGTACTACATACTTTACAGTGCTCAGCTTTGTCTCAGTAAATATTAGTTCTCATTAACGTTATAGTTAAATTGTAAAATTAGTATCAAACTAATAACTTGTAATAACACAGATTAGTGAAAATTTCAATATACATTCTGTATTCATAAACACAAAACATTTACACTATATTTATCTTAGATATGAAATGTATTGAAAGCTTTCTGAGGCATCCAGCTTCACAAGACAGAGAAGCATATACATTTATTGATCCTTTAGGGAGCCAACAAATAATGGTTATTGCTGGGGGGGGGGGGGGGGGCGAAGGTGGAACAGTGAGGGTAGTTTGTTTATATTTTAACACAAAATATGAAATTGACTGCCATAGAGAGAGCCCAATTTCAGACTCTTCCTATTAAAAATGTGTAGTTGATCCATTCAGTAGCTCCTGGCAGCAATAACAGATATAGGTAGCTATGGGGTGCCTCGAATGAGCTCGGCCCATGAAGGATGCCCTTCTGTGTAAACCTGCATTCCTGTTGGAGGAGAATCTCCCCATCCACATGCCTTAACTTTTGATGGTCCCTCACCCCCAGCTGAGCAAGGAAACATAATACATACCTAATTTAAAAAATATTAAAAAGAAATAATAGAAATACTGGGCTGGAAGGTACCTCTAGGGACATCTAGTCTGATTCTGTGTCTCCTCCCCCCTCCCCATCCTGTGCTGAGGCAGGTATACCGTATAATATTATTTATTAAATTGTAGAATAAAACCAGCCTTCTCTTGTCATTGACATAACCCCCAGTGCTATTTGATAAATCACCCCTCCACTAACTTTTATATGGTGGGTGTGACGTTGTGCAGTCTATATAGTTTTATAAAAACTTGATAATAAGTCAATATAATGTAACTGGGATAGTTTTATAAAAATCTGACAATAAGTGAATATAATGCAACTGGGATATGCTTCGTGCAAAAGGTCTCTTGTAAGGTATCATTACAAAGTGCATAATCTACTAAGTATGATCATCTGATTTGTATAAATGTACCACTCTTGTATCTAAAACTAGAAATATAAAATGTAACTCTGAGGGCCTATTGTAATTATGTAAAGTGTGGGCCATTAATGATGGTGTGGAATCTTAATGACTCCCATTGTCTGCAGATGGCTGTTTACCTGTGAGTCTCCCTGTATATGTGTGTGCTGGCAAGTGAGTAATGAAGTCTTGCAGTGACATGTGATCATGTCATCTGAACTGGAATCCATCTTTAACCTGGTGCTTTTCCAGTGAGGGGGGTTGGAAACCCAGAGAGACAAAGGGTTCCCGCCTTATGCAAAAGATATATAAAGGGGTGGAAGAGAAGAGAGGAGGGAGGAGCCATCATGGAGAATCCCCTAGATAACACCTAAGCTGGAACAAGAGTTGTACCAGGGGAAAGAATTGTGCCCAGGCCTGGAAGGTGTCCAGTCTGAGAAAAACTTACTGAAGCATCTCTGAGGGTGAGATTATCTGTATTTAGTTTGATTAGGCATAGATTTGCGCATTTTATTTTATTTTGCTTGTGACTTACTTTGTTCTGTCTGTTACTACTTTGAACCACTTAAATCCTACTGTCTGTATTTAATAAAATCACTTTTTATTTAGTAATTTACTCAGAGTATGTATTAATACCTGGGGGAGCAAACAGCTGTGCATATCTCTCTATCTGTGTTATAGAGGACGAACAACTTATGAGTTTGCCCTGCATAAGCTTTATGCAGGGTAAAACGGATTTATCTGGGTTTAGACCCCATTGGGAGTTGGGCATCTGAGTGCTAAAGACAAGCACACTCCTGTGAGCTGTTTTTGGGTAAACTTGTAGCTTTGGGACAAGTGATTCAGACCCTGAGTCTGTGTTGGAGCCAGACAGGAGTGGCTGGCTCAGCAAGACGGGGTGCTGGAGTCCTGAGCTGGCAGGGAAAACAGAAGCAGGGGTAGTCTTGGCACATCGGGTGGCAGCTCCCAAGGGGGTTTCTGTGATCCAACCCGTCACAGTGGGACAAGGCTCTTTGTTCGAATGCATGATGTTAGCTCTTGGAGACCCATGCTAGTAATAGCAAAACTGATGGCATGTCACTGTCCTGTTAGTTAACATAACTTTTAAACATCTCTTTTTGTTGGAGACCAAGAACATTAGTTCTTCATCTAAATCTTGTATATTAAACAGAACATAAGAAAGATTACTAGTTTCAAAAGCAATGACCATAGCAGAATTTTATGGTGTAATTATTCATTTCTATCCCAGAAGTGTTGTAATTTTTTTTCATACACAATTAAGGGACATTAGATCCTGTGTTTCTGGGATTCCTGATTGGCACCTCTCTGATTGCCTTATCACTTTCTTGAGAATTTAAACTTTAATTTAAAAAAAAAAAAACGTTTCTAATCCTTATGGTGGTAAGGAAACTTCTGGATGTGAACTGATATACTGGTGTTTTTCCTGGATCTGCAACTGGCACACTTTAAGCACTGCATTACAGACTTCAGTTTTCTCTGATGAGTCATTCCCTTGGATCCAGATTTGGTGGATATATGGGCTTCTTCCTAGCCAAGGGTCTTGATTCTTGATTCCTGCCTTAATTGACTCTTGAGTATCTAGTGCAGTTAACAGGTTGGCACATCCTCCTTTTTTCCAGCTACTTGTGCAAGACTCCATGCTCCTATCTGCAGTGAACCACAGCAGAACCAGCGGTAGACCAGGAAAGAGTTTGCGTCATGTAACTAGTCAGCTTTCCCCAGACTACTATTTTGTGTCTACATTTGTGTTCAATTCCTATAAGTATATTGAAACTTGTGCTGGGGACTTTGATCAAAACACAGCACACATCTTACACAAAAAGGGACTTGACAGAGAGGCACTAAATTCACAAAGGTAAATTGTGGGATAGAAGTATGTTTCATATATACATGACAGATTATAGGCTGGTTGCACTACTGTTGCAGTATCAGTGGAAATCTGAGTTGATTTCAGCTATGTTAAAAAATTAGAACCACCCAAGAAAAATCTGAGTAATTCTCAGATGCTGTGGAACTTTTCTATTCTTAGCCAACAAGACCAATCCCAAATAAAAAGATAAAATTTGAGCCCAGAACAAAAAGAAAAATCTAAAAATGTGACTGAGGAAATGTATTCCTTCTAGCATTTAAAGCTAAAAATCCACATCTACCCCAAGTATATGTTCACAAAGGAGATTTTCATAGTGATCCAAATTTTCTTGATGTACAGATCCCATTGTGAGTGTCATTGGACATGAATTTGAAAAAGAATGGGATAATTTTGTTTTCTTAATTTTCTTTACAAAGCAGGCCTGCTTTAGACAGTCTTACTTGCTGGGGGAACTCTTCATGCAGTCAGGGAACTGTGCAGCCTAGAAAACCACATTCAAGAGAGAGAGAGGCATGATTCTCCACCAAAGAGAGATGACAACTTAGGAGCCAGAAACCTAAAACTTTGGTACTCTGCTGGACCACGAGGGGGAATACAGGTGCAGTTGCCCTGAACTGTGACTATGACATTCTCATACAGAAAAGCTGTCTGTCACTGACCAGGACCAAATCTTACCTATTCCTGGGCCCTTGGGCGGGAGTAATTGTGCGAGGCAAAACCTCCATATTTTGTTGGAGAGAAGAAATACATAGAATATATACATACCTATCATTATTATTTACATTGAAAGATAACTATACGCTCCTCTGTCAAATAAAGATGATCTCACTATTATATATTGCAGAATCATGGTGGTAATGGGGCATCTTTGACCACCTACCTTATCTGGTCTCTGCCCACCAATTCATCTCCACAGCACTTACTGTAACATTCAAAAACTCATGAGCCACTTCAAGTAGCTGCAGTTAAAATAAAAAGAATCATGCTGCTTGAAGTGGCTCATGCATTTTGGAATGTTAAAGTGCTGTGGAGATGAATATATAATAGTGAGATCATCATCTCTATTTGACGGAGGGTGTATAGTTATCTTTCAATGTAAACAATAATTATAGGCGTGGATCAGTTAAATGCAGTGTTTGACTCAACTTTGTTTATATGCATACAAATGCATACGACTACTATATTTATATATAGAAACATTTATTACATGAAATAAAAAGTGGGTTGATTTTTTCAATAGTATACCCATAAACATGTCTTTATATTGCTAGTGTGCGCTGAAACAGTGATTCAGCATTTCAATATTGTTTTTATAAAATGCTTGCTGAGCAGCATAATATTTTGTCTCCTTAAAAATTACTATATAAAACTTTTTTCTGAACAAAGTTTTTAAAGCATTTAGCCAATAATTTATGAATCTGTCCTTTGTATTAACAGTTTTTGAGTTGTTAGCCTACCTGAGGTAAAGTTTACAAGCATTTGTAAATTGTCAAATATTGTTGAGCTGAGAGGCACCACATCACCATCTATGGGCCACTTGGAGAAAGTATTTTACATGTCTGAGAAGCAGTGGGTTTGATTTTGTTTGTTTTACCTCCTCTGCCCTCAATATTGAGTTTTGAAAACAAAAGCAAAGAGGAAAATCCATTTAAGGTAATCTAAAACATGTTTACATTTTACTTTCTGTACAAATACTGGGGACATGTATTTGAAGTGTCTCTAAGTATATCTTCTTCCTGCTCTAGGATGTGAAAAGTTCATCTCCCATTTTGGTGCCAATTGTAACACAGGATGTTTTATATAAATTGGCACATCTTTTTCTGACTCTCACTCTTTTCTTGTTTGACAGTGGAAATTTGATCTCCATGTATATAAGACTAACCTTGAGAAGTACAAACATAAGCCTTTATGGGGAGTTTTTTTTTTTTTTTTAATTATGAAGTTCCTCCCTCACTGTCATTGGGACCCTTCTGTTTTCGTTGATTGGAAGAGGTCTTGGGCTCCTATCTAGCAAACACGAATGAGTAACTTTACACACAGGTGAACTCACTTTATACACGGACTACTCAGTACAAAAAGTTTATCTTGTGCATAAGTGTTTGCAGGATAAGGGCTTTGGCATGTAGTTGTAAAAGGGGCAAGTGTGCAATGAATAATGAAACTTAAGTACCCTGTCTGCAATAGTATTATCACCAGGAAAGAAAGTGTAATGTAAACAGAAGCTTAGTTAGGCAAGTCTTTTCCAGATACGAGGATAAATTATTTGTATATGTATTCTTCTTTGTAAACAAAACAATGTAAAACTCACCAGATATTAGCACTGTTCTTTAAGGTTTTTAAAAATAATTCCTAGTGCCAAAATAAGGAATCAAATATCATAAGCTGCCTACCATAGGTGGTAATAAAAGGATTACAACTGTTGCTGCCAAAAGAATATTAACAAACAAAATAAAAAAAGGTGGAAAAATAAGCACATAGATTAAGAGTTAAACAAAAAATGTATGCATTGTATCATACCCTGAAGGCAAAGTAAATACAAATTAATAATTTAAAAAAATTGTTTTTATTTAAATGTTTTATTTGAATTAAATAAATTTCTTTGAAAACTGTTTAAAATTAAATTTGAAATTATGACAACGTGTTAAATCCTAAATTTACTATAATCTGTTTAAATAATTTAAATAAATAAAATGTGTTGCATCAGTGAGCACTCCTCCTATTTTAATGAGGGTACAACTTTTTAAATTATTTTGAGAACCAATGGGAAAACATCTTTGTCTTTTTTGAAGTCAACTCAAACTTCATAAATGTTACAATGTCATGTAGTGCATTAAGTATCTATATTATTTTCAGTCTTTACAATGAAACTAATGGTGGTATTTACACTTTTCCAAATGTCATGACTTTCCGCGTCTGTCATGAGAGGCTTTTGCCTTAACTGCTTTTGGTCAGTTTCCAAACAGTGGATCCTGACCTCCATTGGGTCATGGGAAGGTTCCAAATGGACTGTCACATCCAGGGCTGGATTAGCCCATCACTGGGCCCTGGCCAAGGCAAACATACATTTCTCCTGGCCGGATGCAGAGGAGGGTTGAGAGGAGGGGTTGGTTTGGGGAGTGGACCTGCAGAAGTGGTTCCTGTCCCACAGGACTAGTCATGTTAGTGTTCACATGACTATAAATCTGTACAGAGATTAAATTTTACTAGTCTAATAATTGTAAGGCAAGAACAAGAAGCTCAGATCAATAATATAATAATATTGTGCTCCTCCTCCAGAAGATTACCAAGCACTTTACACATAGACTATTACAAACTACAAATCGTTTTTTTGTGTTTGGCTTTCTTTCAGACTTGGAGTTAATAGTGAACACTCAATAAAAACAGATAATATATTTAATGGTTTAGTGAAGGGAGAATTGTGAAAGCATCTTTCTTGCAAGTATTTTAAATCTGTATGTAAATTGTTACATAGATCTATCACTGTAGTATCTGAACCCCTCAGATATCTTATTTACTTTTAATTACCCAGAATTTTACTGGCTCCAGACCTGATGTTCTTGAGCCTGTTCCTCAGCCACATAGGCTCTAAGAGGCATTGCAGGACCTCCCAGGGTGGAATCTGCCTTGGGAATATAGATACTTGGCCCAGTATGAACTGGGTATAGCAGCACACCTTCACAACTTCTACACAGTCCAGTGATACCATCACACTATGCATTTTACAGCTTAAAACTCAGATATTTTAAATTTCTGCTGATTTTTTTTGTACCATTGTCCCTACCCTTCTCCCCCATAATCCCTTTGTTTCTAGATTCACCAACTCCAGTCATTGTCCCTTCTCTTTTCTTCTTTTCCTTTCTGAATCTTTGCCTCCATGCCACAACTTTGGCAAAAATTGAAGAGCAGTATTCAGAATGTTCCATTAAGCCCCCACCCACGATCCAGGTACTCTGGAATTTACCTGCTTAGTGCACCTAACTGGGAGACCTTGGCTCTGCCCCACCCAGATATTGAAATTGATCAAGATAAGTCTGGGGCAAGACAAAATGAGAAACATACCGAAAGTGTTGAAGAAGCAAGAAAAATGAGGTGCTGTCCTGGAAAAAACATTAGGCTAACTTTTCAATGAAAGATGCTGTGAAGGCAAAGGAAGGAAATTTGAATGAAAACAATATACATATGTGGAAAGCAGAGGCAGCAAACACATGGCTTAAACTAAGAAGAGTTAGGCAGTGAGCAAAGCACCTATGTGTTTTGGGTAGAGCAAGGAGCTGTGCAAGGATTACACCTCACCCTTAAGTTGGGAGAGAAGATAACTGACCAACTTCGGCTCCCCTTCCTACCAGGAAGAGAAGTGAATATGGGGAGCCTCTTCATGGGGATGGGGTGTGAGAGGAGAAGCTCAGTATTCACCAAGAGCTACCTAGATAAAGCTGCTGCTGCAGGTGGAGGAGAACCAGAAGATTTTGACAGGGTTTGGGGTGAGGTGGATAAAAATAAATGATTTACAAATAAATAAAAATGGATTTTTTTTATTTATATTGGGTTTGTTTAAATACAGACTTGTATTTTTTTTAAATTCTTTTTACATTCAATTTGAAATTGGCAAGCTATGTTAAGACCTAAACTTATTTATAATCTATTTTCATGTATTTAATTTAAATGATTTTAATAATGTTAAGAAGTACATGTTTGCTGCTGAGTTTTAAAGAAGGTCTTAGAAGTCATTTCTTAGGCACTTGGAACCAGAGTTGGCTGCAGTACTAGACCAGCTTTTGAAAGCAGTAGTCTTTTCTGGTAGATGAACTAGTTCTAAAATCTTGAAGGACATGGTGACCAGAAACAATCAGTTCAGTTCACTAACTGCAGATACTACTTCCTTTGTTTAATAAATCCATTAGTTTTAAATGTAAAACATGTTTTGATAAACTTTTTTCTTAAATATCCGGCACATTTAAGGTAGCTTTATTTAATAAAAAGATTACAATGCTGTTTGTGCATTTGAAATTGAATTTGAATTGCCATCCAAATAGAGCTTGCCACAAATCACAAGTAAAAATTTAATTTAGTAAAAAGTTAAATTATATAATTGCTTAAATAAATGTGTATAGATAAGATGTAGTGTAGACATAGCCTCTGTGTTGGCAGAATTTGTCACTAAGAGGTGTGAATAAGCCACCCCCTGAGCAACGTAAGTTACATCGACATAAGCGCCGGTGTGGTCAGCTTCTCCTAGTGACATAGTGTTGCTTGTGGAGGTGGTTTTATTATGATGACAGGAGAGCTCTTTCCCGTTGATGTAGAGCATCTTCACCAGGCGCGCTGCAACAGTGCAGCTGCATTGATTACTCCTGAGGGCATTACAAATTCTGCGCACAATATTTTAAAATTCTTCAAGTTTTATTTGTCAATAACTCAATGCAGAAGCTCCAGCATGGCAGTGGGGAACACAGGCCACTGACTGCACGAAGGTGGAAGATCACCCTGCAGCCCCCTCACCCCGCAGGACACGGACTCAGCGAAGAGGCTGCACCCGACCCTGACACACCACATGGCTTGGGTCTGCCCCAGAAACACCCTCAGACCATGCCCCTCTGTGCCAGGTGCAACAGGTGTGGGGCAGGTAGGCTCAACCAGGCAGGATCCAAGTGGGGGGGTGGGAAGGAACCAGGTGTTGGGTGAGAGGAATTCTGTGTGGGGCAATCTGGCTGCAGGTAGCTCAGTGGGGGGTCTAGGTGGGGTGGGATTTGGATGCACAGGCTCATTGCGGGGTTCCAGGTACAGGTGCAATGGGACTCTGCAGGGGCTTCCAGGTGACGGTTGTTGGGGCTCAGCAGAGGGGTCTGGGTGCTGGGGAAGTGGGGCTTGGTGGGGGGATCTGGGTGGAGCTAGTTGGTGGTCAGTAGCATGTGGGGGCTCAGGGTGGTGCAGGGGGTGGTGCGTCAGGGTGTGGGGGTTGAATGCAGGGAGCTCAGTTGGGGGGGTCTCGGTGCAAGGGGCTCTAGATGCAGGGGTTGAGGGTCAGTGTGGTGGGGTTTGGATATGGAGGGCTAGGGGGGTTCTGGATGTACTGGGTGAAGCTTGGCAGAGGTGTCTTGGCATGGGAGGTCCAGGTGCACAGGGGTTGGGTGGATGGGGGAGCAGCTCTATGTACAGTGACCCCTTCCCCCACAGCTGAGGAGTGATGGGGGCAGAAAGCAGGGGAGGATGCTGAGCTTCCTGCAGCTGGGGGAGGTTTCTGGCAGTGGGTCTGACACAGCCCCAGCCATTCCTTGCAGGGGAAGAGGAAGGTCCCGTCCTCTCCTGTCTCCAGCCCAGCCGGGAGTAGCAGCTGATCCTGGCTCAAGGTAGTAGCCACTGGATGAGGTGTCTCCAGCCCCGTGGTGATTTACCTCTCCACTGTCTGCTCTGGGTCCCTGAAACGTTGTACCTGCGCTGGTAGGGAGTGGTGACTGCTCTTGCAGCTTCCCATTGCATCCCTGTCAGAAAGTCATTTTTCTGCGGCGAAGCAAAGAAATCTGTGGGAGACATGAATTCTGCACACACTCAGTGGTGCAGAATTCCCTGGGGGTAATTCATGCAGCTGCAGTGCTGTATGTGTAGACATGTCCATAGTGTATCCTCTTGGTTAGCAAAAGGAAATACCATAAAAGGGCTATATTTAGTTGCAAATCAACATGTTTTAATGGCTTCCAACCAGTGAGAATCAGCATTTTTTAAGGACAATAACTAAAAAGTACAAATGCAAAATATGATTAAAATTGATGATTTAAACCAATGTTTTGTTTGCTGATTTAAATCGTTTTTTTTTTTTTTTAAATCAGTCAACCTTGGGTCTGGTGGTATATACAAGATGTCCTTTATTTCCTTTGGAGGCATTCTAAACTTCCCACCACAGCACTGTCTCTTGTATGTACACATAGCTTGTAAATTTTAGCCTCCTGGCTAAGTAGGTTTTCTGTGAACCTTTAGAGTCATGTATTATTGTGGTTTTGACCAGACTTTGTTTAGCATACTTTTATAAAGGATTCATAAATCTTTGGTATTTTAGTCAATTAATTATGTCCAAAAGTTCAGTAGGCTGCTTATAAATTATCTATAATACTTTCTACTGATGTGTTTATAATCATTTATAACACACACTATTCCTGTCAGCAACATCTGTAATTTATTAACCTTTTATAAAGTATTAATAAAAATACTCTTAATATTGTCATCATAGCTTCTTGTTTGAATGAGAAATCTTTTTCAACCCAGTATCTCTTTCTGCATGATTCTGCAATTAAGTTAAAACTTGATTTCCGTATTTGTTGCCATGGAACAAGGGGTTTGGAGAGGGTCCCATATGAGGAGAGATTAAAGAGGCTAGGACTTTTCAGCTTGGGAAAGAGGAGACTAAGGGGGGATATGATAGAGGTATATAAAATTATGAGTGATGTGGAGAAAGTAGATAAGGAAAAGTTATTTACTTATTCCCATAATACAAGAACTAGGGGTCACCAAATGAAATTTAATAGGCAGCAGGTTTAAAACAAACAAAAGGAAGTTCTTCTTCACACAGCGCACAGTCAACTTGTGGAACTCCTTACCTGAGGAGGTTGTGAAGGCTAGGACTATAACAGCGTTTAAAAGAGAACTGGATAAATTCATGGAGGTTAAGTCCATTAATGGTTATTAGCCAGGATGGGTAAGGGGAATGGTGTCCCTAGCCTCTGTTTGTCAGAGGGTGGAGATGGATGGCAGGAGAGAGATCACTTGATCATTACCTGTTAGGTTCACTCCCTCTGGGGCACCTGACATTGGCCACTGTCGGTAGACAGGATACTGGGCTAGATGGACCTTTGGTCTGACCCAGTATGGCCGTTCTTATGGAAATATCAAATTTCGCATAATAACTTCACTGCAGAAGGAAGGCAAAGAGAAAACTGTATTGCTGAAATGCTTTTTGAAACACATTGTAGATTATTAGAGAAGGAGGAATAGAAAATTAAATTGATGTTACAGACAAGAAAACAGCATGTTGCCATATATACCATCATAAAACAAATTACCACGTTGTCCACTTGTGCTCATTAAAAGCCACATGGTGATTTTTGCAAAAACAGATGTTTAACTTTGGTGTCCTAGCCAAATTATTATTTGGGTAATTACATTCAATCCATCTAAAATCCCTGTGCAGTTTGGATTTAGACATGGAGTAGTATTCTTTTTCTGTTTTTTATTATTGTATACTGTTTTAGCTCAAACAGCCCCAATTCTCTATTACAGGTCAACCAATTTTGATTTGAGCTTTTGATAACCACACTTCCTAGAGCTGTTTTCCCCTGTGTATTGCTCTCAGCTATGCTTGAGTCCAGTTCTCCCATTCAGCATAAATAGCAGACTCTTGCTTAGCTACAGCCCCCATCTCTTTCCTGTTTTCTGTTAATTATAGTTTTCTATACTCCTCTTACTGTAGCTAATCAATTAAAATGCTTGTGCTGTGTGCTTCCTACTCACATTGGGGAGTATGATACTCCCCTTCTTTGTAAAGTGCTTTGACATCTATTTGTGAAAAATGCTGTAGAAGAGATTGGTACATTCTCACTTTAACAGTTCAGCATCCTTTTTATCAACTTTATAGACTTTAAACACGCTACTTAAATTGCTTTGTTGAACTTTCAGTGCTCTTTCTATTCTGCCCTTCCTTATAAAGTACCACAAACTGTTTTCTATGAGAGATGCTATATACAGTCTTTGCTAAAACTTGTATTCTGAGATTTCTGAGGCAAAAGTTCATGATATATTGTTGCTATTGATGCTGAAAGCTTTTTTCCAAGGCTAGATTACCAGGGTGAAAATCATTATTTCAAAAAGAGAAGCTAGAAACTACTTTTTACGAAACGTTCTTTGGAAAACAGCAATAACTCTAAAAATGTCTTAATTGTGGGAAACAACTTTCAGCAGCCATTGCTTATGTCTTTGTGCACACAATCGGAACCCCTTTGCCACCCCCTCACCTTGTTTTTTCAACATTATCGGAAGCTGCATTATTTAGGAAATAACATTACATTATTTGAGATGTAATAGTATGATAGTTGGACAAAAATTAATCAATCTTTTTTTATTTAATAGTGACCACTGTAGTAGTAGTATTGTCTTGACCATAAAAGTTTAAAATTAAAAGGCCAGTTTTTAGTAGGTCTTTGAAAATGATCCTAGAGGATTTGCATGTAAAAATATGCATTTGTGCATACAAAATGGATGTGCCCACACTTTCTCAGAGTTTATTTTAAAAGATCCATTTAACGTTTGCCCCAATACATTAATGATATTGTTTAGCCAGTGTTTTTATTGTAGGGTGACCAGATGTCCTGATTTTATAGGGACAGTCCCGATATTTGGGGCTTTTTTCTTATATAGGCGCCAATTACCCCCCACCCCCGTCCCGATTTTTCACGCTTGCTGTCTGGTCACCCTATTTTATTGCCACATGCAAGGAATGTTCAGGAATTATCAGTTAATGATGAGCTTATGTTTGAAATGAAACTATTCTCTTTTTTTCAATTAGGGGTTGATATAGCGGCAGCTCGAAAAGAAGAAGAACGGATAATGCTTAGAGATGCAAGACAGTGGCTTAACAGTGGCCGTATAAATGATGTCAGGCATGCAAAATCTGGTGGTACAGCACTTCATGTCGCTGCTGCTAAAGGGTATACAGAAGTTTTAAAGTAAGTATTATTTCTAAATGGTAGATTTTTTTCCATGTCTCCAAGCTTGTCCAGATGTTAGTGTAAAATAACTTGGCGTTAATATTATTGAAACTTTTTGGATTACATCCTGGAACCTTGTGATCTTTAGAATTACCTATTTCTCACAGTTGTTTCCTGTTTTCAATTAATGTTGAAACTTTAAACAGTGTCATGACTTTACTTAAGTTATTCAAAACTTGACAGTATTGTACATATTGAATTTGAATCCTCAATATCACTATGGCAAAAATATCCATATTTCTGAAGTATATTTTAACTTAATATATTAAGGAAAAAGGATACCTTTCTTTAATGCTAGTTGTTATCTTTGGGATAAAACACCTGGATTACAACCATCATTTACTGTGCTGTTTTTGTGCAGTAAAAGTAGTCCAGACTAAAGCAATCCAGGTTTGAGAGAAGAAAATGAGTAATTTTATTCCAAAACTTGAAGGATTACTTAGGGAAGGGCTTTAAAAGATGTATCCTTATCAAGATAACTCCATTTTTTCCCTGCAAACCTTCAGACTTCTCTTATCCTCTAATTCACTGGTGCCCAGCCTTATTATACAGGATGGCCACATAAATCTAAGCACATTTGTATTGGCCAAACAGATTCTACATATTTTAAGATTTAAAGTCACCTGCATGGATTTATATTTTAAGTTCATCTTGTTTTGTGTATATTTAGATGGGTTGTTTCTATGTACAGTATTGCCTATTTACTATGTCCCCTGTTCCTGTAAAAAGACTCTCACAAAGAGGGAGAACTCTTTGTGAGAGTACATAAAATGTTAAATGCATGTGGACAAAACAGACTGGAAAAACAAACTTCTGAATTTTTGTTGTAGTAATCTTGGGAATTGTGTTAAGATTGAAAATATTTCTTGGGAAGATATGGTTTTTTTGTTGTTTTTTAATTGAGTGTTCCTTTTAACATAGATTTACTGTTACCCCTGTGTGTGAGAAGTGAAATGAAGGCAAGAAAAATTAAAACCGTTTAAAATAATTTATCACTTAGTGGCAGTTTAATTATTACTGTCAGTGGTATACTAGATCTAATTCTTCTAATTCCTTTAGGCTTTTAATACAGGCTGGCTACGATGTAAATATTAAAGATTATGATGGCTGGACACCACTTCATGCTGCTGCTCACTGGGGTAAAGAAGAAGCATGTCGAATTTTAGTGGAAAACCTGTGTGATACGGAGACTGTCAACAAAGTGGTAGGATTTTTATGTAATCCTTGTCAAGATGCAAAGTTCTGGTCTCTAAAGTGACTTTAGAAGCCAGGGTAAGAACAGTAGTAATAATGTGCCGTTCCTGTACATGGTACTTTCTGTAATGCATGTTTTGCGAGAACCAGCATGCTTGTGTGTTCAGATTTTGTTTTAAATTTTTTGTTTTCTAAAATGACTTTGTACTGAGTTTTCAACAATTGCCCATATGCTTTGCTATTTTTCTTTGAAAATTAAATTTGAAATAAAACTAGTGAGAACTTATGCTGTGGTAGAATTTTTCTGAATGTTTAGGGTTAAATAAAATAAGGCCTTTCAATTTTTGATTTCTAATGTTACTCAGTTTCTTACTTCCGGGACATTTTCTTAACTTTTTTGGTTCATCATAACTCGGCAGCTTTGCTTGAACCCCAGATTGGCTTTAATATGTTTCACCTAGGTGAATGCTGGTGTCTTTGACTAACATTGAGCTGCGGGATGGCAAAATTAACTATTAAAAGCAATTTCTTCTTGTATTATGTGCACTAAAGTGTTAACGCTGTCTGCTGCTTTTGTGTACTTGGAAAACATAGCAGACAGCTTTGGGCTTACTAAATGATATATCAATGTGTAGCTTCATGTTTTCTTGCTGCAGGTTCTCAGCTCTTCCCTGGGGCAGAGCTTAGGAGCTGTGGACTTCCTTAACTCTGCAGCGGACCTGCTTACCCCAAAATCCAAACATTCCTATGATGTTTATAAGCTTCACAAGGACTGAAATTGTTTTTGCAGGCCAATAGGGACTGAGGCTCTGGTCGCTTCCCTTGTTTCACCTGGACCCTGAATCACTTCCACTCTTCAGTTCCTGTAGTGCATGTGAATTTTCTTGCACACCTTTTAAGGTGTATGGGGATTAATTAACAAGGCCCTTCTTAAATATTAAAAAAAAAAAAAAAAAAAAGGAAGGTTTTAGGCGTAAAAACTTAAACTGGAAATAAGTTTGTAAATATCTATCATTTATATAATGAGGAAACCACTTAAGGGTAATATTGTAGTTTATCTTGAAAATCAAACATTATGCCTAAAAGTTTAGGTTAGACTTAGAGTCAAAACATTAAAAAAAGGTGAACTTGTCTTTTAAACAACTTTGTGCTCCTGTATTAATGCACACAGAACCACTGAAAACCAGAAGATAACACTGTACTCAGACAACATATTTCAGTTGCATCAGAAAGTCAGAAATTGATTTAACTGAGCTCTATTAATCTTTGTTCTTAAATCTGCCCTGAAACTTAGTTCCTTTACCAAGTGAGTGCTTAGACTTTTTTGTGGCCTGGAGGTGCAGGTGGTGGTGTTGGTATTCTGGAGAACTGTCCCAGAGAAAACTTGGATATCTTCAGTCAAACTGAGGCAAGAACGGACAGAGGAGAGGCAGACAAGAGAAACTGAGCAGTGGTGGCTGGAGACCTGTGCAGCTGAGATATTCCATCTGTAACTTTGCAAAATACCCAATCAGTGGCGTGGCTTTCAGAGATGCTGAGTACCCACAACTCAATTGAAATTAATCTGAGTTGTGGGTGCTGAGCAGCTCCTGAGAACCAAGACACTTTTATTTAGGTGCCTAGCTGTGTGTGGATTGAAGGCATTTCAACAAATACTTTTATTGCAAAGTCATTTTACCTAAGGAAAATAAGCCTATATCAATAGTTCTTGAAAATAAAACATTTACTTAGCTGTTTTACATTAGGCAGTCAGGCTTGAAAACGTTGGCCTTACTATGCATATAAATGTACATAAGTTTTCCATTATCACTAAAATATTCTATTTGTAGAGTACTATAAGTGTAGAGCCCACAGATGATGGTTCCAGGTGAGGGAGTGCTTTTATCTTTGAAGTGGTCAAGCAAATTGTGACCCAGACCAACCTGTTATCTCTTAACACACTCCTGATGGAATAGCTTTGTGTAAGAACTTCCATAGAGATTTTCACAAATACTGTAGCCTTGTTACTTATGGGCACTTGTCAAGCTTTACATTTCCATCTGGCAAGCTTTAAATTTCCTTCACAAAACAGAGATGAGTCAATCAAATGTAGCTGAATTTGATCTAAGCTTTATCAGGATCCAGTGAAAAAAGAGTTTGCAGACAGTATGAACAGGTTTTTCCCCCCCTCAAAATCTCTGACCTGTTTTTAAGATGATTCTTGAAGTTGTCTTGTTTCATTCAGTGTCGGGAGTCACTTTTTTCCCCTCCTTGGACACTTCTTTTTAAAAGGTGGAGAAGGTCTTTCTTTGAAGTTTTCCATATAGAGGCTTATGGCTGCAGGTTGAGATGATACCCTACATTTCTTACACACGTGCACACACACACCCTTAAATCCACGTGGTATGCTGAACGTTTTTGAGAATCTGAAATTATTTGTCAGCTGCTGAAATGAGTAAGCTGCAGAATGAACTCCCACAAACTTTCCTAGTCAGCCTCTACTGAATATACTAGATAATCTGTTTAGATGCACTCCCCTTTCCCTTCTCGTTGGAGCCACCCAGAGTCCATTCTTGCTATTACAGAGCAGCTGGGTGACATGGATTGTACACACAAACTAATAGGTCTTCTGCATCTTTAAAGTTTGATATTTAGCTATGCTGGATATTTTTGCTAAAATGATCAGCAAGAAGTGTGTTTACAGTTCTAATATATAAATGGTTCAATTTCAGAGTTAAGGTCATTGAGATAAATGAGGCAGTTTACACCTCTGAAAGTGACTATTTCACGCTTTTTATCTGTAAACTGACACTGCTTGGAGGCTGCAGGCACACACTCAAAAGATTCCACAGAAACTGAAAGACCATAACTGGGATGTAGGAAGCATAGGAGACCACATGTTGCCTGGCTTACCGTTGTGCAGCACACATCTAAGCTGTATCAAAGAGGCAGAACCCTTTCCAGTCCCGGGTTTGCTTAAAATAGCCGTAAGTGGGTGCATGGTTGTCTTTGTTTGGCTATCAGTCTGATTGAAACAATAAAGATAAGTATGAACTCCTCTCCTTTATCTTAATGAGCTGTTAAATCTGAAGCTGTTATGATCATTTTTAAATGCCAATACTGCTAATTTTTTCATTGCTGATTTTTGTACCAAAACATAATTTGGGTCATTTGTCCAGTACAAACAGGATGTGTTTACAACAAGCAAGGAGGAAACAGTTGGTCAGACAATGTTTGCTTGAAGGACTTAGTCGTTGTCCTTACCCTTGCCACACTTAAGTGCATCTACAACTATACTGTTTTTGACATAGTTTTGCTGTATCTGCCCAGCTTGCTGTGAGTTCTACCAGTGCATCTGGGACTTCATGTAGTTTCACAGCACTGTTGTTGGAAACGGGCCTTTGGTTCCAAATAAAAGCTTCCAAATACAAATCACTGCATAATGGGACTAATTGAGTAGGACAGTGTGTATTGGTGCCTTTCAGCTATTCCTGTGGGCTGGAGAAAGGGAATTGTTGAAGTCACCACCAGTTTAGCCAGATCTGAAGATGGAATCTCATGCACTGCAACTACCTGATGCAACCAATAGTTGCAATGACTGTTTTGGGTGGATTCAAGACATTGCAAGATGATGGCATACCAACCAACAGATTTACTTAGTGAAGACAGGCTTAAAACTGCATATTTATCTATTTGTTTATTCATAATCAGTTTGTGTGAATGCATATTCTATAGGAATCAGACTGACAGTTTTAAAACTGAATATATTTAAATATTCTCTTGGTTGGGGTGGACAGCCAAACAATTTATTATTTCTGATCTTTAAAAACTAATGTGAAAAAAGAATACAAGGCTATCAGCTAATAAGTGTTGGTTGCCTGTGGTGTGCTTTGTAGGTGATTTATAGGGCATATGGGTTTTTTTATAAAACTTCTTCCAGCAAAATGGATAAATGTGCAACACAATAAAATCTGGTTTCAGAGTACCAGCTGTGTTAGTCTGTATCTGCAAAAAGAACAGGAGTACTTGTGGCACCTTAGAGACTAACAAATTTATTTGAGCATAAGCTTTCGTGGGCTACAGCCCACTTCATCGGATGCATAGAATGGAACACACAGAAGATATTTATACATACAGAGAACATGGTGGGAGTAGCCATACCAACTGTAAGAGGCCAATCAATTGAGATGAGCTATCATCAGCAGGAGAGAGAGAGAAACCTTTGAAGTGATAATCGAGATGACCCATAGAAGGTGTGAGGATATTTTAACATGGGGAAATAGATTCAATTAGTGTAATGACCCAACCATTCCCAGTCTCTGTTCAAACCTAAGTTAATTGTATCTAATTTGCATATTAATTCAAGTTCAGCAGTCTCTCTTTGGAGTCTGTTTTTGAATAAATAATGAACAATAAAATCTGCTATTGTCAAATGCAAAGTAATGGGTTCTAAATGGACTATATCAAATAAAGAAAGACCTGGATTGACAAAACTCACATTGACTTCTGTGGGGGCAGGATTTCACCCCATGCTTAATAATGGACAGCTCAGTAAAGACCTGTACTCCAGTGCACAGCAGTGTCAGAAAAGCAAACAAAATATTAACATGTATACAGAATGAGATGGAGAACAAAGAAAATATTGCCATTATATAAATCAGTGGTATGCCCTCATGTGGAATATTGTATTCAATTCTGGTTATCTCTTTTCAAAAAGGAATTAGCAGTTCAAAGATGGGTGATAAGAATGGTTAGATTTTTGGTTAGATGGTGGTTTTTCCATGTAGAGACTGGGACTCTCTAATCTTAGAGAGGAGAATAACAACTGGAGATACATTGTAAATGTACCTGAAATAACGATAATAATGATATTAAGAAGATAAGGGTACTGCTAGTCTTCTCTTTCTCATAATTCAAGAACAAGCCACTCAATGAAACTGAACAGGATCAAATTTAAAACTGAAACTGTTTCCTGTTATGAATGTACAATTAGCCTGTGAACACTGTCACCTGATATTTGGGGTAACAATATTTAAAAAATGATTTGATGCCTCTGTGGATAAGAATATCCAGAGTTATAACAACAAATATTAAAAAGGATAATTTTGGAAGAGGATATGACAGCCTCTAACTGTTGAGGTTTAGATAGAAATTTTCTCTAGGGGCAGATTATCCCTACTTCAGTGTTTCTCGCATTTTCTCTGAAGTAGCTGGTACTGGTCACCTTCAAAGGCAGGATACTGGATTAGGTGGAACAGTGGTCTGATCCAGTATGGCAGTTTCTCTGTTACATGTCTGTGTTCAGTTTACAAGTAAAAAGACCCTTTTTTCCTGCAATGTACGCTGCAAGTTCAGACTTTATTATTCTTTATAAATGATCAGTATTGTGCCAGCTAAATTAATATGCTCCACAGCACCTGAACAGCTCTCCTACCTTTCAGATATTTGCATAAATTGGTCCTTATTGTAAAAAAGATTGTTTAGGCACAAAGAGGAATGAATCTCTCCCTCTCTCCCTGCCACCACCCCCACCTTCTTAGCTGTGTTGGTTCTTCAAGGCTAACTGGAATGAAAAGCAGTAGTAAAAGCTTTCTTTAGTCATTAAAGTTATGTGATTTTTGAATACATATAGGGAACAGATTTGTTGAGTCAGAAATGGTTATTTATTCATAGTCTAGGGTGACCAGATAGCAAGGGTGAAAAATTGGGACGGGATGGGGGGTAATCGGCACCTATATAAGACAAAGCCCCAAATATCAGGACTGTCCCTATAAAATTGGGACATCTCGTCACCCTATCATAGTCACTTCATAGAGAAGAAACTTTATTTTAAAGTTAACAAAGCTTTTGATTTGAAGGGAAGTTAGTTGTGTATACTTAAAATATCAGAACTCAACTCCCAGCAAATCAGATTTTAGGACCTTTTTGTTGCACCAGGTAGACAAGTGGGTGGGCAAAAGGAAACCTCTTTCAGTTTCTGAATCCACTGTAATCCGTGACAGCAGTGGCCTGTGTTCGATCTTAGCAGTTAGCACTGGCTAGTTCATATTGTTTATTTGATATAGTAGTTTTCAAAATAAAATTGCATACAACATTGCTATGTGGTAGGTAAGTATTACTACCACTATTTTACAGCTGGCAAAATTGAAACAGAGTAGTTATGAACTACTAAAGTCACAGTAGGTAGGGAGAAACTCTAATAGTAATGAATGTTTTGGTTTTAGGTTAGAGCGGGGAAATGGGTTTTCATTTGAAAAAATAGCTGCTGCAAAATCAGAATAATAGTTGAATCCAGTTTCCTCAACTACTACTATTCATACTGGAACAACTGTTTATTTCACTGTAGGATGGCAGGATCATGAACTGTTCACAATATTAAATAGTCTGTGTTACATCTAAAAGACTATAGCTCTGCAGCTACGTAGAGCATAAGCAGAGCTGGCTTTGATTGACTTGCAGCACATTACTGTTACAGAGAATGTCTTCCTAAAGAATGAGCTTTTGGCATTCTGGAAATTTGTACCAGAGAGGCTCCTGGCAGAGCTGATCAAGGCATCATTACTATGTTTGGTCAATTTCTCTCTGGAAAAATTCCTTTTCTGTAGTGAACAACTACTGACCGACAGGTGTTCATTTTAACTGGTTTTTTAGACTAGATGAGTCAGAACATGTCTCAGTTTGAAATACAGATTATCTGGAGAGAAAAAATGCTTCATAGATCTTGTATTTTTATTAAAATTGCTTATTACCTAAACATTTAAAAATGATTCACTTGATGTAAATATTACCTTGAGCTATGCCCTTAATAAAAAGAGGGTGCCCCTGCAAGGTTATATACAGTGACTAAGGGTGTGTCTTACAATCTAATGACATGCCTTGATGGTTGTGAAGCATGAAACTAAAGGAGCATCATTAATCCATAATACCCTTAAAGTATATTACTGTAGTTTGAAAACCATTAATTCAAAAGGACAACATCAGATATGAGAGAACATTTAATATTAAGAAATTTAGGTGCAAGGTTATTTTTTACCAAAATCCTCCTTATCGGTTAATATTAAAGACTTACAGTAACTATTTTAAGAAAAAATATTCATTTTAAAGTAAAAGGAGTGTTTTATATTATGAACAACAGAAAAAAAAAAATCCTTTCCCTCTCAGCATCTTTTCAGTCAGCCTTGGGGAAGATTGGGGAAACAGTTTACCAAATACAATAAAATAAAGTAACCTGATAATTCAGATAACATTGTTAATAGTATTACATAAAAAATACATTAAAGAATGTTAGGGTTGCAAAGTCAAGCACTCAAAAGTTAGGAAACATCAGAATGAAGGATACCAGAAGGAGCTATTGTAGGGAAATTCTCAGCCCTGCGGCCCTGGACAGAAAACCTGCTCATTAGACAGAATCTTCAGAGAATTTAGCTGCCAAATTCTAAAAATTGTCTACTGAGCATGTGTGAACTGAGTTTTTCAGAGGCTCAGAGCTTGGCCAAATTTGGGTGAATTTTTATGGGGACAGCAAACAGCACATGCCTGAAACCCAGGTGATCCCCATGTCAAATGTCAAGTCCTTGCTCCAAAGCATTTGTGCACTAGTTTCTCATTTAAACAGTTTGTAAGAAACTTGTTAACATCACTAAACAACATGTTTTCCCTTAATCTTGTTTGAAGAAATAGCTGAGCAGTTACTTTTGAAGAATTTCAGCATTTATTCAGCTTAAGGTAGACACAGTAAATTTCAGTCGAAATGGTTAAAGATGGTAAACTCATAGGCAACTGAAAACTCGTTCTTATAAGGGCAAGTGTCAGACAACCGTAATTATAGGCAGTGTTACCTGCACTGCTTTTATCTGTTTACATGGTGCAAGTTAATTTTTTTAACTTTGTTCTGATCCATGGACCTGTGAGAAATAGAAAGTTGCAGATTCTCCAGCTAAATGAAATTGGCATCCATTTCCCATATATCACTGATCTGAGCTGATCATCCTACTCACCCCCAACCTTCTTTGAGCACCATATAACAAGCAGCTATTAGGATGACTCTCTTAGCTGTTTAAAACCCATTGAGGCTCAGAGTAAGATAAGTGTCTTTCAAACACTTTTTTTTTTTTTTTTAAGCTGGGTTCATGGCATTATGGAATTTAAAATTCTACTACAATAAAATCTTTTTTTCCCATGGAGAAATGCTTTTCTGAGCATGTATATTTTCCTGCTCATTTCAGCTTCAGGTAGAAGTGGATTTGCAAAATTCTGTTGAATCACTGCTAGACAGGTGGAATGCTACCAATTTTGTGATGACATTTAGCTCATACTTACGGTTGTGTGTCTTATTACATGATCATGTGACTAGTTATCTATTTTTTAAATCCTTCTTTATAATTATGATATATTACCTTTTTCCCTTCCACACCAGGGTCAGACAGCGTTTGATGTAGCAGATGAAGATATTCTAGGATATTTAGAAGAATTACAAAAGAAGCAAAATCTGGTAGGCTTTTTAGAGATATCTCTCTCTCTCTCTCTCTCTCTCTCTCTCTCTATTTATATGTATGTATTATGGTGCATGTGTGTTTATATGCAAGCTATAACTAATTCAGATTAGTATATGGAATTAACCTTCGGGTTTGACTTGAGGTGCTTAACTGTCCTTCTGTGCCACTCTTTCTTGTTCTATTTGGTCAGTGAAGTTGATCTGAAAATCTTCAAAGGAAAAGTGATGTTTTTTAGGCAAAGCTTTCACTGTATTTAACTACCCAAGGCAAATGCTATATACAGTTATTTGTCATATGCTTGTTTGGGGGTGTTAAGTTATATGTGTTGTAAATAGAGGATTTCTTATATTCTGCAGAAGACAGTATCTTTTAATAACATTTTTATTAAATATGTGTATTTTATACCATTCTATCATTTGAATTGCATCATTTTATCTCTCTTTAAGCTTCATAGTGAAAAACGGGAAAAGAAATCTCCCTTAATTGAATCTACAGCCAACATGGATAATAATCAGTCACAAAAGCCATTTAAAAAGTAAGTAAATCATTAAGATGTTCCTGGTGAGGAAAATAACTTCACAAACTTTCACAAATACTAAGTTTGGCTGGTTTGTTTTACTGAAGTTAAGATTAGATATTCTATATTTTTTATTTGAAATTAATGTTTTTGGTTCCAGTAAAGAAACTTTGATTATTGAGCAAGAAAAGAATGCATCTAGTATTGAGTCTCTGGAGCAAGAGAAAGCAGATGAGGAAGAAGAGGGAAAGAAGGATGAATCCAGTTGTTCAAGTGAAGAGGATGAGGAAGAAGACTCAGAATCTGAAGCTGAAACAGGTAGATAATTTTGGAGAGGTATCTTTGGTTTAGGATGTTGCTTCAGTTATATATTATACTGGGCTTATATGATGGGAATTAATCATTGTAGCGTCTTGATTCCACTTTTCATTTCATTTACTGATGGCCACTTTCTAGTTTCAATAAATTTTAATAGTTTTTAAACAAGTTTAAATCCCCATTTATAAACACAAAATGTAATTCATATGAAGACTTTTGCAATGAGCTATATTCTTGTATTTATGGCAGTGATTGGAATTGAAACTCTTAATTCAGTAATTTGATTAGCTATTTATAATCAGTATTTTTAATCAGAGAATAATACAAGGTAGCAGAGACTTCAAATAACATACCTAAAAGGGATTTGGAACAGGGAGGAGACAAAGGAAAAGACAGAAATAAGACCTCTGTGGGTAGAGTTCTTTGCTCACCATCCTAATGCCTTACATCATGGAGCATTGGAAAAGAAAACATCCTCATGTGTTCTGTCATCTTGAAACAGACTCTGGCAAATGCAGTGGATAATTCTGGCTCAGATATTGACAAATTAGAGAGACCTGTTTCAGATCGATTATTATATACTGGAATAAATGTGGTTTAAAAAGTATTATTTTTGGTAGTAGCTCAACATCTGCTTCTCATGCAACTTCAGCTCAAGATTAATAGTACCTCAAAAGAGCTTAGATTCATTTGTAGAGAAACTGGCACTACAGCAGTCTTGTTTAAAAATCTAAGTTGGATGCCATTGTTCAGACTTCTCTGTGCACTCCTAGATTTGGAGAAAATGTTCAGCATTTTGTGCACGTGTGTGTGTGTGTGTGTGTTCAATTGCTGTAACAATATTTAAAAGAGTCTAACACACACAGTGTGTATCGGGGGGCGGATTGGGGGGAATTGGGAGGCACAGCGTTTTCTAGCATCTTCTTCCTAAACCCGGTCCATCCCAAATGTCTATCAAAATTTGCCACCTCTTCTCATGCCACCACCAAATTGCATAGTAGCTCTTATCTCCTTACAACTTTCCTCTTCTGTGTCTCTGTCTAGGTATGTTGATAGTTGGAAAAACAATGCTGCTGTTGTCTGTTTGGATAACCGCCTACCCATCTGCATGTGGCTGCTCTAGGGACTGCCCCTTGAGTTGGGGAGAGGAGAAGTTGGTTAGTCTATGTGGGTGATCAAACAATTTCAGAGGAGTTACCAGCTGCTTTCCCAACTGCCCCTTTCCCCCTGCAGGCAGATCAAATGAGGAGCTTTTCTCTGTCACCAAACAGAAGCAGTGGTACTTAAATTACCACCTGGGCCTCCACGTATATCTGGGGCCGGGTTTTATGCTTGCATGTGGTGTTAGGTGAATGTGTAAATACATTGCTTAAACTTGTGTTCTGTGTGATTGTAAAATATGCTAGGCAGTGATAGATCGCTATTACTAATATAGCAATGTTTTTAATATGTAAAACAACAGAGAAATGTTGTTATATTTATACATAATATTATATATTATATATTATATTATATATAAGTACGTTATATTCTAAAGAACAAATGCCTAATGGAAAAGAAATCACATAGTATTTGGAAAGAAATTTGCAGAGGGTTAAACTATTTTGTACCTAATTTAGAGGCATGCATCAAAATATCTAGAGAGATGCTTAATATATAGTTGCACTACTTAGTTTTCTATTTTTAGACTATTTTAGACTAACCTGGTAAAGGTTACCATTTTAACCCTAATTTTCAAGAATACTGTAGATTATATAAATTGAAAGATTGGATTTATTGAATAAATTTTCATTGGAACCAAAAAAACTTGAAAAACAGTAAAGCAGAACTTTAGCTTTCCTTATTCTCCTTTCTGGTGTGATTTGCCACTTCATGAACTGGGTCTCTGGTGAACTACAAAAGGCCCATAATAAGCATCCATATGAGAGAAACTGTCTGCATTTTTTAGGCTTCCCCTTACCCTCTCTGGTTCTCATACAGGGTTCCCCTGATTACCCTCAGAAAGATCCTCTTTCTTTTTTAAAGACACTTTATATAGCTCTCTTCTCTGTCAAGTTGCTGTTTTGCATCAGGCCTTTGCTACCTCACCTTTGAAAATTCTGTTAGAAGATTGTGACACTTTATCAGATTGACATTCCTACAGTGAAGAAGAAAATTCTTCCAAATCAGAAAATATATTTGGATCAGTTTAATGTTTCTAAGTTGTTTTGTCATAATCTTGTTAAATCTTTGTTAAATCTATTAGCATTATAGTGCAATGATACTCATATACAGTCAATAAAACTATCTCTTGGACATAGTGACTTGAACATTTTTAAATAATTAAAATATCCTTGTCAGCCATCTCTGCTCATCTTAAAATATTCTGCCTTCATATAGTTCATCCACCTGAGCTACATTTCAGCACTGGACCAATAAAAATGCTATAAATATTTTCCATAAATGAAATTGTGGGATGGGGTAAGCTCCAGAACTAAATTCTCACTAGATTTTCATAGTTCTTAGATTTTAATTAGACCATCGTCTCCTATAAATGTTTAATGATATACTGCAAAATCACTCTCAAACTTAGAGAGTCAATCATCACTTTGGTATTCCTGCATCCCTCATCTAGAGAGGTTGAGGTTTGTTAAACTTAAGTCACCTTTGATACATCATGCAGTGGTGCCTCAGTCACTGCACTAGCTATAATGTTTTCTAAACTCCATGACTCTTCTAACTGTGTTCTTTTGATTACTAGTAGATGGTTTTGTGCCAGGAAAATTTGACTCTGACACAAAAATTAATTTTCATGTAAACTTTGGACTTTCTTTAATATAAACAAGGCTTTTATCATACTTTATTTGGCAAACAAGAGAAGTTAGGCTTTTCCCTGAAGAGCTGCATCTCTAAATTTCAGCTGCACTTTCCCTTTTTTCCCATTATTCCTCTTAATGTAGCTTTACAGTGAAACTTCTCAGAAATTTAATGATGATTCCAATTGGATAATGTAAAGCGCTTTTCCACACAAATGTAGTGTTGCAAACTCCTGTGACTTTTATTACAAGTGATGTGATAGTTGGTGTGTTTTCGTAAAACCTCAGCTCCTGGAGGCTATTGATTATGTGAGAATCTCCCTTTTTTTTTTTTTTTTTTTAAGATAAGTTTCTATCCGTAAGGGCTGGGGGTGTAGAAAAACTTAAATATGTGAACTCATGCTCTGAAGGCTAACCAACCAGAAAGTAAATAAAAACCTAATGTTTATTCATTTTTTAAATTTCATGATTTTTGGGGTAGCTTGACTCCTGATTTTTGAATTTAGTATGTATACTAACTCATATAATTAATGTATAGTTTTATTTGCTGGCCTGCCATTCCCTCGGATCATTTCAAACATTGTCATGTTGCTCTATCTTTTCCTTCCCATCTCGCACCTCTTCCCACATACTTGAATTATTATGCTGCTACTTCTCTTCTTCCACATTAGATTCAAGACTGTACTCCTCACTTATAAATCTCTCTTTAACTACTGCACCTATATCTGTCTCCATACTTCTGTCAATTCACATGGACAATCCACATTTCTAGTCTAATTGATCTTTTTATCAAGTGAATACAGAGTTTTTGCCTTTTTATGTTTTCCCTATGTGTGCAAGGAGCTTTTTATGAAATACACACCATATCACATACACCAAGAACCCTCCAACCTGTAGATGTGCTCACTTTACCAGTTAAAATGTGTTTTTACTAAGTACCAGGCTTGCAAATTTGACCTGAAGCCAAGCCAGGTACTTTGCCACATGCTTCACCAGCAATAAAGATTCTGCAATTGGACCTTAAACTAACAATTTTATTCACCAATTAATTGCTCTCCCAGGTCTGTGTTGGCTCTTCGGTGCTTATATAAGTTAAAAGTAGTTTAAACTTAGTGAATAACACATTTGACTGAATTTGTATGGGGAGCAGATTGTTGGAGTAAGGAGGTGCCAATTATTTAATTAGTTACTTTTCACAGCAGAACCACACATTAATATCTTTCCATTGTATTTTATGCTGTACTGTATTATACCTGTTTTGTCTTTACACTGTGACCTCTTTAAAGCAAGGACCTGTTTTACTGTAGTGCAATGTACATTCATTGCACTTTGTAAATAGTCTTGTGTTATCTTTGAAAACTCTGAATCAGTTTTGGATCAGAATCTGTGTTTATTTGCTGACTTGCAGTATATTACTCAGTACAAGATACTTAACCACATGTGTAACTTTAAGCACAAGGTGTCCCAATGGGACTAATTAGAGGCTTAAAGTTAAACACATAGATGAGTACGTTGCTGAATTGAGGCCTTTGTTAATAAAGATAGAGAAGAATGTTGTAGTTTAGGAAAAAACAGTTACAATCCTTCCGAAGGCAAGCAGTCCAGACCTAATAAGGATTACGTTACCCACACTGTCCAAAACTAAGTAGGCTGATTTTTTTTTTTTCCTTCATGCATCTGAGAGCTTAACTTTTTTGAGGGGCATCAGCAAATGACTAGGGTCTGAAGCTGCAACCCTTAAGAGCATGTAATTTTGACTAATGTGAATGGGAATGCTGTATGCCTAATGACTATGGGAAAAGGTCTTGTTATTTTTGACCAAGAGACAATTAAAATGGGTGGGGGCAGGAGTAAACGTTGAAGACTAGAAAATGGCATGACTAACAGTATATTACTTGGGAAGGTTTAACTAGGGTTTTAAGCTATTCTGAAGAAATGTGATTTCTATGAAATCAAGAAATTTACAAATGACATATCTTAAATGTTTTATTTGCAGACAAAACCAAACCTTTGGCATCTGTAACTAATAATACAAATAACATCAATGCACAACCAGCTTCTGTAGCTGTGACAGCATCTTCCATAACCACTGGTCAAGTGACACCTACATCACCCATTAAGAAGGTAAAACAAAACAAAATTTCTTTATGTATGTGTTTCTAGATAGAATTTATTCTTAAACAATAGAACACTAAGTACTATGTGTTGATTCCAGTGTAAAAATGTGAATTGGCTTGACCGAATGAGTTTTAGATAATACACCAAGAATATTGAAGTATTCTGTATTCTTCTTTAGAATATTTGCTTTCAATTTTTATAAAACGTACAGCTTTAAGTATTTTCAAAATTGAGTTTCATCATGTTTTACTAAGACTTCTACATGTATGTTACATACCTGAAGGATAGTAGTTGTTTAACAAAAAAAATTATCCAAGAAAAAGCACCTCTTAAAAAATCTTTTATTTATAAACCCACTCTACTTTTTATGGAGAGTGGGGGGACTTGTTCTATTTAAATCTAAACAAAGCAGATTGTAAACAAGAACCTCAAGAATGTAACTTAATATACCGTATACACCTCTACCCCAATATAACGCTGTCCTCGGGAGCCAAAAAATCTTACCGCGTTATAGGTGAAACCGCGTTATATCGAACTTGCTTCAATCTGCCAGAGTGGGCTGCCCCACTCCCCCTTCCCGCCCCCTCCCCCCCCGGAGCGCTGCTTTATCGCGTTATATCCGAATTCGTGTTATATCGGGGTAGAGGTATATATAGTTGTGTAGAAAAGGAAGTACTTGTGTTCCTGAACACTTGGACTCTTCTGAAACACAGGAAATAACAAGTAGCAATTTTAATAAAAAACTAACACACGATAACAAACCAATAGAGGACAGGAATTTTAAACTGATGTTCTATATATGTAATCTAACTGAAAACACTTTTTCAAATAATGTAACTTATTGTTTAATGTATATACATATTGGGACCATATGTGTTCATTGTTGATAGATCCAAGGTGTTGCGTGTTGGAATCAATTAAGCTACTCATAAACCTGGATAGATGGGTAGAATGGAAATAGTGTTTGAAATTGACTTTTTGTTTTAGACATACAAGCTGCATTTTTAGACTTGTTGGAGGAGGGACTTGAGAGAAGAAATCTGCTCAGGTCCTCTGTCATGCAGCTTTCAGTCTCCTGTCAGTACTGCTCCATAGTTGAGGGAGGACTCCCATGTAGTATTTTTTTAAATCTTAACGACTGTTCTGTGCTTGGTTCTTCAGCTTCTCCTGTGCTTTCTATACCAGTTCCACAGTGTTCATCAGTTCTAAAGTCATGCAGCTGAAGTGAAAGCCTCAAAATATCTCTGCTGCTTCTGCCTCCTCTTTGCAAATCTGAGGTTGCAAATATCAGACAAGTACAGAAGAATTTGAAATAAAATGAAGGATATTTCTTTTTCTAGTCACAATGTTTTGAAATGGTGAAGCAACTTTTTAAATAACTACATTTTCAATCTTGGCCAGTCTTGGTTATGTTTATCACCAAACCCCACCAGTTACAAAAATAACAGATTTACAAAGCAGAAAGGATGTGTTGAACATTTGAACTCTGGGAAGGAGTTCTGTGAAAATGGCTCAAGCAGTAGAGGAGACATCTCATAAACTTTTAAAATATAATGTGATGGCCCACAAAGGACCCAAACCTTTCCCTGTTCTCTCAGAACTTGTGTAAAATTATATTTGCAGCAATATGAGCTGGTCAGAACTTTGTCCTCCGATACATGTGTATATGTGGTTCCCTCTCATTGGTCCTTTGGGAGTGATAGACATGAGAAGTGAATGTTATTTATTCATTAATTTTAAAAACAAGTACAGGTAAGAACTCTGCATTGAAATGGTAGGGATATGACTTTCAACATTTTATTTTAAAAGTTTTCCTTATTTTTTTTAAATGTCTATTGAAACAAGGATAGAGAATCCCATCTCTCCCTGGGGCCCTGTCCTGGTAGGAGAATACACAGCCGCACTAACTTGGGGAATTTTCTGTTTTAAATTGTTAAGTGAATTTTAAACAAAATAGAATATTCCAAGGTGTTCATTTGTCAGTCTACAATCATGTTTCTGTATTATACATCAACAGGCTAACCTGGCCAGCTATTTGCTTAATTCGCTTTTCATATTTGGAAGTAATATGTAAGACTGTTGTAACTTACCTGAAATCCTGTATTAGATTTACCAGAGCAAGATTGTCTTAAACATCAATAGTTAGGTACCGGTAATTTTAGCATAAATGCTACGTTTCTTGTGCAGCTGAGGATGGCATCTAGCGTTAGCATTAGTAGTTCGAGAGCATGTTCAGTGTGCCAGACATTTTCCAGACAGAAAAGAATGTACTGCCCTTGCCACAAGGAGCTCACAGTCTAAAGACAGGCATATAACAAGATAGATGTTAGAGGGGAAGGAGTAAAACCTATTGGTAGAGTGGCCATGACTTGGTCACAGCTAGCAAAAAGGTTAAATTTAACAATATACTTGTATGCATATTAGTTTAGGTCAGCTAGATTAACAGTAGGCATGACAGAAGAGAGCCTTGAAAAGGAATTTAAGTATGATCATTTGCCTTAATTATCTGAAGGATGATATTTTCAATGTGACTGTATCAAGGGTTTTTGTGCCATATGGAATTGACTTCCTCTGGCCTATGTTCAAAGTTTGTGTGGATGTCTGGACTAGTGTTTTGGCCACCATTTTTCTCACTAGCAAAACTAAAGAAGTTCATCTAAAGATGATAGATTTCTGAAGAGTCTATCCCTGCATATGACTGGTATTTGAGTGTGTTAAACTCTAAAGCTGTGTCTGTTTCAATTTTTTTTTTTTAAGAAGACTCTTATTTTCAGGCTTCTTTCCAGTGTGTCTTGTGCTCTTCAAGGAAAGATAGAAGCAGTCTTGACTGGATTAGTCTCAAGGGAGTGCTTGGAAGGATTCCACTAGCTTTAATCCATAGGAGTTGAAAAAGGAAGCCTGAGACAGGAAGTATAAACTGCTGTGGCCCTAATCCTGACCCCAGTGTAGTTGGGTCATGTGCCGGAGAGCTTTTCCAGGACTTAAACGAAGGAAGAATTCTACCCTCAGGCTGCTATAGCTCTAGCCTCTGCACTGCTTGTACACTGACCGTATTGATGGGGAAGTTACTAGTTGATTCACCATTTCTGCCCCACTTTCAAATCCTTATTCTGCAGTCCTTCTCAGGAAGACACCATTGAGCGCCATGGCGTGTGTGGGGTAGGCAACTTCTGCACATCAGGCTCATACTAGTTGCAAGAGGGCCCTCCACCGTATGGGAGGAGAAGCCAATTTCTGTGGGTTGTTAGCTCTCTTTCGGAGCCTCTGTGAGTTTGGTCTCTCAAAACGTAATGGCCAGAACTCTAGGAGGCTTCAACCATTGTATTAAGGTAGTGATACATCTTCAGGCTAGTGTCTCAAAGCATATCAAGAGTTGAGATACTCTGGACATAACATCCAAGAGAGTGCTCAGGTTTGGGGGGGAAGGGGAGAGTGCACAAGGAGCCTCGAGCTCAGCACCTCTTTCAAGGACTGTGAGGAACTAGTGCTGCAGTAGCCTTTTCAAAGTGGATGAGTATAATGTTTGTATTGCAGTATGGCCAGGAGGAGCTAATAAGGGGTGCCTTTGATTTAGGCTGTACAAACACATCATGAAAGGCAGTTCCTACCCAAAGAACTTAAATTAGTTCTAATTTAAAAAAAAAAAATGCAACAAGTGGATATATCACACAATCTAAAGAAATAGGGGAGGGATCATGAGGCTAAAAAAATGTGGGAAACCTGTGATTATATAGTATAGTATAACATGCAAGCCATGGCTATAAAGTTATATGCACAGCCAGAAGGTTTTTAATAAGTTAGAATTAGGGCTGGTCTATACTTAGCCGCTAGTTCGGCGGCTGGAAATCGAACTTCCTGGTTCGATTTATCGCGTCTGGTCTGGACGCGATAAATCGAACCAAGAAGTGCTCGCCGTCGACTGCGGTACTCCATCTCAACGAGAGGAGTACCGCGGAGTCGACGGGGGAGCCTGCCTGCCCCGTGTGGACCGCGTCTGAACCGCGGTAAGTTCGAAGTAAGGTATGTCGACTTCAGCTACGTTATTCACGTAGCTGAAGTTGCGTACCTTACTTCGACTTGGGGGGTTAGTGTAGACCAGGCCTTAGAGGCTATGAATAAACAAACTCGATATCAAGGATCCCTATGAGCTATCTACCTAGTCAATATCAGTTGGTGTTTTCCTGTAGGTGTAATGGTACAAGTGGGTCACCAGAGAACATTTGAAGAAGAGGTTAGGCTTTATGGGCAGGCACTGACTCTCTTCTTGAAGGGAGCATGATGTTTGTGCTCCCTAGAGGTCCTGAGGGCTGTGCTTTAGGCACAATACATCCTATTTTGTGCAATAATTCAACTTGCAATGTATGTTCTAGCCTCAAACCTGCTCAAATAGAAGAGAATCCTATAAATTGCCACTGTTCCTCATGCAATGTTATCTTATGGTAGGTAAAAGAAATTAGCTTAGCCTTTGAGATTCCATCAGTGCTTAGATAAAAGTAAATTTGAACTAGTGGATGACCAAACTGATAGTGCTATATATTGCACTGTAGTAGAGTTAAATGTCCAAGGTTTGGAGAGGAATGGTTCTGCTTCTAAAGTGGAGTGGTTATGTGAAAGGTGGTGGGCTAGTTTTATTTCTGAAGACCTCAACTGCTTGTATCATCTTCCTTCATAGCAACATGTGCAGTATAGTACACTCTTCTGTTATGAGAGGGGGAGAAAGGAAATAAAAAATACACTAGAGTTAAAAATAGTTGTAGGTTGCTAATGATAATGGCCAATGTACTGTGTGGAGATGAGAGCATCTTTGGATGTGTGTATATATATGTCCTGACCAAAGGTATCAATGAAAGGTCACAGTCAGATGCAAAGTCACTCTTGCTTAATCCTCTTTCTTATGCTGCAGTCAGGGACCCATGATCATTAACAGCCTTCGGTATCTTATTCCTTTAGTATCTTATTCCTTTAGTTGATGAAGGCTAGATTCAATGAGATGACACATATTTGCAAAGTGTGTGCTGCTGGCTGATGAATAGAGTTGTACATCATTTGTGTGCCCTGTGGGGTTGGAAAGATATGGCACTTTTGATCTCTGAAATGTAGAGAGATACAAAGAGCAAAAAGTGGGTCAGTATTGACTAAGGTGGAAGGATCAGGCACAGTGAAATGTAGGCTTTTCAGTAGGTGAAGAGGATACTATCCATTGACCAACAGTAATTGCTAGTTTCATAGCTGTGCTCAACTGCTGTAAGAACAAACAGTTAATGTGAATTTTACCAACCAGTGGATTGGATAGGCTACTGTTAGATGGATTTTCAGTCCACACAGTGATGTGTGTATTGTTTATAATGTGGCAATTTGATTGATTTGCTCTTTGTCCAGCCTTCATACCCCATCCCATCACCTCTGCACTCAGGCTGCACCATGCTTTCCATCATCCCAAGCCTCCTTCTCCTTGGACATATCCAGTCTTTCTTTGTCTGGTAACCATTCCAGCTTCTCTGACTTCTAGTTTCTGTTAAAATTGTCCCTAGTGATTACACAACTATCTGAGCTGTATGACCTCCATTTTCCACAGAATTCTTGGATTTCAGGTCTCTAAAGTATTTTTATAACTTAAAAGGGATAACATTTTAAATATAACTTCAAGTTGACAGTGTATATTGAACAAATGATTAAAAACTGGAATGCATTGGTCATTTAGCTTATTCTATACCAGTATATATGGTAAGTTTTATGTTTGGGTCTACCATGTGAAAAGTACAGCAGATAAACTTTCTCAAAATGTAGAATATCAGAATGTTGTAATTATCTTTGTTATATATGAAAGCTTCATTGCCTTTTGTATGTGGAAACTAAATGCATTTTTGTATCAAAATGTATCATTTCACAACATGGTCTAGTGTATTTAATAGGAACTTTTTACCAAAGTATTAGAAATGTCTTGTTGCTTTTAGATATTTTGTGCTTCAAAGAAGAACAGTGTACATGAATAAGGAATTGAGTGTGTGGATTTAAAACAAAAAGCTTCTTTTTCTCTATTTCCATTCTTTCACTCTTCATCTTTGTGTCTTGTCTTAATTGGCTCTAGTATGATTTCATTCCTCCTATCATGCCTGTGGCGGAGTCAGTACATCCTGCATCATGGAGGCAGGGCTTGCGCAAAACTGGCATTGTTCTTGTGCCCAATAAGGGTGAAAAGTCTATGGTGAGGCTTTGGTGTGTACAGGATTTGTTTCAGTTTGCAAAGTAACATATTTAATCAAAGTGTTGATACCAGAGTTGCATGGTTTTCAATTGTGTGTAAATTTTTGTTTGCATCTCTTTATCACAGTGTGTATTATGAAGTGTAGAGGGATTTCAAGCTAACTTTTAGAAAAGTTGTTTTCCTTTTTGATCCATTTGTTTCTTATGTCATTAACCTACCCAGGAAATGAACATGTATTGGTTGCCCCTTCCTCCACCAAAAAAAAAATCCAATATGATAACTGGAAGTAGCTAAGTATTTTGAAATATCCCTAAGAAGCATGAAATACCAGAGTTAGTGTAAGTTAATGACGTTTAACTTAATGATGTCTTTGTTTACAGTTTCCAACTTCAACAACCAAGGTTTCTCCCAAAGAGGAAGAGAGAAAAGATGAATCTCCTGCCTCTTGGAGGTTAGGTCTTCGAAAGACTGGCAGCTATGGGGCACTTGCAGAGATTACAGCTTCCAAAGAAGCTCAGAAAGAAAAGGACTCTACAGGTGTTATGCGTTCGGCTTCAAGTCCCAGACTCTCTTCTTCATTAGACAACAAAGAAAAGGTAACCATTTTCAGAATATAAAACAACATTTTAAATTCTGGCCAGTTAACTTAGTATAAATATTAGTTATGATTTAAAGTGAATGTCATATAAACTCCACTACAATGTAGCTATCTATACGAGTACATAATGCTCTTACAAAGTTTTATTAAAAGTCAGCTGTTAAATTGTGGCATTCTGGTCTTGAAAGGCAGTAGAGCTGCCCTAGAAGAAATGCAGCTGTTATGCCATCTTTTGAAAAATGTAGCAGGCCTCTCTCTCCACACAGAGCAGCTTCATTAGCTGTTGCAAGAGTGTATGTGCAGGGCCTTGCCACCTTTGGGAAGACTTGCACCACTAGTTGTGCAAAGTCTTGTGCAGTGAAGGGAGTGCAAAGATTGTGATAGTTTCTGTCCCTTGCTGCAGAGTGCTGGGGATGAGGACCAAAAAAGGCTCCTTATACCCCTTCATTCACATCTTGTGTGGACAAAGATTAATCTTTTATCTTCCTAAATTAAGCATTCATTAAAACTGTTACTAATTTGGCATAGACATTTGAGCAAAAATACTTCATGGTTTTGCTTGTTACAAAGTAATGTAATTCCTTTTTTCAAGTTCTAATGTCTTTGTGCACGTAATCCTGATTAAATATGTTTGCAGATTTTAGGAAAACACTAAAACACTTTAAACGGTAGTTACAATTGGCTGTTATTTTAAACTGAACCTTTGGAGACATATTAATAGAAAAACAAAAGGACATAAAATTAAGACAGTTGGTCCTTTGAACAGTTTGCCATTCCCAGTATGATGCTTGTTATTCTTAACTTCTGCCTGATGCTAATTGTGCAAATTAACTTGGAATATAAATAGAGTTGGAATTGGCATAGATAATTTTGTAACTTTGACAGGAGTGCAACTAGGGACATTTGAATAGCTTTTAATATAACTTATGACTATCATACAAAGCTATTCTTGACTTCTAAAAAATTTTCTGTCTTAAAGGAGAAGGATAATAAAGGAACTAGACTTGCATATGTTGCACCTACAATACCAAGACGACTGGCCAGTACATCTGACGTTGATGAGAAAGAAAACAGGTGACTCTTGAAGCTGTAACTTGCTTTTTAACTATACACACAATTATTTGATATCAGAATCTCTTGGAAACTAGCCTCTGGACCTCCAAAAGAAAAGTTGAGTTGTCTTTAATGATGTTATGCCTCCAGAATATTTTAATAGGTTAACTGTTTTCATGTACTAAGATGGTAGTAGTAGCTATTTAAGGCCCTTCATATACAATAATCATTTTCTACATATTTACATTGCTGTTACAAGTGCATCCTCTTTCTCTTTTGCTTGAATCACATGTAATGTTACCATTTTAGGTTGCCACTAACATTTTTCTTCCAATATAAAATTTGTGGTGTGTCGTAGGCTTTCTTTATTTTGTAGAGGCAAATATATTTTCCAAGGGGGACTTGTGTTAGCCATTTCATATGCGGCTGTAGGAGTTGTAGAATTTCTATCTAGCTAGACACTGACCTTATTTAAAAAGAAAAAAAAAGTTTGTTGGATTTCCTTGCCTGCAGTTAGACCATGGGAGCCGATTGATCTAACACGATAGCTGTATAAAGCCTTAGAAGACTCTTTTCACTTCTCCCTCTCTCTGAGCTTTGCTCTTGTCTAGGAAAACATACATGAGGTGAGAAAAGCAAAAGTTCTGGTGTAAACCTGTTGGAGTGGAGGGTTGAAGTGGGAAGACTGGTTGCTCATCTAGTCTCTTATAGATCAGTAGATTAACCAGAGATCCTCCTAAACTGCCCTGCAAAAGTCTTAACAGTTTTGAGAATATAGCAGTTTAGAAGGATCTCTGATTGGGTATCTTTTCTTTTTGGAGAGAGAATGCTGAAATTACACTGTACAAAGTGATAAATCATAGTTTTCAAACCCCCTACCCTCCAACCAATTCTTTTTACTTTGTTCATGATATCATAGCCCACACATGCATCACTGCCTTCTTTCCATCAAAATGGAAAAACATTATTTAAAGAAACTTCTTGCACAGGATTTTCACTCTTCAGTCTCAGGCTTCCAGTAGAAGACAGGGCTGAACTCCTTTAATTCAAGAGCTTTCGACTCGGAGGAAGTGAAAGCTAGCTAGTACATGAGACCCTACTGATGCCCTTTTACCAGTCAGTGCTTTTCTTTTCCCTGGACTTTTATTCAATTCTGAAGTTTTTAAACACAAAAACAAACTGATTTGTTTATTAATTTTCATGGTAAAGTTTCTAATTGACTTGTTTTGTGGGAGCGTGTGCTTCCTATGTACTGCAAGATTTGGCTGGAAATTCCTAGGGACTTAGGTAGTGATAGGTAGTGTCACATGGCAGTCCACTGGATGGTGGACATTGTAGGCCATATTGCCCGCTAGCCCACATTACCAGTGACTCAAAGGGCAAAACAGCTTTTGAACTAGGGGAGATACTCCAAAGAATGAGAAATCCTGGGAGACTGGCTTGGAGAAGCAAAATTACAGGTAAGTAGTTTTCCCTTGACTGCATTATGGTGTCCCAGTAGCATTAGACTCTTGCCCCTGTCATAAGAACTAAAAACCAATGATGTCAACATGTAAAATATGACTATTAATTTGATATTTCTGGTTTCCCTTCTCTTCCATAGCCTCCTTTCATCCATGTGTTTTCTTTTATATGTCTATCAGTATTAACATGACTAGATATAGTAATTTATCTATAGGAGCTTTGAAATTTGCTAACTAAAAGGTAATTTTATTGCTGTCTGCACAGGTATGCTTACTTTCTCAAGTCCCAATCCTGTATTTTTCCTCTCTTCTGCAATCCCCTTTAAAGAAACAAACAAAACTATCATAATACAAGCCTTACACAAATACAATCCTTTTACAGGGATTCATCTGCTAGCTCAATACGTAGTAGTGGTTCTTACACAAGAAGAAAATGGGAGGAAGATGTCAAGAAAAACAGCTTGAATGAAGTACCTACATCACTAAATACAAGTTATCAAAAAAGGTAAGGGCTGTGACCCTGTGTATTGCTTTCAGCAAAATAAGTGAACAAATTGTTAGCTTGTGTTTAAGAAAAACTATTAAATGATTAATGCATTTTTTACCCTACAAGGACAGTTTTCAATTAAACATTGCCACCGTAAAGATGTCACCCTTTTTTTTTTATCATAAAACAAAAATTAATTCCAAAATAATGCCAAGAGAGACTCCCAAAAGGAAGAGAAGTTAAAGTCCTTGTGGCGTAAGTTTATTCTTAAAACACACACACACACACACACACACACACACACACACACACACACCAACCAAAAAAATCCCCCAATTACTTGTTTCACAAACAATTATTTTTTCTAAACATGATTTTACAAACCAGCTTAGAGTTGTGCATGTGAAGTAGGAATAGCAGTAATTACTATATTTAAAGTTGCATAAATTTTTCCATTCTGCCATCCTGTTTGTTTGAAATTTCCAGATTTGGTAACTAATTATCCTAATACTAGGTGACTATTTTTTAAATATTTGAATAAAATGGTTCAGCCTCTTCTTGTAAGTTTGAGGATGGTGGGGTAGAAAAATTGTGATTTTTTTTTTTTTTTGGACAAAGTTCTTGTGCCAATATTCCTAGGGATTGAACTATTTTAAAATTAGGCATGGCCACAGACTTCATAGAATATAGACATATGCCTACTCTGGATTTTTTTTTTTTTTTAAAAGAAGATTCTTGATATGAATGAGATTTGACTCCATTGAAAATAACTATCCATTCATACACAGTATACATTGCAGAGAGTTTTCTCGCAAAGGGCCAAGTCCTGAAAACGTACACATTAATAACTTTACTCAGTTGAGTAATTCCACTGATGGGACTACTCATGTGAGTAAAGTTACTCACGTCGGTAAGTGTTTGTATGATTGGGCCATAAGCATGTAAAGTTTATAGATTAAAAAAGGCTGTGCTACCCATGGATGTATGGATAACTAACTGCATGCTGAAACATGAAGGCAGGGGGCTGGACTCGATGACCTTTCAGGGTCCCTTCCAGTTCTATGAGATAGGTATATCTCTATATATTTGGGGGGAGGGATAGCTCAGTGGTTTGAGCATTGGCCTGCTAAACCTAGGGTTGTGAGTTCAGTCCTTGAGGGGGCCATTTAGGGATCTGGGGCAAAATCAGTACTTGGTCCTGCTAGTGAAGGCAGGGGGCTGGACTCAATGACCTTTCACAATTACAGCTCACTGAATCTCAGGGAGGATCAGCTTGCTTTGAGCCTCAGCATAATTTAAAGCAGCCTGGTTGCTGCTCCAGCTTCTGCCTTCCTGCTGTGATCCCACAGGGTTCCCACACCAGGACTGAGTGGGGGCTTAGTGTGCCAGCTTGGTACCATTTGAGAGCTCCCCACACTAGCAGCATTCTAAGATGGGCAGCTCCAGCTGCTTTCTGGCCCCTTTTGTGTAATTCAGGCAGCCCAAAGGGGCCAGTAAACAAATCAGAATGTGACACCTATATTGCTATTGCTTGAGAAATAGCATGAGATCATGCAGCTGAAGACTGTATTATATTCCATCTGCACAAGGGGTAGAGTTCAGATTCTTTAAGTTGGTAATTCCTGCGTTCTTAATGTACAACTTTTATGTTCTTTTATCATAGGTTTCTTTTGTATGCAAATTTAACAGCTGTAGAAGAATAAAAAATCCAGAGTAGTCATGGCAAACTGACAGTACTCATACTATTGTGTTGCAGTAATGTGACAGTCTGTAGAGCCCATGAGGGTATGGAGCTACTAAGTTCAGGCACAGAAAAAGCATATCTGATCACAGTGCTTTCAACTCTGCTATGCAGAATGAGAAGTTCAGGGACAGTTGTGTGGGAACCTTTGTGTTCTTTTCTTCCTCCTGACCTCTTTTTCCTCTCTACCCCTTGAAATATTGAGATGAAAGGGGGAGTGTTAGAAAGAGAGTTAGAAATAGAGTGGCGTAATATTTCTGAGCTACAATGGAGCAAATCCACAGAGAGCTTGAAAAGAGAGGCAGCAGTTATGAATAACTGAGAATGTTGCTGGCATCTGTGTGTATGGATATTGGAGAATCCATTGAGATGGGTGATGCAGTAGTCGAAGAATGAGGCAGTGAAGATGATGAGGACTTCGGCAGAGGCAATTGAAACACAACTACATATATGTAAGCCTATGGGGTGGTAATATTCTGTCTCCAAATCTGCCTGAGTAGCAGAAGAAAAGTCCAGGATTAAGGATGACTCTCAGGTTACAGCATCGCAGGCTGAAAGAGGGGCTGAGTAAAGGGAAATAGGAATGCAATTCCAATTTGAAAATGTTCCTTTTGCCCAAAAAACGTGTCTGAGATGAGGTCATGTGTTTTAATTAATCACTTCGTAGCTTTATGACGTCTTTATGTGCAAATATAAATGATACAAACACAACCTATATAAATGCCTCTCGCCCTCAGTGGCTCCTTTGGTAGAAGACAAGATGACTTGATTAGTTCTCATGTTCCAAGTACTACGTCAGCACCAACAGTTACCTCTTCAGCTGGTCTTCAGAAAAGCCTGCTTTCCAGCACAAACACTACTACAAAGATTACAACGGGTTCTACTTCAGCAGGTGTACAAAGCAGGTAAGGGCATCAACACACTGTGTGTCAAATTGACTGTGTGCTTATGTATGTGCATGCTTTTTTTGTTTAGTAGGTCATGGGGCTCTGGATTTTTTCATTTTCCTGTTAAATTTGTTTAAACATATACAATTTGGCTCAAAAATAATTGTGGATGGCTTTCGCTATTAAGTGGCAGCTATGCATGTCTGTAAAAGAATAATTTGAGTGCTAGAAGGGTAAAGAATAATAAAGTTCAAGCAGTGTGAACTGTTTAACTTTAAATTTATCTAATTTAATGGCTCCAGGTGAGCTTCATATTTCATAGCAGAGACATTTCTCCATTTGTTCTTTTAAAAAAAATCCATCCCTCAACTTACATGTTATCTGCTGTTTAGTAAAGTGCTTTCATTGTTTAGCGTTTCCTTTTCTCTTTTTTGTGTTGCTGCTTGTGATGCGATAGTACCTCAAATCGTTTGTGGGCTGAGGATAGTACTGAGAAAGAAAAGGACAATGTTCCTACAGCAGTGACCGTTCCTGTTGCGCCATCTGTTGTAAATGCTACAGCTACTACCACAACCATGACTACAACTACTTCTGGCACTGTGTCCTCCACGTCAGAGGTCAGGGAGAGACGGAGGTGTGTAAAGGTCCTGCGAGTAATGGTGCTATTACACAAAATGATCGTTTTCTTATTTATAAAAAAGTGCAGTAGTTAATTGTAAATCAGCTAGTACAGTAAGTGAAGCAATACTTGTCTGTTTACTAACTGTACTGAAACAGCTATCAACATGATACAGATTTCATTAACCTTCCAAAAACTGTTTTGAGAGAAACTTCCAAAGTATCTCACAAAATATCTTAAACTAAAGATAACATTGTGAGTTATGCTCTTTCATGTTACTTCTATTTTGTTTTGCCCTTGAATTATAATGTAGATTTTTGGCATAGGTTACTTTCAGGTTTATATATCTGTTCTTTGCTTAACGGTTCACCTAAAAAAAAAAAAAAGTCCCAAATACCTATAGTAACACTGTGGAAAGATTTCTAAATGGGGGGGTAGGGAGGGAAGAAACTGGTTGACAACTGAAGTGATTAAAATAGCACAATGAACTTTGTAGTAAGTAATTACCCTTACCAATATAAATATAGAAGTATCTCAATAACCACACACTGAAATAAGAAGGCATTGTGTAGTATTTATTTCAGTTATTAGTGTGTATGTCTGATCGCATAGAGATACAGAACATTGAACCAAACATTCTTTGTGATGTCTATACCTCACGCAGAATCAAGCCTACCAGCCCAGATCAACAAAGTTGGGCTTGCGGTACTGTGCTAAAAATAGCTGCGTTAGACAGTGCTTTAAAGTTGCAGCTTGGGCTCTGAAGTCCACACCCTTCTCTAGGTTTCATGGTAGCACAAGTTTGCGAGCCAAAGTCTGTTGACCTGGGAGGCTTGCTGCTATAAGCCGCATAGAAATACCTTGAGGGCTAGTCTACACTAGAAGCGCTACAGCAGCACTGATGCAGTTGCATTGCTGTAGCGCATCTGGTGAAGATATTGTCTGCTGATGGGAGAGAGTTCTCCCGTTGGCATAATAAAACTACCTCCTCAAGAAGCAGTAGCTATGTTGGTGGGAGACATAGCACTGTCTACACTGGTGCTTAGGTTAGTGTAACTTGCGTTGCTCGGGGGATGGCTTATTCGCACCCGTGAGCAACATAAATTATACCGACATAACCTGTAGTGTAGACAAGCCCTAAGTATTTATCTTCAATATGTAATCACATACTACTTTCTCTTTGGAAAATAAAAGGTCTAGGGAAATTCAGAAATCAAGCTCTCTAGTTGCAAATGTAATATAATTGATGTTTAGCATTCACAACAGGTGGAAAACTGGCAGGAGAAACCTAGATCCTTCTGGTTTACTACACCAGAAGATACCACATGGCAGACATGCTAATTTTGTGATGTAAACTTGGGACAATTTTTAATCTGTCTTCCCCACTTCGACATTGGAGGCATCTGGGGGAATGATGTGGCTCACAAGCCATTTTGTAGTAAGCACTACTTCGCATATGTATTTTTCATAAAGTAGCATGGTTGCTGCAGGCAAAGTGTCTGTCACATAAAATTCATATAAATAAATGCAAGCAATGTAAAATTAGTGGAAGTATTGTTCCCAGTAAAGAAAACCTTCTATCACAACAGTTTGAATTTTAAACTGTTACTGTAACCACTGAAAGTCTGTTATGGACTGAAAAAAACAAGGAAATTCAGAGTTAAGGCTGTCACTCTGTCATTCACTCTTACTAGTGTGTCTAGGTATTGCACATATATTAAATAAGATCACAATATCCACTGTTAGATTTCTGCAAGTGGACTGAATTTCTTTGATTTTTAATTATATACTGGCCAAAAGATTTGGTGCAATGTAAAACTGTTTTAAATGAAAAGTGTTGATTGTATGTATAGTGCATAGCTTGCTAAATATTAAAAAAAATATAGTGACTTAGTCCATATTAATACACAAAATGTCTGCAAAATCTTACTTGAAAAGTAAACCCATTCAAAGCTATTCTAGTGCCTAAACAAACAGTGCATTTTGGGGCAAATTGAAGTAGTGAAAGTGTTCATCTGTAGCTAATTTTTAAAAAAGATTGGGAACAAAATAGGGAAGAGTGGGACAAAAATACTCTATCAGATAAATCTTTATGCAATTGTAATCTGTCACACATTTTTGCACACAGAATTATAAGCCTATAAAAAGGATTCTAGTGGTATGGGAGCTTTTCCATTATAGGTATATTAGCAGTAACAAATACTAGTATAGTAATTGCAGGCTCTAGGGCTTTGTCTAGACTAGAGGTTTATCTACCTGGGAAGTTACACCAGTATAATTATACCAGTGTAACTCCCTGTCTGAACACTCTTGATCAGGTGTAAGAGTGGCTTTTTTCTGGTTTAGTTTAAACCATATTCAAAGTGACTAAACGAAGGTGCAAAATGATGATGGTTTGATTGTTTGTGATGTGCAAAGAGATTCAGGTCCAAACCAGTAATATATATGTACGTGATGCCTTAAAGGAGCAATTTCACAAAGCTAAAAACGGTTGAGTCAGAACAGCTGGGAGAAAATTTAAACAAAAAGTGTCAATGATAACTGGCAATTGTTTGAGAACATTTTACTGTAGATGACCAAAAATCTGCAATTGTGAAAGAAGGCTACGCTTGTTTAAAAACAAAAACAGCCACAACATAACACCAACCTGACTTGGAAATGAGGTCTGACAGACGGTATCTCATGTGTGAGAGAGTGAGAGTGAGAATGGAAGGAAGGAAAAGCTGAGGGCAATTAATGTGAACAGGAACCTAGGAATTTTAGAAAATAGATAAGGAAAGCAAAAAGGACAAATAAATCTATGGCTAGCAGAGTTAAGGACAATAAGGAGTTATTTAATTATATTAGGAACAAAAAGAATCCTAACAGTAGTACTTTATTAGATGGAAATGGTAGAACTGTCAGTAATAAAAGTCAGAAATGTTGGATAGATATTTTTGATATGTATTTAGGAAAAAGCCAGATGAGGTATTTATATCATGATGAAATACTTTCCATTCCAACAGTAACTCAGGAAGATGTTAAACAGAAGCTAGCAAAGTTAGATATTTTTAAATCAGCAGGTGGGATGACTTGCTTCCAAGTGCTCTAAAAGAGTTGTCCAGCGAGCTCTCTGGACTGTTAATGTTGACTTTCAGTAACTATTGCAATACTGGGGAAGTTCCAGAGGACCAGAAGAAAGCTAATGTTGTACCGATATTATAACAGAGTAAACAGGATAACCTGAGTAATTATAAGCCTGCCAGTCTGTCATCTCTTCTGGGCAAAATAATGGATGGCTGATATGGAACTTAAAGAATTAGAGGAAGGTAATGTAATTAATGCCTGTCCGCATGGGTTTATGGAAGTCAAACTTCATATCACTTTTTTTTTTTATTGAGAATACAAATTTGGTTGATATAGTACACTTAGCCTTCTGTAGGGCACTTTACTTGGAACCGCATGACGTTTTGATTAAGAAATTAGAAAGATGCAAAATCAACATGGCACATATTAAATGAATTAAAAATAGGCTAACTGTTAGGTCTCAAAATATAATTGTAAAAGGGAATCAAATGGTGTGTTTTTAGAGAGATTCCATAGGGATCCATTCATAGCCCAATGCTATTTAACATTTTCATCAATAAAGAAAACGTAATATCATAACTGATAAAGTTTGCAGATGACACAGATTGGGGAAGTGGTAAATAACGAAGAGGACAGGTCACTGATACAGAGGTATCTGGATTGCTTGGTAAGCTGGGCGTAGGCAAACAATATGCATTTCACTAAAGTCATACATCTAAGAATAAAGAGTGTAGGCCATACTTGCAGGATGGAGTACTCTGTCTTGGGAAGTAGTGACTGAAAAAGACTTTGAGGGTCCTGGTCGGTAATCCGATGAACATTAGCACTTGTGCATCGCCAATTCAAGATTGCTAACATGGGACTTGTCTGCACTTGAAATGCTACAGAGGCACAACTGTAGCTGTGCCACTGTAGCACTTCAGCATAGACACTACCTATGCTTATGGGAAGGGTTCTTCTGTTGGCATAGATAATCCACCTTCCCAAGAGATGGTATCTAGGTCAATGAAAGAATTCTTCCATCGACCTAGCACTGTCTACACAGAGACTTAGGTTGGCTTAACTACGTTGCTCAAGGTTATGGAGTTTTCGCACCGCAGAGCAACGTAGCTCGGTCGATCTAATTTTCTAGTGTAAACCAGTCCACAATTTGAAACACTACTTAGCATCTAGTGTAGAAGCAGTTTAACACCTTTAAAATATTGTTAGCTTATTGGTCTAATCGGGGGAAGCCCAGAGTAGAGCCTGGCCAGCTAAGACAATTTTTAAGGTGATATAAAACACGTATGCTGGTGTGTGTGTGTGTGTGTGTGTGTGTGTGTGTGTGTGTGTGTGTGTGTTTTTAAAAATGTTAACTAACATGTTAAAATCCTAGTGTAGACATGGCAGTTTGTGTTTTAGCATGTGTTAGCCAACCGAGGTAAACCCTAGGGACTTTTAGTGTGGCCACAGCCTCCTGAATGCTGATGGTGGTGGGGGAGGGGGTGGTAAAGTAGTGGCCCCATCCCCAGGGCTGCCAGCAGGGGTTGGTCTCTTCTATATTAGAATTTTAACATGTTTGTTACCTAATAAGTTAAAAATATGTGGTTTTCCTGATGAAGGCAAGGTCTAGGTGGTAAGTGATATTTCCAAACACGTTAGCTAGCCCAGTTTTTAAAAAACAAAACATCTTTTTTCCTAATCTAGACTAGGCCTCGCTATCTAGCAAAGGAGAAGAGCTACCAAAAATACTACATGCATGGGAAATGAACATTCTTATGGATAGTATTTTATAGATGTTACATAGCAGGACGGAGGGCACTTGTAGAAATAGCTATTTTTGTATATATTAGGGCAAATTTGTCTTTGTTTTTAATCTGTCTGTTGGTAAAGTAGAGGTAGAAAATGGGTGATAATCCAATATTAGTTTGTGCAATTATTTGTTTGTTTTTTTTGAAGATGGAACATCCTCTCAAAAATGTTGTCAAATAATTTTAGTATTTTCAAATTGGCCGTCATCTCATTAATTTAAAGAGCTGTTCTTAATGATGTTTGTAGCGAGTGGTCTCCCAAAAGTAAAGGAATGTTTCCAACATTAACAAATATGTTCTTTACAAAAAAGCTAATAAAACATAACCAACCGTTTTGTATACAACATCAGAAAATGTGATAGTAGCTAAGTCATTATTGTGAAAGATGGATAAACTGACCAGTTTTGGGACCCAGAATGGTTCAAGGCTGCACAGTTTGTTGTCCTCAAACTTGGAATGCAGGATATATAATTTGTGAATAGAACTTTGTTTCAAGGCCTTCATTTTTGGTTGCATCTCAGCTTTTTTTCCAACTTTGTTACTCTAAAGATGCTAAAATATACTTGATACTTTTAAATAACTATCAGTTTTACACAGCAAAGAACTGATTATTAATAGGTCTAGCACTGATTTATTATCCTGTAATAGAAAATCAGCAGTTCCATTAAGATTTTTAATGGGATCATTATAGTTTTATAGATAATTCAGTAAGGGGCAAATCCTATGTCCACAGCTGAGGAGTCCTCACTTGTAGTTGAACCGATGCTGTTCTGCTGCACAAAGGAGTTAGGAAGATGCTTGTGGGAGAGGGGGATGCAGGGAGCAGAAACTCTGGGCCCAGCTGATCCATGTGTCAGAACGTAGCTCAGCATGAGGACCCAGAAAGTTCAGGGTGGAAATGGCTTCACATATTTTGGCACTGCCCCTGTGCTGTGATTGTGGAGGCTTTGGCCAGTCTCTACCACAAGTGAGAGCAGCTTTGAGGGCTGGATTAATTTGTGCTGAGCTGCCTGGACTAATTTGTATTGAACTGCCAACAGATTCTGTGGGCTATTAAAGCAGCTGGAATAGCAGGGTTGTGAGAGCACCCAAGCAAGCCACCTGCCCCACGGGCTTCTGATGGAAGCGGTCAAGGGTTGGCGTAGTGTACACCTGCAGAGAAGTCTCCCTGTACATAGGAGATATTCTTTTGGGGCCCTTGTGATGTTTTCAGAACTCTTTTACGCAATCAGAACTAGTGTAAAGGAGCCGTGGAGCATCCATAAATTGGGTCCCCCCTATGTGTAGGGGTCCCTGTATGGTAATGCACAGTGGGCTGTACATGTACAGGCTAAGGGAAAGGAAGGGGTGGGATTTGAGGATCTGCGTCTATACAAATTGTCCTGTCCTCCTTTGCAGGGCATGAAAGGGCATGCCATTCAAATCTGAGAAAGTTGAAACCTCAAAAGCAGAAATTCATTTAATGGCTTTAGGATAGAGCACTCAAATTTATATATGAAACAGAATCTCTCATGAAAATAATTCAGAAAACTTTGTTCTCTTTCCCCCAGAGTTAGAGAGGAGTGCTAGTTTTAGATCTTGTGTCTTGTAAGACTACTTGGGAGTTTTAACTGCCATGGATTTTTGGGGAGGTTGATTAGTCATGAGGCCAAGTGTTATGTTTTAATGTTTTGTTTTGCTTGGCAACATGGCTAAAAATCTATTACTTAGAGGCTGTTGTTCTAGATGTTCGTATGATCTTTGCTTTTATAAAATGACTACAAACCTGTAATACTGAAAAAAGACAATATTTCACTAACCTATAGCTATATTCAGAGTAGACTAAAGTTAGGGGAATAGCAAAGTCGTATATGAAATAGATTTGCTTGGTAACAATGCTACCTAATCAGTGCTAAATATGGTTTGTTTCTGAAGTTTTCCAAATTCATTTACTGAGCAATCACATACTCTGCGTTTTTAATACTGTGAGACAATAGATGGCATAGTAGGGCTTTCCTTTAATAGCCATATTCTTTACAATAGGTATATAAAATGCACGTTAAAGCTTCAGTCACTCATATATACCTACACACTGTATATCGGAGATACTCCACCCTTGTTTTAGCAGACTGGTAGAATACCAAAATAGTTTAAGGAAATGGTATTGGGAGAAAATGGCAAAATGAGTTTATTGTAAATAAGAAAATTGACTGGTTAGGATATTGTCTAGATCAGTAGTGCATTTTGGTGATATAATTCTAATATAACACTTAAAGATTAACTGGCTATAAATATGCTGAGATTTATTCAAAATACAGTTCTGTATGTCTTGCATTTTCAAAGACAGATTTAGGTATCTAGTTACATTATGTAGAATTTAGTTTTGGGGTTTCTTATAATTGCATTGATTTTCAATCATATCACATTGCAAATGTTCATTTCTTTAACCATTTAATGCATTGTGCAAAAATTAGTGGTTATTAAATATTATTTTAATTTTACACTTCAGATCATACCTCACTCCTGTTCGGGATGAAGAGTCTGAGTCCCAAAGAAAAGCTAGATCCAGGCAAGCAAGACAGTCCAGAAGATCCACACAGGTACAGTCTTTTTGTTCTTTTTTCATTTATAAACACATAAATTGGTGCCAAACTCTGCAATAACCTCATAATTTTCACAGTAAAACTTCAAATACAGTGACCGTTCTCCCCAGTGTAAACTCAGTACATACCATCAGATAAAATAATCCACACTGCAAACAACAACACCTCTCCAAATTTTAAAGCTCTTCCTCTCAAAATGTTTGGGAGAAAAGATGGGCCTTCTAGTGTGCCCTTAAGGTTAACAGATCCAGACTGCAGACTGGAGGGAAGCAAGCAGAGGTTTCCCCACAGAGTGTATTCCTGAAAGCCTCTTCCTGTTATATAGCAAAGTGGCTCCAGTTGAACGTCTTCATTGATTTCAGCTGTGACAATATGACATGCCTGGATAATTGGATCCCAAGCTATTTAGACCTTTAAAACCAACACTTTGAATTCCACGAGGAAACTTACTGGTAGCCATTACATTGTCTGAAACACAGTGCAATGTGCTCCAGGCTTGAAACTCTATTTAAGAAGCAGGCCTGGCATATTATATTTGCTTCAGTTTCTGAATGGTCCCTTGGTTGAAGTGACAGACCTGGATCTGTGGCGTGTTCCACATCAAAGAGAAAAATTCAAGCTAGTATACCTAGATGTAGATTGGAGGGGGGAGGGGGAGAAGCGCTCTTTGAACATCTAGGACTAACCCAAGATCTAAGAACACTCTGTAGTTTTGTGTATGTCTTTTACAAATACACCTCTACCTCGATATAATGCTGTCCTCGGGAGCCAAAAAATCT